>NC_022018.1:9699427-9702188 GCF_000317375.1 Microtus ochrogaster | reverse complement strand
ATAGGGTCATAGGTCATTGTTTTAGAATAAAACATTTAGTACCACCCTTTTCCCTATACATGTGATGTGAAAAATCTTTACTTAATTTATTGCTAATTTCAAATTCATGTTTTCCTTTTTAATAGATCATATATGCATGTGTCCCCAAAACAAAAACCTGAAGGATGCTAGGGCAGAGAGAAATAATCCCCCCTTTGTCATGGAGTCCCAAGTCATCCTTTCCTTCCTGAGAGGCAATTATTTTGTGTTCACTTTCTGTGTATCCTGTTGGTCAAGCTTTCTACATAAATAAGAAAACATGAATACACGTTCATTTTTCCCACTTGTAACGAAAAGGGTACTTTTCCAAGAATATCTTTTTCAGCCTGGCATGTATTAGAGTTCTTTCCATTGCACTCATCAGAAAGCTTCTTTGTTGTTTATGGCAGCATAATGCTCTATCATTTTTAATCAAGGGACATTAAGACACCCCTAGCACTATACTATAACCCACACTGTTGCCTTGAACAGTCTCATGCATGTGATATTTTCATGGGTATCAAGGAACTGTATGCACTTTCTAGATGTTTCTGAATTTCAAGCAAGAATGTGGGTTTTGGTTGGTATCACCAAGCTGCCCCATTAGAAGCTAAAACATCTAACTTTCCATTGACAGCAGATGGGGGTGCCTGCCTCTCTACATTCTTGCCAATGAGTTAAGCTACCAAGCTTCGGTTGCACGCTAGGTTTAAGTACTATCTCACATTCTTCCATTCCTGTAGAAGTATGAGTGTTTACTTTCATATGATTAAGAGGGAACTGAAGGGGTGTATGTTGTACTCATGTGCATACACTTTCCTTCACTGCGGTATTTTTTTTTTTTTGCTAATTCTTAGGAGTTATTTCACATTAGGATACAGACTTGGTATAGAATAAAATCTGGAGCGATTTCCACCAAAAGAGGCCTGAAGCAGCAACCTCCAAAGGAGCAGGTACAAGGGAGCAACCTCTGAGAGAGCAGGCCTGAGTCAAAGACCTCTGTGGGTCTGGGTGTGAGTCAGGGACCTCTGCAGGAGCAGGCCCAAGCCAGGGAGATTAACGGGAACAGGCTTTATCTAGTGACTTCCACCTGAGCAGGCCTGAGGTAAAGACCTCCTCAGGAGCAGGTACAAGGGAGTGGTACTGGGGTGTGAATCAGCGACCTCTGACCTCCTAGGTAGCAGGCTGGAGCGACCTCTGCTGGAGCAGCCCCAAGCAAGAAACCTTCATGGGAGAAGGCCTGAATGATCCCCAGTGTTGCAGAGCAACCCCTGGGAGCACTGAGTGACCTCCAGTGTGACTGGACCCACTGCACCAGGAGGAGTAACCATCTGAGCCTTGGATCCACTGACACCTGGAAGATTGATCACCAGAGCCCCAACTACACCAATCAGAAGAAAAGATGGGTAGACAAGGTAAGAATATACTCAACACCACAAAAAGCAACATGACACCAATAAAAACTATTGGTCCTGTTGCACGAGGAGGGGTCCCTTTGTTTGTCCCGGATGCCCGACTAGCTTACACTCAAAATAATCACACAGAAACTATATATTAATTTAAACACTGCTTGGCCCATTAGCTCTAACTTCTTAATGGCTAACTCTTACATATTAGTTTAACCCATCTCCATTAATATGTATTGCCATGTGACTGTGGCTTACTGAGGCAGGAGAACCATGGCATCTGCCACTCTGCCCTTCTTTCTAGCATTTAGTTCTATCTACTCTGCCTACCTAATTTCTTCCCTATCAAAAGGCCAAGGCAGTTTCTTTATTCAACCAATGAAAGCAACACATAAACAAAAGGACTGCCTACACCAGGTCCTACAACAGGAAGACTTGAACAACCAAATATAGATGAAGCAGAAGAAAATGACCAAAAAAATAATAATAACTTTAGGAGAATGTTTGGGGCCTTAAAGAGCAAATGAAAAATTTTTTCAAGGAAATGGAGGAAAAGAAAAACAAAAAATTGGAAGAAATCAACAAATCCCTTAAAGAAAACCAAGAAAAAGCAATGAAACAGATGAAGGAAACAATTCAAGACTTGAAAACTGAAATAGAGACAATAAAGAAAACACAAACTGAGGGAATTACAGAAATGGAAATTATGAGAAAACGATCAGGAACCACAAATGTAAGCATGAACAGCAGAATACAAGAGATGGAAGACAGAATCTTAAGCACTGAAGATACAATAGAGGAAATAGACTCATCAGTCAAAGAAAATATTAAATCTAACAAAAGCTTATCACAAAATATCCGGGAAATATGGGATATCATAAAAACACTAGACCTAAGAATAATAGGGTTAGGAGAAGGAGAAGTCAAACTCAAAAGGACAGAAAATATATTCAACAAAATCATAGAAGAAAACTTTGCCTACCTAAAGAAAGATATGTATATTCTGTAAAGCTTACAGAATACCAAACAAACTGGATTAAGAAAAAAAAGTCCTTTTGCCACATAATAATCAAAGTACTAAACATACAGAATAAAGAAAGAATACTAAGAGCTGCAAAGGAACAAGACCAAGTAACATATAAAGGCAGACCTATCAGAATTACATCTGACTTCTCAATGGAAGCAATGAAAGCCAGAAAGTACTGGTCAAGCATTATGTAGACATTGAGAGCCCAGACTATTATACCCAGCAAAACTTTCAACCACCATAGATGAACAAAACAAGATATTCCATGACAGAACCAGATTTCATCAATACCTGTTGTAATAGGAGCAGC
>NC_022018.1:9637720-9699118 GCF_000317375.1 Microtus ochrogaster | reverse complement strand
CTAGCTCTTACATATTGATCTAACCTATTTCTAATAATCTGTGTAGCCCACGAGGTGGCTTACCAGGGAAGATCTTAACCTGTGTCTGTCTGGAGTGGGAGAATCATGGCTACTGACCTGACTCAGCTTCTTTCTACCAGCATTCTGTTCTGTCTACTCCGCCTACCTAATTTTTGTCCTATTAAAGGGCCAAGGCAGTTTCTTTATTTAACCAATGAAATCAACACAAAACAGAAGACTCCCACATCAAATACCTAGTCACAAATCCAGCCCTACATAAAGTACAAGAAGGAGAACTCCAACCCAAGGAAGTTGGCTACATCCACAAAAGCACAGACAATAGATGATCTCACAGCAGCAAATTCCAAAGAAGGGAAAAACACACATGATAACATCACCAACAATTAAAACTAAAATAACAGGAGATAGCAATCACTAGTCATTTATATCCCTTAACATAAATGGACTCAGTTCACCTAAAAAGAGACACAAGCTAACAGATTCAATACGAAAAAGGAATCCATCCTTCTGCTGCATACAAGAAACACACTTCAACCTCAAAGAAAGACATTGCTTCAGAGTAAAGGGTTGGGAAAAAGTTTTCCAATCAAATGGACTTAAGAAACAAGCTGGTGTAGCTATCCTAATATCTAACAAAATAAACTTCAAACGAAAATCAATCAAAAGAGACAATGAAGGACATTTCATGTTAGTCACAGGAAAAATCCATCAAGAGGAAATCTCACTATTGAACATTCATGCCCCAAATACAAGGGCACCCTAATATGTAAAAGAAACACTTCTAAAGCTTAAATCACACATTAAATCCCACACACAAATAGTGGGAGACTTCACCACTGAACGAACAGGTCTGTCAGACAAAAAATTAACAGAGAAATAAGGGAATTAACAGATGTCATGACTCAAATGGACTTAACAGACATCTATAGAACATTCCATCCAAATGTAAAAGAATATACCTTCTTCCCAGGACCTCATGGAACCTTCTAAAAAATTGACTACATACTAGGTAACAAAACAAACATCAATGAATTAAAAAAAACTGGGATAATCACATGTATCTTATTGGATCACCATGGCTTAAAATTAGAATTTAACAGCAACACTAATTCCAAAAAGCCCACAAACACATGGAAATTAAACAATGTTCACCTGAAGCATCAACGGGTCAAGGAAGAAATTAAAGACTTCCTAAAATTCAAAGAAAATGACCACATAACATACCCAAATTTATGGGACTCAGTGAAAGCAGTGTTAAGAGAAAAGTTCATAGCACTAAATGCCTACATAAATAAGATGGAAAAATCCCACACTAGTGAATTAACAGAATATTTGAAAACTCTAAAACAAAAAAATGCAAACTCACCCAGGAGAACTAGACAGCAGGAAATAATCAAATTGAGAGCTGAAATCAACAAAATAGAAACAAAGAAAACAATACAAAGAATCAATGAGACAGAGTTGGTTCTTAGAGAAAATCAACAAAACAGACAAACCTTAATCCAAAGTAACCAAATGCAGAGAGAGAATATCCAAATTAACAAAATCAGAATTAAAAGGGGAGACATAACAACAGTAATGTAAATCCAGAGAATATTTAGGTCGTATTTTGAAAACCTGTACTCCACAAAATTGGAAAACTTAAAGGAAATGGACAACTTTCTGGATAAATATCACTTACCAAAATTAAACCAAGACCAGATAAGCAAATTAAATAGACCCATATCTGCTAAAGAAATAGAAACAGCCATCAAAAGTCTCTCATCCAAAAAAAGCCCAGGACCAAATGATTTCAGTGCAGAATTCTACAAGATTTTCAAAGAAGAACTAATATCAATACTCCTCAAATTGTTCCACATAATAGAAACAGAAGGAACATTACCAAACTCTTTTTATGAGGCTATAATTACCCTGATACCCAAACCACATAAAGACATTACTAAGAAAGAGAATTACAGACCAATCTCACTCATGAACATTGATGCAGAAATAATAAAATACTGGCAAATTGAATCCAAGAACACACTAGCATCATCCACCATCATCCAGTTAGCTTCATCCCAGAGATGCAGGGATGGTTCAACATATGAAAAATCTGTCAATGCAATCCACCATATAAACAAACTGAAAAATAAAAACCACATGATCATCTCATTAGATGCTGAAAAAGCTTTTGACAAAATACAACATCCCTTCATGATGAAGGTCTTGGAGAGAGCAGGGATACAAGGAACATACCTAAACATAATAAAAGCAATATACAGTAAACCATCAGACGATGTCAAACCAAATGGAGAGAAACTCCCAGTGATTCCACTGAAATCTTGAAGTCTTAGCTAGAGCAATAAGGCAACAAAAGGAGATCAAAGGGATACAAATTGGAAAAGAAGAAGTCAAACTTTCACTATTTGCTAATGATATGATATTTTACATAAGTGATCCCAAAAATTCTACCAAGGTACTTCTGCAACTCATAAATACTTTTAGTAATGTAGCAGGATGCAAGATCAACTCAAAAATATCAGTAGCCCTCTTTAAACAGATTATAAATGGGAGGAGAAAGAATCAGAGATACAACACCCTTCACAATAGCCACAAATAGTATAAAATATCTCCGAGTAACTCTAACCAAACAAGTAGAAGACTTGTATGACAAGAACTTTAAATCTTGAAGAAAGAAGTTGAAAAAGACACCAGAAAATGGAACAATCTCCCATGTTCTTGGGAAGGTAGAATTAACATAGTAAAAATGGCAATCCCACATCTTGCGGATTAATATCCAGGTCTTTGATTTGGTTCCATTGGTCCTCCTGTCTGTTTTTATGCTAATACCAGACTGTTTTCAGTACTGTAGCTCTGTAGTAGAGTTTGAAGTCAGGGATTGTGATGCCTCCAGAAGTTCCTTTACTGTAGAGGATTGTTTTGGCTATTGAGTCTTTTGCTTTTCCATACGAAGTTGAGTATTGTTCTTTCAAGGTCTGTGAAGAATTTTGCTGGGATTTGATGGGTATTGCATTGAATCTGTAGTTTTTCCCAAAGCACAGAAATACTTTTCTCCACAGAACATGGCCAGCCTGGAGTAGGTGCTGTGGGGGGAAACCAGCAGGGCACAGAGAACAGAGAGCCAGCAGGGATTTTCTGGATGCAGGTCTCCCTTCTGGGAGCTGCTGCTGTTGCCTTGCATGAGAGAGTCACTTGGGGCCGCTTGCAGCTACTGCTCTCCTTTCTTATTTTCTCTGGGGAATCCTGGAAATCCCCTCCCATTCCACACTCTGAGGTCCATGACTCTCTTCTTTACTAAGGCTGTGCCCTGCACCAGCCTTGGTGTGCAAAATCTCTATTGGTCTGGAAGGACGTTCCTTAAATATATAACTTCTACCACCATGAACTGAGTTGCAGGATTTTGCTTTTTGTCTAAAGTGCCATGGATCAAACTTGGGGCCTCAGGCATCCCGTCAAGTATTCTGCAACTGAGATTTACCCCTAGTTTTTTTTTTTATTATTTCTAATTTGGACTCTCAAAGCTTGGAAAGAAAATAATTAAATCACTTTAAGGCAGTGGTTCTCAGCCTGTGGGTCGCAAACCTTTTGGCAAAACTCTATCTCCCAGAACGTTTACACTGTGATTCCTAATAGTAGCAAAAATTACAGTTATGAAATAGCAGCAAAAATAATTTTATGGGAGGGGTCACCACAACATGAAGAACGTTATCAAAGGATTGCAGCATTAGGAAGGTTGAGAACCACTGCTTTAAGGACAAATGCCTATTCTTCCTGGACCGCAGCGTGCTAAAGAAACTCTCAACCTCTAGCTTGAGGAACTCTGTCACCGACTGACAGTCATCGACTGACCATGTATGTCTCTTGGTCACACTTCTGCCTCAGGACTCCCAGGTGCCACAGTCCCCTCCCTTTGTGCTCTGTCACAAACACTGGTGGCTCAGTGCTGCGCTTGCTTCCCAGGTCTGTCCCAGCCCTCTTTCCAAACCGTTCACCTTCCTCCTAAATCTCCAAGAAGTTCACTTCCCCACAAACCTGCCCATGTGACCAGCGAATACGAAACCCTGTGAGAAGTGTCTGAGGTGCCTTTAGACTCGGGGACACACAAAGAGCTGTTGGTTTGCCCTTGACCTCACTGTGAAGCCTGCAACTCTGGCACGCAATAAGCGTCAAATAAACTCATCAAATGGAGCAACTGCCAAACTCCTCAGATTATATCTTCTTTGACGAAAATGAGAAGTCTTAGCCTGCCTCATCCTTTCAAGATACATTCTCCTCCCTTCGCCCATGTGTGGGCATGATTATAGCACTGCACCCCTTCTCATTCACACACGCATGCATACACACACATACACACAAGCACACACACATACACACATAACACGCACATACACACACATGCACATACACACACAGACTCATACAGAAACACACACATACACACAAACACACATATATGCACACACATACACATACACAAACACACACACACATGCACACACACTTCTGATCAGCTGAAATAATGCACGGTCCAAAGACAAATACCTCCAAAGCCAAATTAAACAAATACACATGTGAGCCTTCTTTCCTTAAGAATAATAAAATCTGTTTTCTGTCCCTTCAGGGGTCAGTCCATTTCCAGCTCTCTGGCCTTTCAGCAGGCCATTGATAGCCTTCAAGTAGTTGGGGTGACCTCCTGTTTGCAAGAGGACGTGTCTTCCCACCCCTGTCAGCTTTGCAGACTTCCATTTGTGTCTCCTCAGCACTTTATGGAGGTCAGGTGACCCGCCAGCGCTGACCACCCTTCTAGCACGTGGGTCTCTGTGTGGCAGAACATAGAAGATGGACGCTAACTAGTTTTCCTGACATAGGAGCTTGAAGGGTCATTTTCTGGCTGTTCTGTCTGGGAATGCTGGCCCTGCACTGGGTCCTGTAGATCACTTCCCCCAGGATCCAGGCATGGCCCTCCAAAGGTTACTCTAGGTCCCTTTGCTGGCACGGTTCTTTCTGTGATGACAGAGGGTTGGCTGGACCAAGAACTCCACATCTCTGGGACCTAAAAAAGACAAAAGTATAAGCTGCTTCCTTCTAAGGGCAGTAGTGCTGGCCACTTGTCCTCTGCTGTGGGACTCGCCACCCTCAGTGCTCTCGCCTTGGCTCAGGTCTTCCTCTACACCCCAGGATCCATCTTGAATACAAGACTGTCTTCTCCTTGGTATCTCCAATGCCCAGCATAAAACAGACTCAAGTGAAACTCAGTAACATCACAGAACTCTTAGAGGGCCTGGTGAGTGAGGGACAGCTCAGTCGTCATTGTCACAGCATTAACTGGCTGGCTACTAAAGTGGCCTTAGCAGAGGCTCTGCCTGTCATTCCATTCCAATAGTGAATGAACATTAAGTACCGGGCGCTTTGCAAGTCTCTGGGGACTGGGCTGTGACCACAAAGACAAGGTTCTTTTTCTCACAGAATTCACATGAGGAACACGTATATAAGCAAGTTGAAGAAAGACAAATTGTGCCCATTTCTGTGAAGGGACTAACAAACCGAGGTGCTGTGACCGTAACTACAGTGAGCACCTGGGAGGGAGGGGTGACTGCTGACGAAGAGAGTAGCCAACAGCGTCTGGACCAAGAAGAGCCCAGGCAGAGCCTCTTCTCCAGAGAGAGGGGATGCTGATGGGACAAAAGTCCCCAAGGCAGGAAAGAGTAGCTGAGCACAAGGAACTGTCTGGAAACCCACGTGGTTAGGCAGAGGAGGAAAAGGCACCAAGTGATAGGGGAACATCCTGCTCTCAGAGCCAGTATAAAGAGCCTGAATCCCAGAGTGCTTGGAGGCTACTGGACACATACAGAGGTGCCCTGGTTGCATCGAGCTCTTCTTGGGTATAAAAGGGAGAATAGGGTCGAGGCTATGGGAGAGCACCAGACTCGCTGCCTGTCTATGGTGGTTCAGGCCTTACCTTAATAGCTCCTGATGATAATGGGTTTGAGCAGCTATGTGTGTTGTTTGGAAACATGGCTGCCATGGATGTGATCTGAGAAATCTCCTCTCTACTTTGGTTTTCCTGTGTCCATCTGAGCCACGATCGTGGAGATGCTAGGATGCACCAGGCACTGTGGCAGCTCAGGCTCCTTCCTCATGGAGTGATTCCTTATGCATGAACAACACACAGCGAGATCGATGCTGGGACATCAGGGAAGGCGGTTTCCAGTACGACTTTCGAGGGTCTTCAGGGGTCGCTCATCTCACCATCTCATCTCATACTTGATTAACAGTAACACAGGGAAGCAACTTGTTTGCCATTACCTCTGTCCATGGATATAGTTATTCTGATGAGTATGATAGTTTGAAAGTAATTGGCCCCTATAAGGTATGGCCTTGTTGAAGGAAGTGTATCATGGTGTGAGCAGGCTTTAAGGTCTCCTATGCTCAAGATACCTCCCAGTGTCTCAGTTCACTTCCTGTTGCCTGCACAAGATATAGAACCCTCAGCTGCCTCTCTAGCACAAGGCCTGCCTGCAGGCCGCCATGCGCCACTATGATGCTAACAGACTGAACCTTTGAACTCTAAGCGAGCCTCTCCAGTTAAATGTTTTCCTTTATAAGAGCTTCCATAGTCATGGTGTCTCTTCACAGCAGTAGAAGCCCTCACTAAGAAAGAGTAATGTGGTTAATGACATGACGAGGGATGGGATAAGAGAAAGACATGTCCTAATAGACCTCGGAGCCTATTTCCATGCCAGGGGACACAAAGAAGTACTCATTTGACATCAGTAGGCGTCAGCACACTGTCCAACAATATGAAAGATACACATGTGCTTTCCTTGTTAGTAACTCTCTAAAAAGATGTACTTTCACTTATGTGTGTGTGTGTGTGTGTGTGTGTGTGTGTGTGTGTGTGTGTGTGTGTGTAAGTCATACGTGAGCACAGGTATCCAAGGAGATTAGAAGACGGGGTCAGATCCTCTGGAACTGAAGTTATGGGCAGTTGGGAGCCACCTTCTGTGAATACTGAGAATCCAACTTGGTTACTCTTCAAGAGAAGCATGGGCTCTTACCCACTGAGCCATCTATCGGGCTCCTTGCTAGAGATCTGTAAGAAGCAGTGACTAACCCCGCAATCAGATAAGTTATTCTGCAGTGACTCCGAGGCTTCATTCTCAGGTACATCCCTGAGTTATTTGTCTTGGCTGTAAACCAGCATGCTGCTTGACACCTCAGGTTTTCAGCTGTTGGTATAGTAGCTGAAGATCTGCTCTCTCCAGATAAGCCTATGCAGTGAAAATGCCCTTGTCTGGCTTATCAGTTACATCTTATAAACGTGTTTCCATGAGTCACAAGCAACCACCCAGTGGTAGCAGCGATGCTCTCTGCCCCACAAAAGGGCAAAGTCAGTGGACACACCGACTTTTCCTCAGGCAACATAGCAAAGTGATTGAGCACATGGAAGTGATTTCCTGCCACCTGTGTGCTAGGGATCAGTTAAAAATCTCTTCAGAACCTTTTTTTCCTCATCTAGAAAAATGCAGATAATAGCCCTTCCTGGAGGGTGTGGTAGTGTACACATCTAGGCCCAGCCACTGGGAAGGGGGAGGTGGGAAGATCTTGGGAGTCTGAGATGAGCCTGGGCAGTACATCAAAATAACAAAAGAACCAAAGCAATAATCCTTAGGTTCACAAGCTGGGAATAGATGAAATAAAAGATGTTCAAGACTTAACACTGAGCAGGACATAAAAAGCATTTGGAGAAAATCTCTTTAGAAGGCAGTTCTAGGGGCCTCTTAGAAATCACTCAGTGGTTAACAGCACTGACTGCTCTTGTAAAAGACTAGGATTTGATTCCCAGCACCCACCCAGCAGAGGGGTAGCTCATGACCCTCTGCAATTCCAGTTTAATAGTATCCAGTGCCCACTTCTGCCCTCTGTAGACACCAGGTATACACGAGGTGCATGCATGCAGGCAAAACATTCAAACGTATAAACTATAAATCTTATTTTTAAAAGACAGTGAAGGCCAGGGAGATAGCTCAGATGGTGAAGCGAGTTTGGATCTCCCATAATCCAGATAAAACAACAGACACATGGTGCCACATACATATAAACCTGTCATTGCGTAGACAAGAGGATCCCAGAGGCTTGCTGTCACTAAATTCAGTGAGAGATCCTGTCTCAAAATTATTAGGTGGAAAGTTACTGAAGAAGCAAACAATGTTGACCTGGAACCTTTGCACTCATAAGGACCCATGTGCACAGGCGCTTCCCCCCACAATACACCAGGCAATTATCTGCATTCTAGGTGACTGAATTTTCCTATGACAAGGTATAGAGCAGATAAAAATAAGTAAACAAATGGGTGGGTGAATGCATACATACCTAACTAAATGGTGTTTGTTTATTTTTATGTGCATAGGTGTTTGCCTCCATGGGTATATCTGCATGAAGGTGTCAGAACTCCCAGAACTGGAGTTATAGAGAGCCATGAGCTGCCATATGGGTGCTAGGAACGAAATGTTAAATCATTTCTCTCGGGCTTCATACTGAATATGCCTTTACTTATGGTGATAGATAGACCTCACTTGCTTCCCTGCTTGGCCTCATGTGGCCTTTGAGAGGTTGAGCACTCTTGAAAGAGAGGGGTAGGTCCTTGCCTCAGAGGAGGCTGGGCAGGTGGTGCCTGCCAAGTCATCAGCATGAGTGATGATAGCAGAGGGGCATTTGACTAGGGGCAGTTTGACAGTCCTGGAGAAAGATTGCCTTTCTCTTGAGCTCATTGCGAAATATGAAGGTGCTTGGTAAGTTGTGCCAAGGGCACTGCCATTCCCATCTGATTAGCCACAGTCAGCCCCCAAATAAGCAGTTTCTTCACCACCTCCCTCTAGGGCCTGCTCTCTGAAGATCCGAATTCTTGGCATCCCCGGAGCCATTTTGCTGATCCCTTATCTCAAGAAACTGCAAGAACTCCCCATCATCTGTGTGGCACTGAGGCCCAAGAGCTATGGAATGAACATGCTAGAGGAATGGAGCGTTCAAACACAGCTTCCCCCTTTCAGAATTTCAAGTCAAGTAAAAATATTTTCCCCATTGTTTTTCTGACGTGTTGAGTCTCCTATGCTACCATTTTCTAAGTGCCATGTGGTTTATATATGGCCTAGTTTTTATTCTTGGGGAAGCTGTCATCAGATCAGAAGAGCAGTGTCCCAAATGGGAAATGTGACAACCCAGGGGCATCATCGTGAAGAGAAATTTGGAGTTACAGCGACAAGCTTCACTTCTGAACCTAACTCAGGTCTCAGCTTTGACTAACGTTCACCCCTTCCCACCACGTAGAGATCCCTACACGACACCACGTGGTAGATGCTAAAGATGATCATGGGCTGAGAAGTGTGCTCTCGTCAGTCCTGGCGATTGACACTCAGGCAGCTCCGCTCTCAGGTAGACTCCACCACTCTTACACTCTCTTTCCAGCAGAGGCAGAGACAGGAGGAACCTGGGGGCTTTCTGGGATTGCTCTCACTGGGTAAGGTGGGAAAATCCCCCATCACCATGGTGACTCATACAAAGTAGGATGTAATAATAATTCCAAAAATAAAAGTTGCTATGGAATCAGTGCCTTACCCAATAGCTGGGGAAGGGTATTTTCAGTTTTGATTGCTCACAGCCCCCTGGGAAAGACAAGACCTGCTAGAGAGCTTTCATGCATCATTCTATCCTTAAATTCTATCCTAATTTAACACAAAGGGGAATGAATCCCCAAAGACATTCTGGGCTGTTCACTCTTATCCAGCTAAGAAGCAGAGTTGGGGTTCACACGCAGAACTGTTTCCCTTCGTACTTAATCATCAGTAACAGAGGGGTTGGACAGAGTTGGGGTTCGCATGCAGAACTATCTCCCTTCATACTTAATCATCAGTAACAGAGGTTGGACAGAGTTGGGGTTCGCAAGCAGAACTATCTCCCTTCGTACTTAATCATCAGTAACAGAGAGGTTGGGGCTGCTTGGATCTTTCTGCACTGCATGGAGGGCTAATAGCTTCCATTCATGAACTACCACACAGGTATTGGATTCTCATATAGCCATGCTCTGTGGGAGATAAGGCACAAAATTCTGAGTTAAATCATCCTGGACGTTACTAGTACTCTCTGCAGATGGTTCTTATCTTATTTAGAACATTTACCTGGAGCTCTAACTCACAGGCAGAGAACAGACTTATCCTTCAAAAGGCTCTAGGTTCCACTCCTAGCATCGCAGAAGGAAAAGAATCAGAACAAAACGTAAAACTAACATGTGGGGTTCATAGATGGTTCGGTGACTAATAGCACATACACCTCATGCAAAGGACCCGAGTTCAGTTCCTGGTACTCTCATCAGGTGGCCCACAGCCAACTGTGACTTCACCTCTAACGGACCCAAGGACCTCTTTCTGGCTCCACACTCACAGGCAGAAAACCACACAGAGATACACACATATATACAAAATCAAAAAGCTTTTAAAAGATGAATAAAGTATACTTTTTTTTTGAGTCATTCTCTCTATGAAGTCCTCACTGGCATGGAATTCAATGATGTAGACCAGGCTAGCCACGAACTCACAGAGATCTGCCTCCCAAGCATTGGGATTAAAGGCATGGCATTGCCATGCCTGAATAAAGCATACTCTTGTTAAAGGTATGTCTCATCACCAAGACAGATTCTTTTTGTTTTTAATTATTTATTTTTATTTTATGAGCATAGGTGTTTTGCCTTCATGTATGTCTGTGTGAAGGTGTCTGAACTCCTGGAACTGGAGTTACAGACAGTTGTGAGCTGCCATTTGGGTGCTTAACCACAGAGCCAACTCTCCAGCCCCCGGGACACATTCTTGATACTAAGAGATTCATTTACTGACTGGTATACCTTTCTTTATCTTCTTACAGCAAGCTTGCTTTAGGAGCCCCTCCCCATTTCCCATCTCACTAAAGTAACAAGCATAGCTTTAGAAGTCAAGCTTACATGCATGCACACACACACAAAAACCCCCCTTTCTCTCTCACACACACACACCAAAACTATTAAATTTTAATTTGTTTTTGTCATCACATGGGTTTTTCAGTACATTGTATGGGAATTTCCTTTCTTAACATCCTTTGGTTTTCTGGAAGAGGACTCTGCTCCTGCCCCAGGGGACCCTTGGCTGTGCCACCCTGCCTCTAAATCAGTCCACCCCTGACAGTGACTGTGGCCTCTCACCACAGGCTTCTCTTCCCAGCCCAGAGGAATTTGGCTCCTAGTGTCACACAGAAAACCTAACTCATCTGACAGTCTTTGTAAAAGTGATCACAGGTAACTTACCCCTTCTGAGCCTCAGTTTCCCCACCTGTTTTCAAAGGTGGCTTGGTGATGCCAGCCAGTATTACTGGGTTTATTCCAGCTAGGATCCCTGTATTTTCCTTTTCCCTTTCTGTGTGTCTTAACAATCTGAGCCTAGCCCATCTCAGAGCCGTGACTTGGTCATGAACACTGTGACTTCCATTAGGATGATGGCTGTCAGCTAGAGGCCCTACCAGGGACATCTGCCATGTCTGGAGACATTTGGCTCTGCTAAGTAGAGAAAATGTCTAATAACATCTAACACTAGGACCAGAGATGGCACTAAACATCTGCAAACTTCCAGGTCAGCCAGCACAACAGAGAAGTTCCTCCCCAAAGTGTGCCAAGGCTGAGAAATCAAGGACCAGATTGGGACTGAGGGACTCCCCTTTCCTTTTGTTCACAGCTAATATCCTTATGGCTCTCTGACCAGCTGGGGAGAGGAGTGAGGTTCCCAGGAAGTTCTCACAGGTCTTTCGTTTAGTGTAGAGAAAAGGAAGTCCTCGGAGGACCAAAGGCTCTGTGTGGGGGTTCTGCCTGAGGGGCTTTTCTAGGAGTGAGCCTCCTGGAATCCAAGCCCTAAAGGTGCTCAGGACCAACAGTATTTGTTTTCATTTATGGAAATGTGTGTGCCATGTATGGTCAGATGCCCAGGGAAGCCAGAAGTGGAAGTCAGGTTCCCTGGAGCCAGATAAGATTTGTGGGCAGTTGGGAACTGCCTGATGGGGATCTGAACTTTGGTTCTTCAAAGAAACAAGCACTCTTAACTCCTGAGCCATCTTTGCAGCCCTAGGATAATCCAGATTATTTAGTGTTGTTCCTGGGATTCCAGTCTATCTAGAGTCAGACAAGAGATACAAACCCAAAACATAAATACTGAAAAAGAAGAGATGATGTGATCATTAATGGCAGACTATTTGAAAAGTCTAGAAGAATCTGCTGGAAAACTTCTTAACAAAAACTAAGAGAACTCAATAAGGGCAGGAGGCAATGGAAAGATGCAATGGGAAGAGTTGTCTCTCTGTGCTTTCGAAAGACTGGAAATCTAAAGCAATAGCTCTCATTCTTTAGAAGTAAGATTCGGTACAGTTAGCATAGTAGTACCACACAGCAGGGCTTTCAGTCAGATGCAGGGTTCTGTCTCTGTCATCTGTGAGTCACCGCCCATTCCCAAGGCTTGATCTTTGTCTTTATAGTTAAAAGTGACCATGGTGCTATCACGCTAGCACCATGCATGGTAGCTTCATGCAGGACAGGAGAGGGGAAGGAGAGAGAAAACGTTCTGTACATGTGATTGGCTAGAACTTAGTCACCTCTCCATACCCAGCTCCAAGGGAGACTTTGAATTCTAGTTTATAATTAGATAGCTCAAAAAAAATTAACATTCTTTTACTAAGGAAGTGAGAGTACATTGGGACAATTAGCAGCCTGCCATAAAATGTAGCAAGAAAATACACGAGATCTGTACCAGAGAATCATTAAAATTCTCCTAAAGGGCACAAATAAGACTGAACAAATGGAAAGACAAACAGGGTTATTGGCCAGGAAGATTCAACATCATAAAGTATCAATTCTCCCCAAGTTAATTTATAACTTTGAACATGTTCCCAATAAAAACAGAACCAGGATTTAAAAAAAAAAACTAAACAGACAATTCTAAAGTTCATATGGAAAAACAAACAAGAATCTGAGAGCTAAGAAATTTTGAAAATGGAGACCAGCCACACGCTGAGTATTAAATATATTACAAATCTATAATAATTTTTTTTAAAAAATGTACTATTTAAAAGTGTTACTGGGCAAAGAGTGCAGCAAAAACTCTATTTGCGTATGGGAATTTGCCATGAGTATCTGCAAAGAGCCATATTCCAGTCAACGAGGGAAGGATGGCTATTCAACACAGGGATTGCTTCCTCATTTCTAGGAACAAGGAGAACTGGAGGTGTAGCTCAGACTTTTGTCAGAATAAATAAGTTCACTAAAGATTTATGTTTATAAAAAAGTGAAATAAATAGGAGAAACATGGGCAGATACATATATTACTTAAAAAGAAAAAAAACCATTTAAATTAAGACACAGAACCCAAAACTAATGAAACTAAATATCCATTTAGTTATTTAAAAATAAATATTAGTAAAACCTTCATGAGTCACATCGAAAGTCAAGTAATATTTTGAGAAAAGAGTTTGCAGATTTTATTTTTTTATTGAGCTATATATTTTTCTCCCCTCCCCTCCCTTCCTCTCCCCTCCCCTTCTACCCTTTCCTATGGTCCCCACACTCCCAATTTACTCAGGAGAGCTTGTCTTTTTCTACTTCCTATGTAGATTAGATCCATGTATGTCTCTCTTAGGATCTTCATTGTTATCTAGGTTCTCTCTGGGATTGGTTTTTTTTTGTTTTTTTTTTTTTTTTTGCTTTATGTCTAAAATACACTTATTAGTAAGTACACGCAATAATTGTCTTTCTGGGTTTGGGTTACCTTACTCAATATGATGTTTTCTAGCTTCATCCATTTGTCTACAAATTTCAGGATGTCATTAATTTTTTTTCTGCTGTGTAGTACACTCCATTGAATAAATGTACCACATTTTCCTTATCCATTTTTTGGTCGAGAGGGAGTTAGGTTGTTTCCAGGTTCTGGCTATGACAAACAATGCTGCTATGAACATAGTTGAGCACATATTTTTGTGGTACAATTGAGCAACCTTTAGGTATACACCCAAAAATGGTATTGCTGGGTCTTGAGGTAGGTTGTTTCCTAATTTTCTGAGAAATTGACATACTGATATCCAAAGTGGCTATACTAATTTGCACACCCACCAGCAATGCAGGAATATTTCTTTTTCCCTATATCCTCTTCAGAATAAGTTGTCATCAATGTTTTTGATTTTGGCCATTTTTACAGGTGTAATATGAAATCTCAGAGTTGTTTGGATTTGCATTTCTCTGATGACTAAGGATGTTGAACATTTCCTTAAAGTGTCTTTCAGCCATTTTAGATTCTTCTGTTGAGAGTTCTCTGCTTGGGTCTGTATTCCATTTTTTTTATTAAATTATGTGTTTTTTTGGTGTCCAATTTCTTGAGTTCTTTGTATACTTTGGAGATCAGACCCCTGTCTGATGTGGGGTTAGTGAAGACTTTTTTTCCCATTCTGTAGGCTGTCATTTGGTCTTGTTGACCATGTCTTTTGCTTTACAAAAGATTCTCAGTTTCAAGAGGTCCCATTTATTAATTGTTTTTCTCAGTGCCTGTGCTACTGGGGTTATATTTAGGAAGTGGTCTCCTGTGCCAATGCATTCAAGTGTACTTCCTACTTTCTCTTCTACGAGGTTCAGTATGGTTGACTTTATGTTGAGGTATTTGATCCATCTGGTGATAGATATGGATCTATTTTCATTCTTCTACATGTTGATATCCAGTTATGTCAGCACAGTTTGTTGAATATGCTTTCTTTATTCCATTTTATATTTTTGCTTCTTTGTCAAAAATCAGGTGTTCATAGGTGTGTGGATTTGTAGGAAGCTGCTTGTTTGTTCCCAGCCACCCAGATTCCCGAAATAATCATACAGAAATCTGTATTAATTGCAGTACTGTTTGGCCAATAGCTTAAGCATATTTCTAGCTAGCTCTTATATCTTCAGTTAACCCATTTCAATTATCTGTGTATCACCCCGTGGCTGGGTTTATGGCAAGGTTCCGGTTGGCTTCCATCTTTCCCCTCTGGTGGCTCCATGGCATCTCACAGACTCCACCTTCTTTTTCCCAGCACTCAGTTTAGTCGTGCCCCCCCCACCTCACTCACATGGTGGCTCACAGCCATCTATAATGAGATCTGGTGTCCCTTTCTGCCTTCAGGCATACATACAGGCAAAACACTGTATACATAATAAAGAAATCTTTAAAAAAAATCAACAAAAAGTCTTTATCAGTGACTTAAACTTCTTGCTGTTGGACCTTTCCCAATTTTGCACTTTTTATCCAACCTAATAGTTTATGAAAACAACAACGAAAGCAATTACTCCTGAAAATTCAAAAGTAGACATACCAAAGTTTGTCTTCTCATCAGGCTGAGACAAAACCACCATTTTCATGCGCTAACAATCCACAATGGAGCTTATACAGATAGACATTAATTTTCTAATCTGTGATGACTGGCAATGAAGGTGTATTGCCAGAGATTAGCTGTTAAGATAAACACCCACAGCCAGACCTACTCCTTTTAGAAACATAAATGTTCTGATTTAATGGAAAAATCACTGTGGGCACAAGAATGAATTGTAAAACAATTAAAATAATAAATCCAAATGGCAGCAACTCCAGATGAGTCTTACAACATCTAACTAAAGAGCTGCCAACCCGTGGAGTCTGCCTTAGGCCCTGAAGAGGCAGGGGCAAGGGCAGGCACAGGCAGGGACTGGGGTGGTCTCTAAGAAGAAGCCAAGGCTGGCTGCAATCCCAGGTAGACAGAGCCAGTAGGAGTCAGGAAGTTTAGGACAGAGGCAGCCCACGAGTGATATGTTTGTCAACTTTCTCAGAAGGAATAGGCTATGCTATGGATGCTCAGGCTAGGGTCAAAACGAAGAGAAAGCCCCAGGACATGATGCTCAATGGTGGCATTTTCTGAGCATTTGCTAGTGTGCCCATTTGATTGACATGGGTCCTATCATCATTCCCATTTAGAGGTGACTAATCAGACTTTATGAAGGTGGACACTGTCCCCCAAAGCCTCCAAAGCTAATATAGGTGCAAGGATCCCCCCCACACACACACACAAAATAAAGCACAGAGCCCATCCTCCATGTAGGTCTGGGCTGGGTGGCAGAAGAGATCAAAGAGAGCCGCTGCTTGTGCTGGTCTCTGTCTTCTCCCCTGGTCCACAATGCTAGGTTCCAGCAGCAGCTCAGGAGGTACTGACTGCTCAGTTGCTCTCTTGGTCATCTCTGAAACTTTTAGCTCAGAAGTATGCACATCTCCTTTTTCTTATTGTTTGTGTGCACAGCGAGCGCATGCGTATACACACATCCCATAGCACGTACAGGGAGGCCAGAAGTCAGCCTGCAAGAATGGGTTCTCTCCTTCTGACATGTAGAGCCCAGGGGTCAAACTCAAGGCAGCTTGGTGGGCTTGACTGTACTCCCTGTGGTCAATCAGGACCGTGGGGATCCCCATGATGGGGATGCCCCAGATGCCACTGAAGGGTCGCAAAGACAAAGCTGCCCAAGACTGAGCAGGAGAACATTACAGCTGAGTCTGAAGATCACTGGGAATCGGCCACCAATGCCATGCACGTGGCAACAATCACTTAATCACATAGAGCCTCAGATCCCTAATCTATAAAGTGTGGATAATGATATTCAAAAAGCTTCCTGTGATGCCTAAGTGAGATTAAATGGTAAGGTTCAGGACCATTCCTGGAACAGAGTGGAGCTTGACAAATATTAAGTCTAATTCTCGTTTACACAATTACCAAAATAGCGTTCAAGAAGTCTGCTTTCTTACTCTTCTCTAACACGTGAAAATACTTATGGTATGTTACGCAAGCAGGTTTAAATGTCTGCGCAGTTTTAGACTACATAACTAGTCACACAACAGCTACAAAACCAAAAGACAAAACCCAAACTAGGACCGTAAATGAACCATCAGCGGAGTGGCCTGGAAATCGTAGGATGGTGGCTCTCCCTATCAACATGGTTTTGTCTTCATGTCTATGTTAGCAGAGTTTGCCACAGAGCTCTATGTGAGAGCTTTGGAAGCAGAGAACACACTGAGGCTGGACCACCTTGATCCCCTGTGGGTTTTGAGGCAGTGGCATGAAGGTAAAGAGGCAGTGGGCTGCCCAGGCCATGATTCCTGTGTCCATGTCTAAGACACATGGCTGTCTTTAATCCCCTTGCTCTTTCTTACTCCTTTCGCACTGATTTCCCAACTTTCCTCATGGATCCTGGAGCTGCTTCGTGGTTTTCCTGAACTACTTTACTGTGTAAGTGGGCTGTAATCATGCTTACTATAAAGAACCTGACCAAATCTGTCACCTCAGGCCAATATAAAAATCCCCTGATTCCCATGATGGCCGTGCCTCACTACCCAAGGCTATAAAATAGGAACCATCAGGAAGCAGTGTCATGCATTTGAGCTTGGAGGGGACCTGCTGGCCATCATCTCTACGGCACAGGCAACTGTTTGCCATGTTGTGTGCATGGCTCTATGTAAGGGTAGAGCCTAATACAAGCAGTCAATGGCCAACATGATCAACTCTGACAGAGCATTTGGCTTCCATACTGAGAGGAGTTAGGGAGAAATTTTAGTCATCCAACTTATCATAAACACTCAGAACAGAGTTCTCAACCTGTGGGTCATGATCCCTTGAGGGAGTCGGTTGAATAATGCTTTTACAGGAGTTGCCAAAGATCATTGGAAAATACAGATGTTTACATTACAATTCATAACAGTAGCAAAATTACAGTTATGAAGTAGCAAAGAAATAATTTTATGTTTGAGAAGGTTGGAGCCACTTCCCTGGAAGCTGATAGGAATCAAGCTTAGAAACAGGGCACAATGACACTCTCCTATTTTTCTTTCTTTCTTCTTTCTTTCTTTCTTTCTTTCTTTCTTTCTTTCTTTCTCTCTCTCTCTCTCTCTCTCTTTCTATCTTCCTTCCTTCCTTCTTTCCTTTCTAAAAATGGAATATAAACAGTTGTTTCTACTCCAGCTTTGAAAATAAAAGAAAATACTGAGTTTATTATTATGATGCAGAAGAGTCGTCATGCAGCCGGTTGTCTTAAAAAAGATTCTGAGAATCCCGGATGTCAGTCATCTGTGGACAAATATCAAAGATGGATCGCTCAAGGACAAGGATCAGTGACACCGAGACGCGTAAACCTGAAAGCTAAATAAAGAATCGAAACCGAAGTAGCAGAAAACCCACAAAGGTCCAGGTCTACAGACTTTCTGACCCTTGAGTTTTTCCCTCTTTTCCTATTTGCTCCTCAACTCTGAGGCTAAAGGTCTGGGAATTTAAAATAGCTCTGACTCCAGCTCTAAATTTTGAGCTCGGCAACACCCAGAACAAGTTTGTCAGCCCTTCTTTGGGTCCCCTGGCCTGTCTCTGTGGTGACCCTTCTGTGCCTCTATGTCTCTGGTCTCCCAACGCTCAGCTCACTCATTCTCCGACCCTCTCTGTGACTACTCGTGGGAAGAGGGAAGTAACTCCGTTTTGTCAAATACTTTCATTGGCCACATTTGTGCTATCTTTGGAGGCAGAACACAAGACAGTGAGCACAGAAGCACTTTTAGGGGAAGTGCTTTGTTAAACTAATTGAGACTATGGGCCTGAATAAGTGTCAAAAGATGCGAATGTAAGCATTAGCTTTGAGCTCTTCCCTTCCCCTGCCAGTGACTCTCATCACTTCCTGCAGGAAGCCTGTGTGGACTCCCACAGTGAGGTTCAATGCCTCTCTTATGGGTCCAATTCACCTGGACTGACCCTGATATAGAACTCAATGGGAAGGTGCCTTATTGGGCACTGAGGCCCTCAAAGAAAGGATAAGAAAACACAGTGAGCATTCTGTCCCCAGAGCACCCCTCCACAGCACAGTAAGCTCTTGGTAAGTATTTAGTCTCTAAGAATGAACAAGGACCAAGAAGAGACCTAGAGAGCTCTTCTGGGTAGAACAGGGTCCACTTTCAGTATACCAGGCACTGTGGAGTACTTACTAAAGAAAGACCCATTAAGCAATTTTTCTTCTTGGAACGTATTGTTGCCTGTGCTTAAACTTCGGTGCCAAGTTAACAAAGCAATGCTGCCTGGAACACACATAACAAGCACCAACCTGCTGAAATTAATAGTTCTAGCTTGGCAGTGCCCGGCGCGCTCTTAAATCCGTGCAGATGAACCATCCTGAGTCATTTCTAATCATTTAGAACAATAAACACAACTGGATTTCAACCCACTCCATTTCACGGAGGCAGCAATCAGGCGGTGTGGCATGGACTCTGAGTTTCACGCTTGTTGGATCCTAAAGTGAGTTATGAGTGACTCACGCCATAGGCTTACCATTTGCTTTCCTTGGGGGTGGCATTACTCACACTGCCAGGTCCACGCTGCTAGAGGTTGGTCTTGTTAATGTTTGCTGGCAGCAATGGGTTTGGGGGAAAGAAATTATCCAAAGACACTGAAATCAGTCCTTAAATCAGAAGCACTCATCATAATGAAATGATGAGATTTTCCCCTCCTCATGACAAAGACAATCATGGATCTTCCAGGGCAATCCTCCTGCCACCTCTTTCTTCATATCACAGCCAATCTCTGGTTTCATACCCAGATCTCAGAAGTTTTCTCTGTCTCAGATAACTGATTCTCATAAATGCAAACTTTTATTTTAAGTTAGTCAGTGTCATCTAGAATGTCCACAGTCACTAATATCAGCTTGTTTGAAAGAGCTTTCTAAAGAATAGGCTTTCTTTAGAAATAGGCTTAATCTCCTTTGCCAGCCACATAATGGGAGACTATGCCTTTTTTCTAGCTGGTTTTGGATTGTTGAGTTCTATATTGATGTGGGAAGGTCATTTGTCTATCTGTTGATTTCATTGGTTAATAAAGAAACTACCTTGGCCCTTTGATAGGACAGAAAATTAGGTAGGTGAAGTAAACAGAACAGAATGCTGGGAAGAAGGGAAGTGAGGGCAGACGCGATGGAGCCAACCGCCAGGTCAGACATGCTGAATCTTTCCTGGTAAGCCACCACCTCGTGGTGCTACACAGATTATTAGAAATGGGTTAGTCAAGATATGAGAGTTAGCCAGTAAGAGGCTAGAGATAATGGGCCTGTGTTTAAAAGAATACAATTTGTGTGTTGTTATTTCGGGGCATAAGCTAGGGAGATGGACGGGAGCCGGGCAGCAGGAACGCTGTCTGCAGCTCCTTCTACACTATATAATGGATGAAAGGCCACAGGGATCCTCCGTTCATTTTCCTAAATACTCTTCCTAAAGAGATTTCTATGAATATTGAGATAAATTGCGAGTCAGTGAAATTAATATTTTCTTTTTCCCCTCCGTCTTCTCACAGCCTTCCCTCTCTTTTCCTCTACATATTTTCTTAATTAGAAATTATTTTATTATATATGCATGGGTGTTTTGCTTCCATGTCTCTACATCACCCATGGAGAAGGCATTGGATCTCCTGAGACTGGAGCTAAACTGGGTTATGAGCCACTATGTGGGTGATGGGACTCAAGCCTGCATCTTCTGCAAAAGCATCCAGGGCGCTTAAGCATTAAGCTGTCTCTCCATTGATACATGGATGATGTTTTGGGAAGAAGAAAAGCCCAACTCAAAAGGTCATGGATTTATGAGATAATTTTCAACATAGAGGTCTCTAATTATGGAGACTAAGCATAAAGGTAAAGGGTAGAGCCCAGTGAACTGATCAAGTAAGATTTAATGGGGGAAGAGAGTCTCAATATCTACATAAATGTCGATTGACTGCATGATGTGGGATTCTCCATTGAATGCTGTGAATACCATTGGTTAATAAAGAAACTGGCTTGAGCCCGTAATAGGATAGAACAGAGGTAGGCAGGGAAAACTAAACTGAATGCTGGGAGAAAGGAGGTGGAATTAGAGAGAAGTCACGGAGCTCTGCTGGACATAGAAGCCAGAACTTTAGCCCGTAATCCACAGCCTCGTGGCAATACACACATTAATAGAAATGGGTTAAATTTATATGTAGCCATTAGCCATTAAGAAGTTAGAGCTAATGGGCCAAACAGTGATTTAATTAATACAGTTTCTGTGTGGTTATTTCGGGGCTGAGCAGCCGGGAATCAACAAGCGGCTTCTTCCTACAACTGCATTGGCTGTTCTTTAACAGGAGATCTCAAGGGTCTGGAGAAGTGGCTCGGTGGTTATGAAAACACGTTGCTCTTGGTTACGTTGCACCCAACGGTAACTTAAACAATCATCTGTCACTTCATTTCCAGGGGATCTGAGGCCATCTTCTGGCCTCCACAGAGACTGCACACATACGGTACACAGGCACAAATGTAGGCAAAATACCCATACATGTGAGAGAAAAATGACACTTTCTAAAAAGGAAAGGCCTGCAGATAATTTTCTGACAGTAGTCAATATGTCTTGGGACATAGCAGTGTTGAAGTGAAAATAACAATAGTGTCATCCATTGGAGACTAGGGTCTCTTTAGTAACAGACACTTTAATGCCACTGCAAAGGCCTGGGGTGGGGTTTAGTGTAGAGCACTTGAGCCTAGTGTGTGCAAGGCTCTGGGCTCAAACCCTAACATCACACAAACAAAACAGAACCAAAATAAACAAAGCAAATCCGATGGAGTGACTTAGTCCTGCTTTGGCTGTGTTTCCCTTTGATTAGCCATGTATATTATGGAGAGCTATTTTTTTTTTCATTAACTATCTGACAACTCTGGGTTTTGAAAGATGTGATCCTTTCCACTAAATACCTAAGAAGAGTGAATAAGATAATTAGAACCTACAAAGCACCCCATTTGCTGTTGACCAAGGATCTAGCAGTCTTGAACAGATAAAAGCATTTATCTGCTCAGCTCAGTCACTCTTCACTTTGGTGCGCTGCTTGGGCACCAAATTCTTTAGTCCCCATCTTTTCATGGATGCTCATTTTGGCCTCAGAAATGCCAGTTACTGGTCCTCGGTTGGAAACAACAGCTTCAGACATGAAAGAGTGTGTGAGCTGCTTATCTTTTTACTCTGCATTTCCTTTAAACGGTGTACAGACAAAAAAAGAAAACAGAGAGCTTCAAGTGTTTTCCTTTGTAAAGCTTTTCCTTTCCTTGTACTGTTTTTTTTTTCTTTTGACTGTGAACTTGAGTCAACTTGCTTTTCTAAAGTTTAAGCATACATGCCAGAGCGCGATTTAGTAAACTCGGCCATTGGGCAGCAACACTGTTACAAAGCCCAATGACAAGGTAATTTAGTCTGGTGAAAAGTTCTAGAACCTTCCTCAGTTTTTACTAGGAAGGACAGAACCCCATTTTCCATGAAGAATAGCTGGTTTGACAGGATGCTTCTAGTTAGCACTGGAGGTAAGCACTCATTGGTGTGGGGCTAAAGACAACAAAATCAGGTGCTGGAGAGATGGCTCAGCAGTTAAAAGCACTGGCTGCTCTTCCAGAGGATGCAGGTTCAACTCCCAGCACCCATATGGCAGCTCACAACTGTCTGTGCTCTGGTTCCACTGCTTCTGTCACCCTCACACAGACATACATGCAGGCAAAAAGCCAATAAACATAAAATAAAAATAAATTATATTTTTGGGAAAAAAAGAAAACAGAATCCAGCTCCAATGCATCATCTGGGGACATATTTAGGTACAGGAGCCCCTGGAGCTATGCATGCTTTTCTACTTTCAAATCTGTGTACTGACATGCTCTAAATGGCTGGTGCTAAATGAGCTTTTTATTAAAAATGGCAGGCTAGAGAGTTGGCTCAGTGGCTGGGTGCCTGCTCATCCAGAGAACCCATGCTCAATTCCCAGTACCCACATGGTGGCAACTCTCGGGAACTCCAGCTCCAGAAGATCCAGCCCCCTTTCATGGCCTTCTCAAGTGCTGTGTGTATGTGGTACACAGAAAGGTATGCAGGCAAAACATACAATACACAGAAATGTATACTCATATACATAAAGTAAAAAGAAAAATCTCAATTTTTAAAACTAAAAATAAATGGTGACAACATGATGTCCATCATGGCGGTACATGAAGGACTATAATACTACCATTGGGGTGGCAGAGACGGGTGGGTCTCTCTGAGTTACAGGCCAGTCAGGGTTACATAGCAAGACCTGTCTCCAAACATATAAACAAATACACAGTGAGCATGATCATCAAGCCGGCTGAGCTTTCAGACATTCCTTTGTAAACCAAGACTATGCCAGGTCTTTTTTTTTTGGTTTTTCGAGACAGGGTTTCTCTGTGGTTTTGGAGCCTGTCCTGGAACTAGCTCTTGTAGACCAGGCTGGTCTCGAACTCACAGAGATCTGCCTGCTTCTGCCTCCCGAGTGCTGGGATTAAAGGCGTGCGCCACCACTGCCCTGCTATGCCAGGTCTTATAAATTCCCTGTGTTCCCCTGTGAGTACTGTAACATTTCAGGCCTCCAGTGTAGGGCTGGCCACACCAGGCAGGAGCTTGCAGGAATCTGCTTGTGGATATCAAAGGTTGCAAGGGATTGTTTTGGGCCGCCTGCTGTCAAAGCAAACAGAAGGAGAGACTCCTGTCAGTTCAGGGTGGAGCCTGTTTCAGAGCTCGGGGACAGTCTTCTCTAGACTGATCTCATGCCATAAACCGTTCAAGGCAGTCTGGCTCCAACAGGCCATAAACAACACAATGTCTACAGTGAGCACACCAAGGTGGAAAGGAAAGCTGTCTACCTGTGTCTTCTTAATCCTTTAAACCCCAAGAACACGGAACCACTGATTGGTATAAACAGCTCATAAAAGATGCCGAGAGGGTGGGGGAGTGAAGATACTCTGGTTAAATCAAGTTTTGGAGGTAAAAATGACTTTAAGATATTTTTGTCTGTAGCAAACTTTATATGGCGAGATGGTTTTCTGTTGGGGTAGTGGATCCGAGCGGCCCAGGGGAACACTGTGCTGACTTAGATGGTAGCCTTTCATGCCTGGCTAAGTTGGGATTTTAACAGTCATCAGGTCATAGGTGAGTATCGCATAATTAGAGATCACAAGTGCTGGCAAACTGCTATTTACATGCTAATATTAATATGCTCATCCAGGAACATAGGCTATTCTGGCTTTTACAGTATAGATTAATTATTTTCTGGACATAATAGTTATGGGAAATATAGAGCCGCTTGGCTTTTCAAAGACGGTGGTATCCTTTGAAAGCAACTTCAATCCCTTCTAAGAAACTGAATTATAAGAACTTGTCTCCTAAAGAAAGGAAAGGAAATGACAGGTGGAAGTTTCTGCCTTCTGCCTTCTCTGACCTTTAAGGGTTCAAAAGGGCTTCACCAGCTTGATTAGACCCTGAAGGATATGGCAACTTACACACTGGCTGCATTCCACCCAAGGTCCATGGCAACAAATAAGAGGCCTCTTAACACACAAGCTCCCAAAGCCTGGGGGATCACATGACTACAGAACTTGAGAGTTAGAACAGGAGTTTCTGTCTTGGCACTTTCTGGAAGCTCGTGTTGACAGCCCTCTGTTGCAGTCACCATCCTGTGCGAGGCAGAATGGTCAGCATTCTCGGCCTCCATCCACTCAACCAGAGTGTGCGCTCTCTCCCCCTGTATCTGCCTGGTTCTAACGACCCAGGTGTATCCAGACATTGACAACTGTCTTCCCTAGTGTTAGGGCACCTCTGTGCCATAGGACCTGTAAGAATCACCTGTTCTCATCGAGAGGTAAAGAAAAATAGCCAGTGAGCATTTACAGTGAGTTCAGCACATTTTCTCTAGAACAGGGAAAGTACTGAAGCAAATCCTGCTTTCTACCTGAGCTAGGGAATTGAGTTTCCTAAGTCTTTTGCTGTCCTGCTAGCATCTCCTGGGATTTTATGAACAAAGGGGACTTGGGGCCTCACAGGTCGACCATAGCATCTCCTATGTCCATGACTTTCAAATTCCCAGGGTACCCACCAAGTGAAAACCATAAGAACCCAAGATGTCCAAATATGACATTCTACAAGAGACATTAATATAGACATTGACGAGTTCTGAAGCCAGCATTAAGAAGTGCTAAACAGACTGGGTGATTGTTCTCATTTATCCCTGCTAGTTCCTCTTGGTGGGACCCTAACTCTGCTCTCTTCTCCTCCCCTCCCCTCCCCTCCACCCCACCCCCTTTCTCTTCTCTTTTTTCTATCTCTTTCTTCCACACCCCTTGACTCTTGGATAGGGTGTCATGAAGCCCAGGCTGCCCTTGGACTTCTTATGTGTCAAGGATGACCTAGAACTTCTGATTTTCCTGCCTCCAAGTGCTGGCATTACAGGATCATGAAAAACTGCTGGGGACCAAGTGGCTTTGTGCTAGGCAATCACCCTGCCACCTGAGCACTGTCCTCAGCCTGAATCAAACATTTTTTTCTGTGAGAACAGTCAATGTGTTTCTCAGTCAGGCTTGAAAGGGCCTCGGAGCAGGTGTGGCTTCATTTACTAAACAGTGACAGTTTCTAGGAAAGCAATGGTGAACAGAGTTCTCTCGTCCAGCCCTAGGACATAAAGAGACATCATGCTAAAAAACCCTGAACCTATCCTGGACAGATCAGAAATGGATAGAATTTGGAATCTATGAATCCCCGGGGCAGATCAGCCAATCTTTGAACCAGTGGCTGTGTGTTATACTCACAAAATTTTAGTGATGAAAATTTTAATGCCTTCCTTTCCTTCCTCATTTATAAAGATCAAGTGATACCATTTAGCCGGAGTAAAGAATGCCCTAAAAAAACTAATAGGCCAGCTTGTTTCTACTGCCTAGGAAGGGGCGGTAGGGGTGGGAGGGGTGAGCCTTGTTTTTCTTTCTTTTTTTTTACCCCCTCTACAAAAATAACAGAAGGAAAGCTGCTGCTGTAATCAGCGGCAATTGAAGGCATTTCCTGCGTTTTTATATCAAGCTGGTTGTTTTTTTTCCATTACATACCCAGTGAACTCCAGTTAGGTCAAGACTGGAGAAAAACAGGACCAATTATGCCTCTAAACCCACAAATCTGCCTACTTAGCTCTGCTAATTTTATCGTGTTGACTGCAGGGTTTCAAGTCAGAGACAGGAAAACCTTGGAGGGCTGCTTGCTTTCCTAGGAGAGCGGATCCCGGCACTTCCTCCTCTTCTACCCCATCTCCTTGCCAGCATCCCAAGAAGGAGCATTTGCTCCATCTGCTGCTGCAGGTTGCCCAAATGAGAGGATCTTGGATCAAGTTCCATTACAGGAGAGGTTCCCAGGCTCCCGGGGCAGTGGTGTTCAAACTGATTCCTAAATCTCAGAGGCCAGAGTTTTCCTGTGGCACCATCTCCCTGAGAAGAGCAACGTGTTCCTCCCTGTGCTGCCCCTTCCACCATGTCTAGCTTTAGCTAACGCCACCTCTCTTGTTCTTTCTTCAGAGCCTCAGGCTGCAGACGGGAGTTTGGACCCCAGCACCAGCACAGGGTATCTCATAAACATAGGGAACTCTAGCTCTCGGGGATCAGATGCCTTCTTGCGACCTCTGTGGGCACCTGTGTGGACAGACACACACACACACACACACACACACACACACACACACACACACACACACACGGCTTGGAGGGTGTTCCAGAATTAAGACTGCATATTCTTCTTTCAGAGTGCTCGTTTGAGTCCCAACACCCACATCGGACGACTCAACAACTACCTGAACTCTAACTCCAGGGAGTCCGGCAGCTACAAGCTCTGGCATTTGTGTGTACATACCCCACCCCGCCACACAAACACATAATTAAAAATGAACCTTTCAAATTATTTATTTATATTTATTTTAGTGTGTGTGTGTGTTTTCATGCATGCATACGATTGTACCACAGGATGCATGGGACAGTCGGAGGACAACTTGCAGGAGTCGGTCTTCTCCTTCCCCCATGCGTTCTGGGGATCCAGTTCAGTGTGGTGGCAGAGCTGGAAGCAAGCATCTACCTGCCGACTATCTCACGGGTCTGTCTCTGCATGTTTACAGTAACATCCATCAACACCCTGCTGCAGCCTCAGACCCCTCTGCATTTTGCAGCTCATGCAGGGCTCCCATAGCTGCCAATAGCTAGCCTGGCTTCCAGGCCTTTCTGAGAAGCTAGGAAACCTCCTTTACCAATCCAAGAGCACGGCATAGCAGGGAGCAGATCTTTAGCCACCTCTGGAAAGTTTCTTTCCTCGCCTTGACCCTCAGCCACCGATTTATGCAATCTCCTAAGCGGGTGGACTCTACACGGATTCCTCTGAGCCATGCCTGGCTGCTCCATGGGAACAGCTACTTTAGCTTCTTAAAGGACAGAACCACAGAGGTGCCTGGGTGGGTGCTAACTACACAACGCTGTCCTCTCGATTGACCCTGAGATCGCCTGGCTCGGGTAATTTATTCTTCAATTCTCCACGCCACTTAATAACATTTACCCCCCTCCCCCCCCGCCGCCCCGGGTGTTCACATTAATCCCCTTGTTCTGTGTAATTCGGCATCATAGTTTTACAGACCATTAGAGTTGGCATTGACCTCATAGGGAAGTGGATCCCAGCCAGCCTGGATCAAGAATTAGCAATGCTCTTTAGCCTTTTGGCGGTTACTTCAGGTGACGCTACTCATCAGACACAGGCAAACGGACACATGAGCTCAAACCTGGCATCCTGACCATCACCCTCACAACCCTCGAGTGCCTGTCTGTAACCTGACTCCATGTCAAGGTGTTTAAAGGGATAACAATCTCTGACCTCCGTGTGTTTTTCCCAAGCCTTCTTCTGCCAACAGCCATGGTCACCACAAGGCACAATGGCCCTGCTGCTATAGACGTTTTTAAATTTTAACTTGTAATGATTTGTTCTATGTGCATGAGTGTTTCGCCTGCATGTGTATCTGTGTACCACATGTGTGCTTGGTGTTGGAGGAGGACAAGAAAGAGCATCAGATCCCCTGGAACGGATCTGTCACGTGAGTGCTGGAAACAGATACTGGTCTTCGAAGAGCGGCGAATGCTTTTAATCAATGAACCACTTCACCAATGCACACCCCAGGTTTTAGGTGAGAAAATGGAAGGTCAAAAGGGAAAAGAGCGTGCAGCCCCAATTCAATAATTTCGTTTATAAGAGTTGCTCTGGTCATAGTGTCTCTTCGCAGCAATAGAAACCCTAACTAAGACACTTTCAATGACAGAAAGGAACCAATGTGCAATCGTTTGGGTTTCCCAAGGGCAAAGGCTTCCTAGAGTCAGCTCCATTTTCCCTCTCCAAAGCAAGCTTCCAGAGCATGTCTCGGTCACCACTTCACTTCCTTTCACTTCGGCACACTACCTCTACCCCTATCTTCCCCATTCATCTTTTAGGGACCCTTCCGCTTTAAACGGCCATCCTTCTCAGAAGCAGCTTTCTTTGTTAGCTGACAAAGGTCTCTGGCAAACCCCAGGGGAGGGTGGAGGCAAGTACGTGGACCACACACTCGCCTAATGACCAGAGGAAAGCTGCAGGATGTTGGCATAGGCCAAATCCCAGGAATTAAGGATGTCACTTGATGTCATCTGAGGACACAGAGTAGGAGTTCTGTGGGACAGGCTGGAAGATCACCCACTCAGGGTACTTCACAATCTCATTTCAGAACTGTTCCAAGATGGCAGTAGGGCCAGGCTACCTCAGTGCCTCACCAAGCTCTTCTTCATCTTTCATAATCGTTCTATTTTATTTGAAACTAGCATGACAACAGCCAGGTCACGCTTGCTGAATGGTTTGCTGGTCATGGTGACACTGTAGAAGATCCTATGGATTACAGTTGGCTACATCTTATTCCATCTGTGCACACTACTCAGAGAGAAGCCCTTCAGAGCTTTTAGGCTTGTCAGGTTGGTAGTATGCACTGATTGTCCAAGTGACTCTGCACAGCCCTAAGCCAGGAACATCAGTGCACCCGAGAGAAGAATTCATGGTCCTTGCTATCCAAGGGTGGACAATTTAGCTGGAAACTCAACACATCAGGTAAAAGATTTTGAGACCGAGCAAGCACTGGATCCCTGCTTATACTGGGACACCCCCAAAGCGACTAGACATGGTTCACTGACGTTTTGAGAAAACTGCATTCATATGCCCCTACTCTTGGGAGGTTACAAAGCAAGTCCCTGCCCTCTAAAGGTTTTGACCTTTGGCTGACTAGGAACCACAAGTTCTGAATATTGATGAATTTTGGTTCTTCTTCTTTTTTTTTTTTTTCTGACAGCCCTGGCTATCCTGAAACTTGCTCTGTAGCTCAGACTGGCCTTGAACTCACAGAAATCCACCTGCCTCTGCCTCCGAAGTGCTGGTATTAAAAGCATGTGTCACCACCGCCTGGCCCTTAGTTGTTCTTTATCGAAAAGAAAACAAAGGTGACGAAGCAAAGTTTCAGGGATAAAAGAAAAGAAGGCACAGGGTGGCAACCTTCTCTCTGTGCAGAATTCCCCAGAGTATGCTCCAGGATGGGTGCTCACTACAGAGAGGAAAGCAGTCTGGGCCCGGTTCCGAAGAGGTTCTGATTATAGCTCACTCCTGTTCCAATCTGCTTAAAGCACCGCTGTATCACAGCCCGGCACAGAGAACAAGACAGTGACACACAGAGGTATTTCCACACCTGAGCGCCCTGCACGCAAGCGCTTCCCACTGATGGCACACACACGTGCCACTCAGAGGATAAAGGGGTTCCTTCTGGGCTGGAGAATCCTGGGGAACCTGTGCGGGGAATGGGCTTCTTGGTGATTCGCATTCCTTAGTCTGTTCTTCCTGCCACATGACTGGTGGGCTGCATAAATCTCAGGGCAACCCTGGCTGGGTAGAAACTTTCCACTGGGTTTTAAGGAATAAACATTTCTTTGTGTGGCAGTTGGCTTTCCAGACTCTCAGCAATGGTGAGGACCTCTGGGGCCTGGAGGGAGTGGAAGGCCACTTCTGCAGATAGAAGTGCAGGAGGCTGGGAGATAGAGTCTCGGCTGATGGGTGAGCGCAGATGACTTTGCTGGGCTTTAAATAGCTCAGCACTGGGGGTAAATCACTTTTCTACTACTTTATCCATAGACTGAAGCTGCAATGACCTGCCTCCGGGAGTCACATCAGAGGGAGCAATGGGACGGCCGCATGATCCCTGAGAAGAACCACAAAGAGCAGGCCAGAAGCCTTTGAAGAATTGCAGTCTAGTCAGCCCAGGGGTCCTGGGGATGCTTTGTGACATGCAATCTTAGGAAATGGGATCTTGAAATACATATGCATATGTATGTGTATATATGTGTGTGTGTGTGTACATATGTGTATACATACACATATATGTGTACACACACAAGTATTTTCCCCAAAGTCAGTCTTCTAGACTTCAGCAATCTAGAAAATTGCTATAATTCTCTCTATATAAATACATATGTATGAAACAGATAAAATTCACATTGCCCAATGTTTTCTCCAAATAAGACACAGAGCATATGTATTTCATACCCACATGTACACACGCACACTCTGAGGTGATGAAAGTGTACTGGAATCCTTGGTGACTCATAAGGCACGGCAATGTGACTTCTGGAAAGAAGGGGACGTTTTGATTCCCCCAGAAGCCCTGGGTTCCAGGAGGCCATGTTTAAAGCATGTCAGCTGAATAACGCCCCTTCTCTGGGAAAGTCACAGCCTTGGCTCAGGGCATTGACAACAAAGCTCCCGGCCACAGGAAACTCGGAAGTTTCCTCGCAGGGCACCCACCATTCCTGTGAACTAGAGCCAAACAGTTCAGGATTTTTCTGTCAGCACCTCTTCCCTGCTTGTCTGGGCCCAAAAGTTCAGACTGGCAGTTCTTCTGACATTCTGACATTAAAATTGTCTGCAGAATAAAGACAACGATTTCCTCCCATCAAACCAAAGCTATGGATCCAGAAAATGGACGTGAGAGAAAAATCAACAAGTAAATGAAAAGGAATACTATCTAGAATATTCCTGAGGTGACAACTACAGAGTTGAAGCATGGCCGTCCAGCTCAGGCAGCCGTATCAGCCAAGGCTGAGAAGGACAAGGTACTGATAGCGCTTCCGGAGCACTGGTTTACAGCGGGGAGGTAAAGCAGCTTACCTTACTGTCATGTTTCCCTGCTGCCACTGCCACTCAGGGAATTACTGCCCTGGCCCATGCTGGGAGGAGCCCCCTCCATGACACAAAGGAGAATTCAAGGCCATCCTTCCCCATGCCCAAGTCTCTGCTGGGAAACGTTAGAGATCCGTCTGTGCCGTTCGGGGCATTTTCTCCGCTAATGGTTAAGTATACGTAGCCTCTTCATAAGGCCCAAATGTTCCAATAAGAAGCCTAGAAAGGAAAACCGGGTCCAGGGAGCATTCTGCCTGAAGGGGGACATTTGATGACCAGTGGGAGCAGTACTCCCCATGGCTGGATCTCCTGCTGGATCCTGACCACACTCTATGGGAGAGGTGCCACTACCAACATTTTACAGGTGAGGAAATGCCAACTGAGAAGAGAGAAGACTTCACAAGGTCAGTTAAGTGACAGCCTTAAACAAAAGGTTGCTTGGCTTCAAAGGCAAGTTTTGTATTTAATGATAGACTATAGAAAAAACAAACAAACAAACAAAGAGAATGTTCACAGTGACACAGAAAAAATCAGTTTAGAACTATATTGTTATGCATTTAGGGTAATTGCTCCCAACCTTTCTGCAGAGATGGGAATGGAATGTGTAAATCAGTTATGAGCTCCATGAAGCAATTAGATAGTAATCATAGTCGTGGCTAATAGCTGTACTTACTGCCAACCCAAATAAGGTGCTAAGTAGTTAAATGCTTTATCTTACTTAATCCTCAAAACCTCCCAGGGCAGGGAGGTGCAGGGCACTGATCATGTCACAGATCTAGGACACACTTTGTTTTCACATTTTAACAAATTGGAAATGATATACATCTTACAATTACAAATGGCAGTCTGTGTGTGTGTGCGCGAGCGCACGCACGTATGTGTGTGTGTGTGTGTGTGTTGTCCATAAGAAATCAATTTTAACATGACGTTCATCTAAGATAAAAGAAAAGAGAAAAGCAAGTAAAAAGAAAGCCATATACTCCGTGGAGACTGGAAACTGCATTTCTTTTTTCTGAAAGACTTGGGGAAAGTTTTCTTTCTTTGCTTTTTTTTTTTTAAGTTGACTGTAGAATAGTGATGCCTGTAAGCTAAGGAGGGAAGATAAAAGAAGGCTGGATTTGATCAGTACATTCTGTATGCATAGATTAATACAGCACATTGAATCTCATTAATGTATACATTAGTACATATTAATAAAAAAACAAGGGAAAGGGAAGAACATTATGAGATTAATAAAGAGGATTGTTGATGGCTCTCCTTGTTTGCCAACTTGACTGCATTTGGAATTAACTAAAGCCCAAGTGGCTGGGTATATCTGTGAGGGATTTTTCTTGATTGCATCACTTGAAGTGGGAAGACCCACCCTTAAATCTGGGCCACACCTCTGGTGGCAGCCCACATAAAGGACTGGGAAGAAGGAAGGAGGCTTTCGCTCTTTGCCTGCTTGCTCTTGTTCTCGCTGGCAAGCCCATTCCTCACTGGCTGTAGAGCCTACTTCCTTGGGATTCTGGTCTATACTGAATACCAGCTGGGACATCCAGCCACATGGACTGAACAACTATGGGATTCTTGAACTTCTCATCAGGAGACAACCATTTTTGGAATAGTTAAGACCACAGCCCGTAAGCCACTCTAATAAATCACACACACACACACACACACACACACACACACACACACACACACACACACACATATATATTCATTCATTCTGTTGGTTCTGCTTCTGCAGAGAACCCTGACTAACACAGAGGTCAACTCTTTAAAATGACCTAAAAATGCTAAGCAGCAACAACAGAACAGGTGAAACACACAAAGGCAGACACTAGCAGGACTTGAAAGCAAAGGTTCATATACAGCACCCACTTAACCAGCAGGGTGGATGGAGACAAGTGCGGGTGGTAGTCTGAAGGGAGTAGATCCCTCTTTTGCTGTTGGCAGACATCTAACATGGTACAGCTACTTTGGAAAAATAGTCGGGTAATTTCTCTCTCTTTTTTCTTTTGGTTTTCTTGAGACAGGGTTTCTCTGTGTAGTTCTGGCTGTCCTGGAACTCACTTTGTAGACCAGACTGGCCACGAACTCACAGAGATCTGCCTGCCTCTGCCTAACAAGTGCTGGGATGTAAGGTGTGCACCACCACTGCCCAGCCTGCAAGTTCTCAAACAACTAAACATTTGACTTAGCAAGTCATGCATAGGTACACATTCAAGAGAAGGAAAAAATGTATGTTTATTCAAAAATTATACATTAATATTTTTACTAGTGATAGAAGTGACTCAAGTGATCATTAAGTAATTAATAAATTAAGAAGTATAGCATAGCCACACATGAAAGGATGACCACAATTTAGGATGAATTACTGATGCATACTACAAGAGAGATTTTTTTAATAAAGGATAGATTTTGAAGCACCATGTTAATTAAAAGAAGCCAGTCACTAAAGTTCGCGTATTGTATGATTCCATCTATAGGAGATGTTCAGCACAGAAATTTATAAAGAAGCAGAAAAGGGGCCTCCAAGATCATAGAAAGGATGGAGAATGGTGATTTGAAGGAATGGAATTTCCTTCACGGCTGCAATAAGAAGGCTCCAAGGTGGTTACATAGATAACCACACAACTTTCTGAATGTACCAGAAACGATCAGCGTGTTAGTGGGTGGATCCTAAATTCTGTGAATGGCATCCCCACAAACTGCTAACAAAAACTATTGAACTGAAAAGGGGAGAAGTAAATCCCCTCCTGCAGTGGTAACTCATGCCCACAGAAAGTCAATATGGATATAGATGCCTGTGATAGCTGCAAAATTTACTTGATCGAATAGATATTGATGAGTTATTCTATCTAACAACAATAGACTATAAATTCTTAAGCTTGTATGGAACATCCACCATGATATATTATTGTCTAGGCCACAAAGGCCTATATTTTATTCAAAAGCATTAAAATTAACAAAGAATAAAATCATATTGGAATAAAATTAGATATCAGTAACAGAAATAGAAGAAAAATTCTAAGTAATACATTTACAAACTATACATGAGTCAAAATCTCAAGAAATTTTTTTTTAAATTTTAACTAAAAATGAAAATACAGCTTACCAAAATCAGTTGTCTAAAGAGAAACGTACACATTATATAATCGGACATATTATAAAATAAGACATATAAAATAAGTGTATAAGCCAGGTCTTTCTTCAGAAACTAGAAAAAGAGCAACATTTTTTAAAGTTAAAGCAAATAGAAACAGACCAACAAAAATTAAGGCATCACAATTTGTTTGTGGGAAACCACAAACAGGAAAATAGCAGCGAAAACCAGTAAGATCAAAACTTGCTTCTCAGAGAGTAAGAGACTGCAGGGTGCTCAGCCCTAAGGGGAACCTGGCCCAGGTTCAGGGAACATTGCGGAAGGAGGACCAGAAAAAGTGCTAGAGCCAGAGGCAGTGGGTGGCTACAAGCCTCGGATCATCTTCTGCACACAGCAGGAGAGATGCACACAGCAACTCGGAAGCTGTGACAGCAAACACAAGACCCGCAGGAGCCTAACCCAGAGCACGAAGAAGGCCGCTGGGCGCAGAGTCCTAGTCCTAGCTGTGGAGCTACTGACAGCTGTTAGCCGCTGGGAAAGGGAGAGAAGGTATTTTCTGTGAGTGTAGTCCCCGGTAAATTGACCACTTTTCAGGGGAAGACTACATTGGGACAGGACAAACTGGTCTTGAAGGCTGATAAAAAGAAAAGAAAAAATTTTAGTGGGAAGGAAGGGGGGAGTGGATCTGAAAAGAGTGGATATTATCAAAATATGTTGTGTGGAACGCTCAAAGAACTAATTAAAATAATTAAAATTTTATTTTAATGGACCTCTAGCTGGCTAACCATAAAGAAAAAGAGAGAAAATATAATGAGTAACAGGAACAGAAAGGTGGATCCTCCTGTCTCACAGTTCCTTCCCCGCCAGAGATTGCAGAACGAGCCACCAAGCTGCTGCTTGAGATAAACACAGTATTCAAGTTTTCTAAAAACTAGGGAAATGCATTCATGGGGGCCGGATGTGTCCCCTTTGGGTCTGGATTAAGCACTTGACTGGTGGCCCAGGGTGACCCTTCAAGTCATCACGAACCCTCCTTTCTGGAGAGCTGCGCTTGTCTCAGAGCAGCAGCTTCTGTACTGGCCCAGAGTTGCGCATGGAGGTGCGTAAGGCAGACAAGAAACCCCAGCCGCTGCTCCGTCTCCTTGGGAATCCTAAGCAGGAGAAGCACATGACCTTGTAGTAGCGGTGCATGCGTGGTGCACCACCAACAGGCCCTGGATACTCTGGCGAAGAGTGGGAGGATCCTGAGCACCCAGAGTAAGAAGGAGCACCATGAACTATTGATGGAGTTTCATAAGCAGCAGACCAGGACCTTGGTGTACCCTGACATGATGACCTAGGAACTGATACTCCTACAGTTTGTCAGTGTGACCCTCCAAGCAATGCCACATATTTGAGGTCCTCTCCCTCTCCTCTGTCTAGAAACTGAGCAGAGAAAGATAGGAACCCAGAGAAAGATGAACATGCCCTATGAATTACATCATTTGAATGTAATTAAAACATTTTGAAATCGGGGTCTCGTGTAGCTAAAGATGACCTTGAACTTCTGATTCTCCTGCCTTTACTTCTTGAGGGCTGAGGTGACAGGCACACTCCATCACACTTGGCTTCTGGGCTTCTGGGGACAGAACATGGGTCTTCACCTGTGTCTAGCAACACTCTATCAACTGAATTACCTCTCCAGCTCCTAAAACTGCAGAAGTAGGCAGGTGGCCCAATAGCTTGATATGTTGCTAATGGTGCATTTTCTGGGAATCACTCTCAAACAGCGGGGTGTGGTGGTTCAAACCTATAACCCCAATATTTGGGAGGCTGAGCTGAGGAGGGCAATCATGAGTGTGTTAGCCTGGGTTTGTTAAGACATTGGCTGCAAAAGGATTGGGCAGCAGGGGCAGGAAGGGGGCAATGGAGGGATAAATAAATAAGGACAAGAAAACGCCCTGTAATGAAAGTTCTTGAAGCAGTACAGATTACAGAGTGCTGAAGTGGAAAAGATCAACACAACCAGTCTAAGAAAATTGTAATATCTTCCCCCAAATGAGCAAATACTTCTCACATGCTTTTAAGTGTCAAAGTCTGAATTCAAACCCCAAGGGATGCTCTCATAGACACCTGACATCCCAGAGTCATTTTCTTCTTTCTGCCTTCCATTGATTCTTCTGAGATCCGCTGTGTGGCCTGGGGAGGCCTAGATGTGCAGGTGTTCTCAGAGTCTCCTGCCCATCCCTCATGGGCCTGGCTGCAGTGTCTGTTTGACTGCAGTTCTCCTAAGCGCACTGGCTCATGGGGCCTGACTCCTGCTATCTGGTGCTCCAGGGACACCATCCCACCTTCTTGCCCTAGCATCTCTAAGCACCACCACAGCCACACATTGGCCACTGAGGCAACGCTCTGGTGTTCCTGCTGCCCATGGAGGAGGCCTACACCAGCCTCTTGGCCATCAGCCAGAAACACCCTCCGTAGGAAAGGAGCCTCCCAAGAAATATAGTAGACCTCTACGGAAATTCCTGGCTGTCACGCTGGCTGAGAGAACAGAATCTGAGCGGGCATGAAAGCCTTTTCATGCTACCTTTTCAAGCTGAGGGAGCCTGCCTTCTCTGGGCTTGCTGGAAGTCTTGCCCTGCTGAGGATGCCCAGGGTGCCACAGCTGAGGGAAAAGCAGCTTCTAGAATTTGTACCTGTGGACATCCTTACAGACATGCTTCCACTTAAATATAAAACTAAATAAAAGCCGAGGCAGAAACTTTGGGAACAAAAAAAGAAAAGAAAACAGAAAATGAAGGGACAAGACAATTTGTTAAAAATAAAGCTTGGTTGCAGCAGAAGCCCCAAAAAGAAAAGGAAGAAGATGAATGGGAAAAAGGGGTGCGTGGTTCTGTTACCAGTGACAAGGACGTGGAGGAACATTTGATGACACAAGGCTCTTGAAAAGGTTGAAGAAAGCTAAAATCGTGAAAGATGAATTTGAGAAGGGCTGTTGGTTGACAAGCAGTAAAGGAACTGCCCAGCGGACAGGCTGGGAAGGGGACAGCTGACCTCTGAGCCTCAGGTGAAGGTCCTCACACAGCTGGCCCCACACGCCTTACTGCAGAATGTCAGGAGACATCCCAGAAGACTTCTGGAAAACTGTCTGCTCTGGGGGGAGGGAGGCAGGGGACAGGGGGCCCAACGAAGAGGACTGCACACTTGTGAATGCTGCAAGCCCACCAGAGTCTCCGAGAAGAGTGTGGAGGTGTTTAGGTGTAAATAGCAGATATCAGTGTTTGCTTCAATTGTTCGAGCTTATTTTCTCGGGTGATTTTTGTTCTTTATTATACTTAATTTCTTCTTAAAACATTAAGTACATTTGATTTTTAGGAAAAAAAAAGAAATTCAAAGATGTCACTACTATTGAATATGTGAACACTAAAATCAAGGAACACTAAGAATAATTCCATGTTCACAAACTTGATAATTAATGGAATAGACTAATTTCTTGAGAGAAACAAACTACTAAGTTTTATGTAGGGAAAACATAATAAAATTAGGCCTCTATTTGTTTAAAATTTGTATTTTTATTTATTTTTGTTTTGTCCTGCGATCTAGTGCTGACTGGCCTGACACTCACGCTGTAGCTCAGGCTTGTCTTGAACTCATGGCAATACCCCTTCCTCAGTCCTTTGAGGCACATGCTACCACATACAGCTGAATCAATAATTTATAACCTTCCTAATTCACTCGAGGATGCCAGCAGGAGCCTAATTTAGAACTAGACAAAGACACTGCCAAAAGTAAAACTACAGTTAGCAAATATGACGATGAACAGGAAGGAGAAACTATCAAACCAAGAAAGATTTAGTGTAAGCATTCAAGGCTGGTTCAACCTCCAGAAATCAATACACTACACATGTACCAGTCACCTAAAGAGGAAAACTCTGTATATCAATTGATAAAGTAAAAGCATCCAACAAAACTGAATGTCTATTAATGATAAAAGCTCTCAGAAAACTAGAAACGGAAAAGAACATACTGAACTTGACAAAGAACAACTTCAAAAAAACTCCCGGAATATCTGTTTAATGGTAAAACAAACAAACAAAAAAAACCCCCAAAAACATAGGCTACTTTCCCACTAAAATCATGAGAATTTCCTTTCCCATTATTAGTGTCCAACATTGTACTGAAAATCCTTGTTACTGTGATAAAATCAGAAATGAAATTGAATTTATGGACTATGAAGAAATCCATAGAATTTGCATATTATAACAGTTATCTGTACAGAAAATCTGAAATAATGAATCAAACCTTCTTGGAGTTGATAAACCAGTAGAAGGTTAACATATAAAAGTCAACTGATTTCTTGTATACTTTAATATAAAAAATACCATTTTAATAGCACATCTAGATTAAATATCGACTGTCAACCTACCAAAATGTATGAATGGCTTCTGTATGAAAAACTGCAGACCTCTGATAAAAGAAATCAAAGGCTATATATGTGGACAGATTTTCCAAATTCATGGTTGTAAGGCACCATTTTATGAGGTCAGTTCTTGCCAATTCAGTCTATGGCTCAATACAACTTGAAAAGAAATACCACAAAACTAATTAGTGTACTGGCATTTCTTTTTTTAAAAAAATAAATAAAGCTTGCCCGAAGACCAGAGAGTAAAACAGCTCCATTGGTCAGTCTTACAGATGAGGAGCTGGTAGCACACACACCTTTAATCCCAGTAGACACACTAGTTGCCATAGAAACCAGGCGGTGCATGCCTTTAATCCCAGTGGTACACACCTTTAATCCCAGCCCTAGAGAGGATTATAAGTAAGACCGGAGGAGGCAGCTCTCAATCTCAGTCTCATTCCGAAATAATTGGAGGCAGAATTGCCAGTTTCAAATTGAGGTAGAGGTAAGAGCCAGTGGCTGGTTGTTTTGCTTTTCTGACATTCTGGTTGAACCCCAATTTTTCTCTCTCAGCTTTTACTAATCGTGTATCAAACATATATCAGCAGATAAATTCTGATATCTGAGAATTTTCCTCAAGTTTATATTCAAAGGCAAAAGACATAGAATTCACAGTACCAATACTCATCCTCAATGCACACAGACTTAAAATCATTGAGGAAGTTGGGGAGTCCCAGGAAGGAAAGAAAAGTGTGACAAAATAGTCTGTGTTGTAAGTGCATACAGCTAATTCACAAAGGGCATGAGGGAGAAAGGGTAATAACGAAGTACAAAATTAATAGCCTCTGTAAAACAATGGACACAAAGATACATAAGCTTCGTACTTGCTATCAGCTGAATTGAATCTCTAAAATTCATTCATGGACACCTTAGTGTACCAGGCTATGACTGCAATTGAAGACAAAGCCTTTAAAGAAATCATTGTATTAAAATAGGACCATCCAAAGTGGACCTTAATCTAATCTGATTGTTTTCCTTAGCCATAGTCTTGCAGTGATACACAGAGTAATAGAAATGGGTTAATTTAAGATATAAGAGCTAACTAGAAATATGCCCGAGTCATTGGTCAAACAGTGTTGTAACTAACATAGTTTCTGTGTGATTATTTTGGCCTGGTCAGCCAGGAATGAAAGAGCAATCTCCCTTTACATGAAATAAATGAAACCCCATTGGCTAAATGCATGCAAGTTTCTAATAATCCAGGGATCCCTGGCAAAATGGCTGGTGCTGGCATTGGTGCACAAAATATGCAAGAGAAGCCTGAAGCACATTGTAGTAAGAGAAAATAAGGAAGTGCTTGAAACAAACAGGCTACTCACAATGGTGTGTGCATGTGCAGAAGTGTGTGTGCGAGTGTGTGAGCATGTGTATGTGTGAGCGTGTGTGCACGGGCACACACGGGCAACAGAGGAGTTGATGGAAACAGTTCCAAACAAAATCTTGAAAAACTGAAAAATAATGGAAAGTAGTATTGGATTATAATCCAAGGTATAAGATAAGTATCTCTGGATCCACACAGATATAAGTATGAAGTGAGCAAAGTACTGTTATCTTTATGTAAGAAAATTCTAAGCAATGTAATAATCTAAGTAGTTGCACTCAATACAAACTCCCACTTTTTAAACTTGAACGTAGTAAATCAACCTCCTTCCAAACAGACAGAGTAAAAGGAAGAAAGCAACAGATTCAGAAGGGAGCCACGAGGCAGACACTGCCTCACTGGTGGTCACAGTCAATAGGACCTCAGGTTCCTTCACTGGGATGTGATGAAGACAGTCTTTTCTCTGGGGTGTTGCTCACCAAAAGCCACAGCCACAGTCTACCTGTGAAAACCACCGGGCAACTTCCAGTGCAGAGCCCGAGAGCAGAATGCTGACCAGCATCCCTCATACTGTTGAGATCGTCACAGCACAGAAAGTCTGAAAACTCACATCCAAGAGGAGCCTAAGAACACCGTGCCCGCTGACTGTGCTGTGCTGTGCTATTCTGGGTGGGATCCTGGGGGTGGGCAAACAAAAAGGACACTAGGTAGATGTGGGGGGGGGGATTTGAATAAAGTATCTCTACTGCGCTCTGTTAGCTATGACAAAATCCCGTACTACTTTAGATGTCATCTTAGACATTTTTATCGCCTTGATTAGCACCTGTGAAAAGCAACTTCAGAGGACTGGGCTCAGTGTTGGCTGCATGTGTTGCTTTGGACCCCCGGTGGGGCAGAGTATCATGTGGCAGAGACTGCTCAGCTCCTGGTTAGGAAGCAGAGAGGGAGATATAAGGAAAGGGTTAGGGCCCCTTAGCATCCTTCAAAGAAATGCCCACTGTCTTTGTTTTTCCCACCAGGCCTCAATTTCCACAGGCATTTTCAAATGTCTCTTCAAGTTTTGAATCCAGCAAGGGGTTAAACTTCTGATTAGGTCACTGCTCTCATAGTCTGATCATCTCTGGAAATGCTTGCAGACAGAGCCAGGGGTCTGCGACACTCGTCTCCACGGCTTCTCTCCATCCGATCAAAGTTTAGTGAACAAGACGTGTATGCTAGCCCTGCCGATATGTCTCAAGGGCTACTCCTTCCTCCTCCCCATCACCCTTTCCGGAGACAAGACTTCTCACTGACCTGAGACTCTACACGAGGCTGGGCCAGCTGGCTATGCACCTAGGGATCTGCTCTGCCTTCTTAGCCCTGGAATGACAAGCACATGCTGCCATGCCCAGCGGCTTTCTTTTCATATGTGGGGTCTAAGGATCAACCTCAGGTCTATGTGCTTGCAAAGTAGTCAACCTACTGATGGAACTATTTCTCCAGCCAAAATAAAAAAGTAAATAATAATAATAATAAATAATCACCAATTGCTCTTAAAATCGATGCTATTCTAATCGATGCTGAATGAAGTCCAGAGCTGTGAGCAGATAGTACAGGGCAGCTCTGTCTGTCTTCTGGGGAAACTTCTGCCTATTGGCCAATGGAAAACGTACTCAAGTAGCATACCAGTAAATGATGAATGCCGGCTCTCTGGTAGGTCAGGGAACTGCAGCTCCAACCTTTAGTGACTGGTAGGATTTAATTACCCTGAATTGGCTGACAGTGAGCTGGGGAAAGAGAGGTCACAGGTCAGCTTTCTCATTGGGTCCTGTGGTAGCATGTACTAGCTCACTGGAGCATATTACAAAATTGCCAGGAATCTGGTGAGCTGGTTGTTAAAAACTTGTAGTTGGAAACCGGGCCCCGGGGAGAACATTAATGCCACAGAAATAAGAAAATGCTGCAAATCTGGTTTGCTTTGTTTGGCTGGGAGTCGTTTATCAGCACATAGCATCAGAACCCTGGAGTCCTGACTCAAAGTTCTGTCTTTGTCACTAAGAGACAGGGTGGCCTTGGATAAGTCTGAGTTTCAATTTGTTCATATATATATATATATATATATGAGAGTGGCTGCCTCTCAAATTCTTTTATTTCTAAAACTCTAGGAAACAGCATGCCTATCATTTAGTTCCCACATACAATACACCCCGAGATCATGCTGTGACACTCATGCCAAAGCCCCTCCCCCAGAGCCGCTTGCTCCCCAGGTCTCCCCTCACTGCCCACCAAACTGCCTTTTGTGCTTTGGGCTTCAATATATATTAGTTCTTCAGGCCCAAGGTCCTTCCATTCCCATCCCCCATAGGAACCTTTTGTATACCCTGCCCTCTACCTTCCCACACCCTCCACATCTTTTTCCTCTGACTACCTCTTGCCTACCCCTTCAGGCCTCTTTGGGAGAGGCTACTTCTTCCCCAAAGCCTTCCTGACTTTCTCTGGGCCATCCCGGAGACCTCGCTGTGTTTCTCAGGCAGCGCCTATACTCTCCCTATCTTAACCCTTATCGGTTTTATTGTTATGGCGTGTTTCATTGTCTGCTGTTCCCACCCAAGGGCCAAGAGGGCAGAGACTGGATGTCTCCTGTCCTGATCAGAGCATCCTAAAGCATACCTAGCACACCAAAGTGCCCTAACAACCATAGTTAACCTGCTGTCATGACAACACAGGCATTTTCTTGGTGGCTTCTCAACAACCTTCTCCTTCAGGAGATAGCAGATGAGAGACGAGTGTATTTCCAGCAAAGGAGCAAATGTCACCCCTGCTTCCAAGAGGCAGGTTCCTGTGAGGGCCTCAGTCCTGACAGGACCGAGACTTCACCAGCATGCATCTCTGCCCTTGGCTAGGTGTTCTTGCATACAGGTGTAGTTCCTCAAGGTAGCACGTTCACCAGAGGAGTAAAAAACTGGCTACATCAAAACCTTGAAAACAGTTCATTTTGTTAATTAGGGAGCATTGTGAACAAACTGGATGGGAGGAGGGAACCACCCATCACTGGTATCACCTGCCAATGAACGCCCATGTTCTAAGGAACTGCAGGAATCACGGGCTATGGTCTTTAAACCCTCCCAAGAGGTTACCTTGGATACCAAAGCTTTCCAGACCCTCACAAAGATAATGAAGACAAATTTGTAATCCGCCTTTGGGGTTATGGTCAAGGCATTCTCAGTCTTTGGGTCACAAAGCAAGCTCATCCTGTCTGGCCATCATATTGTATGGGTGGGGAAACTGAGGCCCTACCAAAGAAAGCAATTTGTTCAAGGCCACCCAACTAAGTGCTTTACCAGTTTCTGGTCTGGGTTCTACTCTGGTATCCTTTGCCAGGCAGCAATGCCTCAATTAGACACAGTAAGGACATGTGGCACAGGGCAGGGCACTCCAAACAAAGTCTGGGGAAAGGCTGGTCTAGCAAGAAGCCATGAAACATTTTACCCTGTAGCCAAATAGGTTCAGTGAACTCCTCTTTCCAATCTCCAGCCTCCTTTGTGGTAGGCGTCTTTGCTTTGTCTTATTTTTGTAAACTAAACAAATGCATAACTTAAGCATTAAGAGATTGTGGTTCATTAAGGGAAACCATCAATTTATGATAATCCATGGGATACCTTAGGACCATTCAACCAAGAAATAGACACAGCTGAATGGGGGAACTGTTTTAATACACTGTAGCATAAGCAGTGTGAAGAGAGAAAGGAATGACTGGGTTTGCCGGAAAAGGCCAGGGGAATCAAGGATGAGAAGGAGGGAGCTAAGCGAGCAAAACCCACTATATTCTAGGAAAAGTTCAGACGTTCTTCAAAGCTCAGAGGAGGCTGGCTGCCTGGGGACTGTTGCTGCTTGGAAGGGAATCAGTGCCTGTTATGCCTGAATATGTCACAGGTCAGTCAAAAACCATACCTTTTATGCTCAAAGGTGACTCAGAGGGAAGGTCATTGGGAGAAGCAGCTAGGAAGATAGATGGAGACCATCTTGTGACAGAAAGAGACTTATGTATAAGTCCCAGTGGCCAAGCTTCACGGTGACAAAGCCAACAAGAGCCCTGGAGTTGTGGCTGCTATTGTGTGAGGGGCCCTAGAACCTCCAGGTTATCTTGAGACAACACAGACCTTCTATGCTTCTTTCAACCAAGTGCCCCAGTTTCTTGCTTTATAAAAGGCAACTGGGCAGCGACAGTTGCCTCAGAAAAGACTGAGGCAAGGGTCCCAGGGGGCACAAACAACAGCATATGACCACAGCAAGAAGTAAAGTCAACTACTATAGCCTCTATGGTCTCTGCTTACCGTGGGGCACTTCTGTTCTCTTCTCCATCCCTCCTGTGACCCAAGTCACCTCAAAACAAACACAGCCCATGGGGAGGGCCACTGAGCCACCTCAGACTTCCACACAAGACTTCGCCTACCATGGCAAAGCTGCCAATGTTTGCTAAGACAAGTCCCATTTTTAGTAGCTCAGTCATTAGCCAAGGACCTTAAAGAAACAAAATCGCATGACTCAGGGTTGGAGAATCTAGTCTCTGCTTGAATCCACAGCAGTGACGCTCGTTCCAAGATTTTGGCTTCTATATGAGCACCGTGTGCTCATAAAGAAACATGCCGCTACCCAATTCCCCTTCAGAGGTCAGGTCTGACACCTCAGCGTCTCACACATGTCTTTGTTTGGAAGACATATCCAGAGGAGATCTTTTCGCCAATCGGCCAACTGGCAGGCCACATCAATGGGAACTTCGGAGAACAATGTGATGGTTACTAACTGTACATCCAGCCACTAACTTAGTAAGTGTATGTTCTGTGCCAGATGGGACTGTAACATTTCTCATGTGTTAACTCACAGTAGCTTTGTCGGGGAGTGCTAACCCCTGATCTCACAGATGGAGAAACTCAAGGTTCTAGATGCTGAGTACATGGTGTGACTCGTGTTCTTAACCCTGACACTGGGCTCTCCATCCCATGCTAGGTACCAGGTTGTGCACAAATGTAGGAATCCATGACCACTTCATCTCTAAACACACATTACTAGCTCAAATGCTGACAAATCTGATCAGGAATTTCCCTCTGGCTCTACGCTTCCTGTTTGTTCTGAATCTCCGATGTCAACAAAATTCAGAATCCCTCTTCTGCTCTGGTTAGCAGTGTCCTGGCTTCCTCGGAGGAATGTAAATACGGCTCTAGTTCCAGCCAGCCCCATCTGTGCTCTCTCCCCTGCCCTCCTCTCCATCATGTCACCGTGACTTGGCCACATGCTAGTACCAGTAGGACACACTGATGAGAAACCAGCTTAGGACAAAAGATGACCTCACCCTGAAATAAATCTGGACCCATAAAAACATATAAAAACATAGCTCGCTCTCTCTCAAGATTATGGGGTAATATTTAGCATGACTTTATTAGGGGATGTATTTTCAGCAAGGCAGGGGGATCGCAGAGTCTCTTGAATGACGCGCACATTACTTAAGGGCTCGGGATGGGTGTGCAACTGCAGCTCATGGATGTGGCAAAGAGAGCCCGAGAGAAAACGGAGACGCCAATGGCAGATGCCGAGGCTTCCGGGCTAGCAGGCGGTTTTGGCTTTTCCCACTCTCTGCCTACAGCCAGGGCAGGGATCAGCACAGCCAGCTTCCAAATACGTCCATGAGTCCTGCATCTGTGGAAATGCCCAACCTCACAGGCAAAATAGGTTTTAAAAACTAAATCTGTTTTGAAGATACACTTTTGTTCTTGCTGTTCCCCATACAGTACAATATAACCACTATTTACATAGCTTTTACAATGTTTTAGGTAGCACGAAACTGAAAGACGACAGGGCTTATAGGGTAAACAGTATGTTATTTGCCAATAGACTCCACTTTGCATACGATGCTTGAGTTTCTCTGGATTTTAGTATCTGTGGTGATCCTAAAAGCATGCTACTATACATACTAAGTGATGACTGTACTTTTCCTGTCTCGTGGCGCTAACACAGTCGTTCTCAACCTGTGGGTCACAACCCCTGTGGGGTCAAACAACCCTTTCACAGGGGTCACACATCATATATCCTGCATATCAGATATTTCCATTATGATTCACAAGAGTAGCAAAATTACAGTTATGAAGTAGCAATGAAATAATGTTATGGTTAGGGGTCACCTCAACATGAGGAACTGTATTAAAGGGTTGAGGCCGTAGGAAGGTTGAGAACCTCTGCTCTAACAGGAATGAGCTATAATCAAATGAAGGCTCCTTTCTCTGGAATACTGTCCAGTGCTGAGTTGGAGGCTTTGCTCGGATGGGCCCTTTACTTTCATGGCAGAATTCACATGCCTGCCAGGCCATTCACCCAAGGGGGGGGGGGTCTTGTAATACTGCCTTCATCACCGACGGTTTATTGGCCGAGCCCCCAAGCCACCTCCACAGGCATGCTTCTGTCCCTAGCTTATCAAACAGCCCATGCCAATCCCATGGGTCTTGCCACCTGGCTTTTCCTATTTTACTATAAGCACATTTGACATACGACACTCTACATGAGTGGCTGTTTAGGTGCTTGACCCCAGCTCCTTTGTCTTAGTTTGTGAGAGTTGCCACAAACTGCATAACCTAAATGACAGGAACTGACTTCTCTCAGCTGTGACAGTTAGATGTGCAGGGTGAAGATGCTGGCAGCTTGGCTTCTTCTGAGGATGTTCTCCTTGGCTTGAAGAGGACCACCTTCTCCAAGTGTCTTCTCGTCGTCTTTTCTCTGGACTTTTCTAGGCCTTAATTTCCATTTCTCTATAGATCACAGTTGTCATGTATTAGAAGCCATCCTAACTTAAATGCAACTGCTTTTTTTTTTAAGAGAGTCTATTTTTAGAGAGAGGCATAGTCTGTCATGCTGGCGATGAAAACTTCAATATAAGAATTTAGATGGAGGGAGGGGTTGTTCCAGACACTCTCTGACTCCAAAATCCAATATTCCCCATCTATCCAACTAATATTTACAGAACCTTCCAGGTGCCCGGGACTGCACACAGCACTTCTGAGGATGTTTTCTCATGCAATTTTCAAAACAGTCCAAATCGGTTTATGTTATAATTCCCATGGCATGGTGAAAAAGAAACATTTCAAACCATCTGATGATTCTGGTTAGGAAGACACAACAAAGATGGGGCTGACCCAGCCTTCAGCTGCAGTTCTTTGACCCCAAACTCAGCGTCATCTCTAAAATAGAACTCCGCTTCCCATGTGAAACTGGGACAGGCCGCAGCAGGGACAGGGTGACCCGACAGTGGCGGTGAAGGTGGTGGGATGGGGTAAGAGCCCTCTCTTAGGAAACATCACAAATATTGTGGACAGTCACTAGAGCAACCCTAGGCGGTCCGTGGTGGCACTGTGGTTACTGTTGTAGTCGCGGACATCTGGGTGGAGAGGGCAGAGGGAATACCTGTTGATACTTTCTCTCTCTCCCAAAGCTGGTCACAAAGATGGGGAAAATAAGAGAAGAAGCAATAACCATACAATTTTTGGACGTGGAAAGCACATATAAGCATGGCAATTGATTTCCCTAGCCAAAGAAAGCTGAGCCCTGAGCCAGTGATGAGGGAAATCAAGAAAAACTAAATTTATCCTGCAAAGTTCCCTCCCTCCTCCAGAGACCAGGAATAAATAGTTGTTTCCAGAGAGATGGAGATGGAGAGATGAGAGGAAGCTAAGGTGCAGCTATAAGCGCAGATGACCAGGCATGCCTGGCCCCAACCCTTCACCTGCGTTCAGTGGCTTACTTCCTGGAGAAGGGAACCAGTGTGCTGCCAGACCTGGAGGGTGGGTACCAAGACAGTAATGATGGGAAGACTAACCAGAGACCGGGGAGTGATCTTCCAGGCCTCTCCCTTCTCTTTGCTCTGACAGAGCTAGCTGCACCACTCAGTTCCAAAGTATCCCTGAGCAGCCACAATAGGCTATACATTGTATAGTCACACTTCCCTATAGGGGCACGAGTCTTTTTAAGGAAATACAATCACTCTAGAAATAGCCACAGAATTTTCCCAACTGAGCAGTCATCTAGATAAGTCTACACTGAACCCAACTTGACTAGTCTCATAACGGAGACTATTCGTAGGAATCCTTCAGCAATCACCCAGAACTGAAGGGTTTGACAAGATCTATCAGTGCCTTGTACAACAGATCCAAACAGACCAAAACCACATCACTGAGTAGTTCTGAAACCCTGGGGACAGAAAGACTTTAACACATCTCTGGAAAAAAGAAATAGGTTCACACAAGGATCAAGAATCAGGATGACAGCAGAGGCAACCTTGAATTAGCCAATAAGAGAACAGTATCCTTGAGTGAAAGCTGGCTTCAGCCTTCAGCATTACAAGGTAAAGACAGGATGATTTCAGGTATAAGGGGGAGTTCCCCTATGATTAGTTTTGATTGGCAGTTGATGAATTGTATAGTCATTTGGGGGAAGAAGCCTCAAGGAATTCCGTAGGTCAGATTGGCCTCTGGACACGTCTGTGGTGAATGAACTGATGTGGGTGGGCTCATCCCACGATGGCTAGTACCACCCCCAGGCAGGTGGTCCTAGCCTACATAAGATAGCCAGCTAAGCACAAGTCTCTGAGAGAGCCAGAGAGCGGGCCAGTAACACTTCTCCATGGCTCCTGAATAGAATTCCTGCCCTGACTTCTCTTAATGACAGAGTGTGAGTTGGAAGTATAGAGTGGAATAAACTCTTTTCTCCCCTAAGCTATCGTTTTGGTGAGAGTCCTTTTTCACAGAAGGAAGTGAAAACAATATAGGACTAGAAAACTCCTCAGTGTGGTCCTTCCCCGCATTGTGGGGATCTATAGTGTGTACATGTATGATATTTTCAAAGAATTAACATGAAATATTTCTATTTTATTTTTGAGACAGGGCTTCCCTGTGTACCAACCCTAACTGTCCTGGAACTTGCTCTGTAGACCAGGCTGGCCTCTAACTCACAGAGATCTGCCTGTTTCTGCAGCCCAATTGCTGGAATTAAAGGCATCTACCACTACCACCTGGTTTATAAAGTATTTTTTAAAAGAGAGAGAAGGACACGAGATACAAGAGAGGGAAGCCAAAAAGATGAATCAGATAACGGAGAACAGGGTTGGCAGCTCGCAGCTGGCACAGTGGGTAAGTCTTCATTCTGGAGTAGTTTAGAGGCAACGAGACAAAGCCACCCAAAACTATGAACTAGGTAAAGGAGCGGCTGCAAATGGGCGTCTTATGGGATGATGTGGTCATCTGTGGGGAGCTTGTGGTTGAATCGATAATGAGAGCATAGATTATTATTATATTACTATAAAGGCACAATTATTGACTCCGGGGAAAGCAAACCCAAATAACAGGCAGCAGAGGAAGAGTAATTATAGTATACCACATGACTAAGTCTCCAAAGGCATTTTACTTATTTATTTTGTTGAAAAAAAATTCTGCTTCCTCCCGCCTCCCATTTCCCTCCCCCTCTCCCCACTCCTCTCCCCCTCCCCCTACTCCATTCCCCCTCCCTCTCAAGTCTGAAAAGCAGTCCGGATTCCCTGCCCTGTGGCAAGAGACTTGACTCTAGAGGGGCTCACAGGTGTCCAGGGAGATGTCTCCAGATAGTACCTTGGGCAACTGAGGAGAGGGAACCTGAAATGACCCTATCTTATAGCAATACTGACGAATATCTTGCATATTACCATAGAACCTTCATCTGGTGATGAATGGAGATAGAGACAGAGACCCACACTGGAGCACTGGACTGAGATCCCAAGGTCCAAATGAGAAGCAGAAGGAGGGAGAACATGAGCAAGGAAGTCAGGACCGCAAGGGGTGCACCCACCCACTGTGACAGTGGGGCTGATCTATTGGGAGCTCACCAAGGCCAGCTGGACTGGGACTGAATAAACATGGGATAAAACCGGACTCTCTGAACATGGTGGACAATGAAGGCTGCTGAGAAGCCAAGGACAATGGCACTAGGTTTCGACCCAAAGGCATTTTAACAGCCCTAAAAAGGTGTGCAATGCACTATTACTTAATCAAGGTATGGTAGACTAGAGAGAGAGGAGGCAGGGCTGGGAAGGGTGTATGTGACCTGTGGGAGATCGGGTGGTGGTCAAGGAGGAGGACTAACATCTTATTACACAGTGAAAGTCAATAGGTAATACCTGAAATAGTCCCATCCAGACAATATAGTCCCATCCAGAAATACAGAGGACTGTAGTAAATGCTAAGAAAGTTAACAGTTTCTACTTTTTTTGGAAGGGAAGGAAGACAGAAAGAAACTGCTTTTGTCTCAACACCTTATTGAGGGGTCTGCTGCTTCATCTGTATTCATATCTGACTAAAATCACATTTAAGCTTTACTCTGTCTCACTGTATAAACCTGGTGAGTTACTGCCCAAGCTTGGTTTCCAGGTTCCATATTTATAAAATGAAGGAGTGGAGTCATGTGATCTCCTAGGTCCTTGATTTAACTGTCACTCACAACTCCTGTCATGGTGCCTGGGATTCTCTTTAAAAACTCAACTCTTTGATCTTGGGGAATTTTCACATCCTATAAGGGCCGGGGAAAGCAGACAGCTAAAAACAATGCTTTCTGGTAGCACAAGTGAGTTCCATAAAAGTGGCAAGTCTAGGGGACGGGTCGCCCACCATACCATCTCTGCAGCTTTGTGGCAGGTCTTAAATAAACTGATGAAATGAATTGAGGGCCAATGATAGCAGACCTTCTAATTACTAACAGAGTTTTAACTAGGGACCTTGAGCAGGGAGATTCTCAACTGTGTCAACAGTGGACAGAATTCCTAGGGTTATTGACTATCACAACTGGAATTAACTAAAATCCAAGCAGGCTGGTGCACCTGGGAGGGACTTTTCTTGATTGGGTCATGTGAGGTGAGAACCCTAAATCTGGGCCACAGCTTCCGGTGGCAGCCTACCTATGTGGGAGAAGGAAGCTCTTGCTTTGCCTGCTTGCCCTTGCTCTCATTGGCAAGTTCATTCCTTTACTGGAGGTAGAGCCTACTTCTTCATGATTCCAATGTATACTGAAGACAAGCTGAGACATCCAGCCTTGGGGACTAGGTCCTAGGACTTTCTGTTGGGAAAGAGTCACTATTAGACTAGTTGGACCACAGCTAGTAAGCCTTTTCAATAGATCATATATATTCACTCTGTCAGGTCTGTTCCTTTAGAGAACCCTGACTAGTACAGAAGGCTAGCCTCCTTTTTGTATTACAATTTAGCACGCTTTTCCAGGGAGGCACAGCTTTCTTGACCCCTTGGGAGGGGGGGACTTTTAAATTTTCCTTAGGGCCGAGAGTCCTGGTGAATTTAAGGAACAGGAGTGCTTGCAACTTCCTTTCCTGCATTCCGAAGACCAAATCTTAGTGCTCAGAATGTCAAATGTTAACCCTTCATGACACTTTAGGTAAATGAAATGCCTGTTGCATGGCCTTGATTTTATGTCCTCCACCCAAGTCTGACTGCCTTCCAGTCACCCCAAGTACCTCATGAAGGAGTTGGGGCTGGTGTTCTCTAAACTCCTCAAATGGAAACCAGTCACCAAGAGGTTCTGTGCTTGCTCCATAGTGCCCAAAGGATCCCCCAGAAACAGCTGTATTCATTGACCTTTGGGTAGCCATGAGGTTCAAGATGGAGAAAATAATGTCACATCTTTCTTTACTGTTTACATTTTTATTTGTTATGTGATTAACACAGTCATCATCTTCAATGTTTACCTTTATGGGAAACGGAGTTAAAGGGTAAGTAAGAAGGATTCCATACTTCACTTCTAATGTGATCTAGAAGCTTGAGCTAGATGAAAGATTCCAATGCTCTTTACCTCTTAATGAAAACCAATCGAAAGTTTAAGATCATGTTTACATTTAGCCCTATATTCATGGAATCCTCACTGCCTTATGGGATAGGTACAAGTGTAGGCTGTATCGAAGAGTGAGGGCATTGAGTCATAAGCATGAAGACCAATGGGCAGAGTTTTACATTGTCCATTCATCACCACACTGGGCTACACAGGGCCTCCTGACTGTTCCCTCCCATCCTTCCAGGCAGACTACAAGCTCTCTTTTCTCTCACACTTCACAGATAGAGGTGTCATCTCTGACAATCAGGGGACACCGCTAGACACTGAGCACTATGCAGAGGAGAGAAAGCGGCTCAGGTCAAGCTACAGAAGACTGGCTCACCCCTCAAAGTCACTCCTCACAGTATGTGCAAGGGGCTTGGGGGAGGAATTTTTTCACTCATTTTTCGTGTGTGTGTGTGCATGCACATGCACATGTGCACACATGTGTGTGTTTTTTGCATATGTGTGGGCACATGTGTGGGTACATGTGCCAAAGTTCGAGGTCAATAATCATGCTCAATTGTTTTTCCACTTTATTCATTGGAGCAGGCTCTCCTAATCAAACTCATAATGCATCGATACAGCTGGTGTCGTTAGCCAGCTTTCTCCAGGAATCCCACCTCTGCCTTTTTGAGATTAGAATTACAGGTGGACCACCATACCTACATGTCACTTACATGGCTTTCTGAAAGTCTGAATTCAGTTCTCATACTTGTACAGCAAGTGTTTAACCTCTCAGCCCTTCGCAGCTCAGTAGGGAGACTTTCAACAGCTACAGTGAGGATGAGTGGAAACAGTGCTTGAACACATACTTCTCCTGTAGCACTCCTGGAGCGGCATAAAACGGCCAGCTCGGGCCATAGAGACAGTGCCCTGTGCTGTGGGGTAGAGAGCCTGAGTCTAAGCAGGACTAGAGCAAAAAGCACTATGCCTATCAATTTGGGCTTTCTTTTAAGTATGAACCACTGGCTAGGAAGTGACCCCTTCCCTTACTTATTGAATACTGGTCAATTTGGTATTAATTAGTGTACATATAAAAGTTTAGTGGGAAAGATGGAAAACCCAATCTTTTTTTTTAAAAGATTTATTTATTTATTATGTATATAACATTCCTTCCATGTGTGCCTGCAGGCCAGAAGAGGGCACCAGATCTCATTATAGATGGCTGTGAACCATCATGTGGTTGCTGGGAATTGAACTCAGGACCTCTGGAAGAGCAGCCAGTCCTCTTAACCACTGAGCCATCTCTCCAGCCCTGGAAAACCCAATCTTAACCCGAACAGTGAAACCCATACAACCTGGCCTTGCCTATCTGTAATATAGATTCCTACCCCACCCCATATGTCATACACAATAAAATGGCCATCCAACATCAGAACAGGACACACACTCAGCCTCTCTGTGTAAACTTCAGACTCAAACCCTTGACAGCCCTTCTGTCGGCAGCTTGGGATGAGGCCAACAGGGTACACAGTGATCCCCTGGTCCTCCTGAATCTGTACTATAAGACATGGAAAGGAATGAGATGGCCTTTAGAGTAAAAAAAAAAATGCATGTAAGGAATGCTTCAAACAGAGACTTTTGGGAAATACAGCCTTAGGAAGCAGCAAGTCCCAGACTGGAAAGTTCTAGAACAGAACATGCCCGAATAAGCAAGCACTGAATACCATGGATGAAAAGAGCGCTGTCCTATGCCACCCCATGTGAGCACTCTCTTGGGTGTAGCTCTGAGAGACAGGGACAAGGTCAGCAGAGGGATCTGCCAAACACTAACTTAGAGAGATACTATCTTGTTTAGGAGACCTTAGCATCAGGACAGGCTGGAAGGGAGGGACAGTTGCACAAACGGTACAGGTCATTATCCTGAAGATAGAAAGGAACTTCTCTAGAGCTGCAGTTCCCAGGAGTGGTGACTTGAATGATAACGACCCCCACAGGCTCATAAATTTCCATGCTAACTCCAGTTGGTGAAGTATTTGAAAGGATTAGGAGGTATGGCCTTGTTGAAGCAGCTGTGCCTTTGTTGGAGGAGGTGTATCACTAGAAGCAAACTTTGAGATTTCAGGCCTAGCTGTGTGTACACAGGGCCTCTGCAACCAAGATGTTTACCATTTTAAAAGCTCTCCAGGACAGAAAAGGATTACAGATACACAATAGGACAGATCAGACATAAAAGACCTCTAAATAAGACACAGTGGGAAAGATGGAAAACCCAATCTTAACCTTAACAGTGAAATCCATACAACCTAGTCTTGCCTATCTGTAATATAGATTCCTGCCTCACCCCATATGTCATACACAATAAAATGGCCATCCAACATCAGAACAGGACACATACTCAGCCTCTCTGTGTCAACCTCAGACTCAAACCCTTGGCAGCCCTTCTGTCAAGGTACATAGGCTTGGGAGAGAGAAGAAAAAGAATACAGACAGTTATAGAGGTAAATGGTTTATAAAAATAAATAAATAAAACAAAGTATTTAAAGAGACAGAGTACAGTCAGAGATTAAAAGGAGTAAAGAAAAATAAGCCATGTAAATATGTAATATACACAGAGTCTGCATTATGTATACTATTGTGTTTTTCTTTGAATTTTTTGACTATGAAGGAGCTAAGTACAGAGAGACATTTCATTGTATGGACTGCTAAGATAAACCAGCATATGTATCTTATTTTAAAGGTATTATGACTTCAGAATTTGGGTCTAAGGATTCGTTGTTTTGGAAAAGAAGTTCTTCTTTTGTTTCCACAAAGGATGAGAACCTGTGGATTTCTTCTAAACTAATGTAGTTTGATGGTCCAAGACCCCCTGAATGATCTCCATAAATACCCCCCAAAATACTTTGCCCAACAAAAAGCAGGAAGCAGTTTGGAAAGAACTATGCCCAAATTCCCAAATATTGTTTATAAATGTTTGTTTACACTTAAATGAGGATATGCTATAACGATGGATACTTTGCATGGTCTGGATCTTGGCTTATTGATATAAATTTAAGGTCATTTTTGTTATTTATATATTTCTGCTCTTAATTAAGGTATTGTGTTTTTACAGCTCATTAAAAATGTAATGTATTAAATTAATTAAAAATACAGGTTAATAGTCATCTATAATAGTCTATAACAGTCATCTATAATAGTCTATAGTAGTCAAGCTTGTAGTCATGTTAGTTAGATTTTCTAGATGTACAGAGATATATTTCAGATGGATAGGTATTCTTCAAACCTTTAAAAGATTGTAAAATATGGCATTTAAAGTTTTTTAAGAACTTAGGACTTTTCATAACAATGAGACAATTTGTTCCTGGCAGCACCAATCTACTTTAGGAGGATGAGGGATATTGAAGAGGCCATTTGGGCAAGAAACTGCTCTTGCCTGAACTACTTAAACTGGACTTGCAGGACCCACAGAAAAATGACTGCTAAAGTTGCCTAATAAAGGTGAGACAGTCCTTTGGGGTTCCTGCTTTATGAAAGAGTCTGCCAGACATTCTGCAGGATACAGAAGAAAATTACTGACGAACTGCCAATATAGGCAGAACTGTCTTTGAAACTTCCTGCTTTGTGGAAAAGTATGCTGGATATTATAGGCCTGTAGGCTGAAGATGGATGCTCCAATGTCACAGAAGAACTTTGGGTGACTGTCCAGGCAGCAAGAGGTCTCTGTCAATTCTAGAGTTTTGGAAGTTGCTTACAATGCACTTCTTGTTTACTGGGTAATATTATATCCTTCTGAAGTCTTTGATGGAGTTGAAGAATAGATAGTTATAATTATAATTTTTCTTAGTTATGATAAAAGATAAAGTAGATATAAATATTATAACTAATTCTTGCTTGATAACTGTTTTGTTGTATGTAATTTTACTATGTTAAAGTTAAAACCTTTCTTTTTATTTAAACAGAAAAGGGGAAATGGTGTGGGAGGTCCTCCTGTATATGTGTTGCTTTTGTTGGTTAATGAATAAGGAAGCTATCTTAGGCCTGTGCAGGGCAGACTAGAGCTAAGCAGGGAAAACTGAACGTGGAAGAAAGAAGGCAGAGTCAGAGAGACTCCATGGAGCCACCAGTCAGAACCTTGCTGGTAGGTCACAAGCCTCATAGTAAAATATAAAATAAAACAATGGGAAGAGCTAGGTAGCAATACGCTTAAGTGATTGGCCAGGCTGTGATTTAATTAATACAGTTTCTGTGTGATTACTTTGGTTCTGGGAAGCCGGTAATGAAAAAGTGGCCTCCTACAACAACCAACTATTGTGTACACCAACATATAAGAATTTAAAAAAACACTACAGGTTTAAGAAAAATGGCCCTTTGAAGAGCCTGAAATTTAGTGAACAATGGTCTAGACCAGCAGTTCTCAACCTTCTTAATGCTTCAACCCTTTATTACATATAATTTCTCATGCTCATGTTGGGATGACCGCAGGCATAAAATCATTTTGTTGCTACTTCATAACTGTAATCTTGTTACTGTTATCAATTGTAATATGAATATCGGATATGCAGCATATCTGATATTCAACCCCTATGGGGATCATAAGGTTGAGAGCCACTAGTTTCATTCTTGGACACATGGCCAGTGGTGGATGCACCAACAGAACTAAAGGTGATGAGACCCCCAGTGAACCACATTCTGTATGCTCCCTTCCCCTCCCCACCTGATGGGGGAGAGTCTTCTGCTTTGTGTTAATTTCATTGGTTAAATAAAGAGACTGCCTTGGCCCTTTAATAGGACAGAAAATTAGGTAGGCAGAGTAGACTGAACAGAATTCTGGGAGAAAGAAAGCCGAGTCAGTCAGTCGCCATGATTCTCCCACTCCAGACAGACGCAGGTTAAGGTCTCTCCTGGTAAGCCACCTTGTGGTGTTACACAGAATATTAGAAATGGGTTAGATCAATATGTAAGAGCTAGCCAATAAGAGGTTATAACTAATGGGCCAGGCAGTGTTCAAAAGAATACAGTTTCCGTGTAATTATTTAGGGGTATAAGCTAGCCATGTGGGAGCCGGGGCGGCCGGAACGCAGCCTGCTGCTCCTCACTACACCCACCAAGTAGGTAAACTTGTGAGTTGCCTCTAAACAACAATACAGCACAACAAAGACAATATGATGTCACTACTCAGGTGATAACATACTGCGTGAGAGGCATGGGATTTTTTTTTTTTTAATGAGCTGTCCTGTTCTGGCTGTTCTTAAATTCCTGGGCTCATGTGATCCTATTGCCCCAGACTTCTGAGTACCTAGAATTATAGGTGAGTACCATTATGCCCAGCAGGGGCATACAGATCTTAGACTCAAACCTGCTTCCAAGGTTACCAGAAGGGGAATCCCCTTGGGTGGGCCCACTCGCCTTTGAGAGGAGGTTCTATTCCTTCTCTGAGTTTAGAAACTCTGAGAAGTTAAGCCCTTCTCTCCAGCTAACCTCAAGCAAGCCTCGTCAGCTATCAAGTCTTAAGAACTAAAATTCTGACCATCAGCATGTGACCTTGGAAGAAGAACCCAGACTTCATATGGGAAGCTGACTTAGCTGTCACCTCCACCACAGCATGGAGATACGGAGCATTAGAATGGTTGAGAAGCTGGGAAATGAGTAGAGGTTGTTCCCAGACTCCAAGGCTGTGTGGTATGAGCCAGACAGCAACATGAAGTACAGACATGGATCCCCATAGGACAGGCTAGAGCCATGCTTCTCAACCTGTGGGCCGTGACCCCTTTCACAGGGGTCACATACCAGACATCTTGAATGTCAGATATTTACATTATTATTCATAATAGTATAAAATTACAGTTATGAAGTAACAACAAAATAATTTTCTGGTTGGGAGTTACGACAACATGAGGAACTGTATTAAAGGGTCATAGCACTAGGAAGGTTGAGAACCGCTGGTCTAGAGTGCAGTCTGCTGGAAACATTGACCTCCCCCACCCCAGTGCTCCTGCCCCAACTTTATGAAACTGGAGACTAGCAAAAGGAAGGGAATCCTGGGGTGAGCTTGACCAATATCTTTCAGAGAACAGAGATTCAAGAGCAGTGAGAAGTACTGAAGCAAGAGCCTGGTCAACTCTAGCCTAAGGCAAAGCCGCTCCTCCACCACCCAGTTTTGGAAAAAGGAGGAAGCAGAGACCAAGTAAAGAAATGAATAGTCACTGGGAAAAAGCAACTTTAGCATCCTTGTTGCTGATTTTCAGTATTTACTCCTCCCTCCCAGAATTCCTGACCTCACAGAAGAGCCTGCCTAAAGCTCTTTTACTGGAAAATGTGTGTGTGTGTGTGTGTGTGTGTGTGTGTGTGTGTGTGTGTGTGTGTGTGTTATGCTGGAAGGGGACTGAGCTACTAGCAATAAATAAAGGACTGGACAATCTGAAAAAAGTCACTTCCTGTTGGATAATGTCTAGTTCCCACTCCCCACCCCCACGCTTGGAACATAAACCTCCAGCCCTGCAAACGACTCCTCCTTCCCAGAGTCTATTGACTGGAGACAGTTAAGCCAAACAAACTCAGGAAAGGGCAAGAGATCAGGAAGTGGAGGAAGTTCGTGGCACAGGAGGAAAAAGACAAGAGAATGCCCTGATGTTCGAGGAAGAGGGTGGAGGAGTCAGAGGAGTGAAGGCTGCCTCAGGATCACAGAGTCAAGACTTTAAATGTCACCGCTCGAGCATTAAATCAAAACAGGCATAAACAGCCGGTCAAATCTCCTGGGGCCTTTCAAATATTAACATTCATAGTGATAAACAACGCCCCCTCCCCGCCCCAGTTCTCTGTATGCAAATTGGAACAAACAGCTGCTGGGAGACCTGCTGCACAAGGACCAGAGGTAGTTCAAGGGTCTGGAGAAGTCGGCTTTTGTTCTCTGAGGAGGAAAGAGAGAAGAGGCTACCTGTAGATCACGCCATGCTGGTGGAGGAACATGAGAGCAGACGTGACCTCTGCAGCATAGAACCGGGAACGAGGCTCGTCGAATTTTCGGGACCGCTGAATCTGGAACATGAGGTCTCCACCGTTTACATATTCCATGACGAAAAAGAGGCGATCCTGGAAGGAGAGAAGAAAGTGCTACTTAAGCCAAACCCGGGCAGCATCTAGTTAGGGCTAGCTATCCCCTGGGGATCCTCCAGGGGCAAACAAGGCCTTATGGCAGGTGAAGGCTGATGGAGTATTCCAGAGCGAGACAAAGGGAGGAAACACTTGAAGCAGGGTGTCAAGGGCTGTGTCAAATTCAGTCTTTGGGGATGGGGACATAGCTCAGTTGGTACAGGGCTCGTCTAGCAACCAAGAAGCACTGGGTTACACTCCCAGAAGCACACAAACTGGATTATGGTGCAAGACTGCAATCCCAACTTTGGAGGCTGGGTAGAGGCAAAGAATGCAGAAAGCCCTTACACCAGGGGTTCTCAACCTTTAACACACTTCCTCATGTTGTGGCCATACCAACCATAAAATTATTTCATTCTATTTCATAATTGTAATTTTGCTATTGTTATGAATCATATGTAAAATAAAAAATCTGTGGGAGACCCCTATGAAAGAGTTGCGCAACCCCAAAGGGGTTGTGACCCACAGGTTGAGAACCACTGCTCTAGGCTTTTTTCTCTTAAGCACAGCCCCAGGAAGCTGAGCCACAGTCACCCACCACTCAGGGTAGCACCTCCTTATCTGTATCTATGACAACATGAGGAGAAAGAAGCTCAAATCCACTTTGCACAGTTCACCATTTCCTGAGCAGCTAGCATGTGGGATGGCATTGGGGAAGGGCTTATAAGCTGTGTGGTCTTGCCGGCCTACAGTCAAGGACGGAGATGGGACATGGGCAGAGTGGCAGAAAAACACAAAGGGAACTGAGCAAGGTGACAATACATGGTGCTATATGAACTAGAAAACCAGGGAGGAGCCTAGAAGGAGATAGACCTTCACCAAGTCAGGGGCAGATACCTCACCATGGAGCAGAGTGAATATGTTTAGGACAGCAACATGACCAGACCAGAGGGACAGCAAAGCTAATGGAGGTCTAAGAGGTCAAAGAGACACAAGGCATCTTATTCCCCCAACAACCCTTCTTCTTTCCCCCTCAATCTTTCTCATGTCTCATATTGTCCAGGATGCCCTAAAATTTACTATGTAGCCAAGAAGGATCTTGAACTTTGATTCTCCCACCTCCACTTCCTAAATGCTGCAATTAGAGGTATATGCTGCCATGCCTGTTTTGTGTGTGCTGGAGATCAGTCTACCAACTAAGCTACTTCCTCGGCCCTGGATACATTCTTAGCATAGAAATGTATTCTAAAAGAAGCTCACAAAAGGACATCATCTTCCCCTAAGACTGAATAAAATCATCCACAGATAGCTCTTCATTCAGGAGGCATGGCTACTTCACTTTTACCATTCCTTTGGCAGACAGTGCACACTAATCTCTTCTGTGGGCTACGTTACTGGCATTCAAAGAGGACCCAGGGTAGGATTTCTCTTCTGTTTGTCTCATATTTCTTCTCTCTGTGGTGGCTTGAAAGAAAATGGCTCCCAAAGGAAGTGCCATTATTAGGAGGTGTGGCCTTGTTGGAGGAAGCATTGCACTATGGGGGCAGTCTTTGAGGTCTCTTTTGCTCAAGTTTCCCTTGGTGTGACAGACAGTGTACTTTCAATTGCCTTCTGATCAAGATGTAGGCGGCACCATGTCTGCCTGCATGCTGCCATGCTCCCCAACATGATGATAATGGACAGAACGTCTAAACTGTAAGCTGGCCCCTCATTTAAATGTTCTCTTTTCTAAGAGGTTCTGTGGCCATGGTGTCTCTTCATAGCAACAGAAGCCCTAAGTAAGACATCCTCTAAGGATGTCCCCTGCTTTTTCCCCAGCACATCAACTTGTCCTCACAAGTTCATGCTACCTTGTTGACTGTTCAATTGAGCCAGTGGTTCTCAATGTGTGGGTCATGACCCCTTTGGGGATCAAATGACCCTACCACAGGGGTCACATATACATATCCTACATATCAGATATTTATATTACAATTTATAGCAGTAGCAAAATTAGAGTTATGAAGTAGCAATGAAATAAATTTATGGTTGGGGTCACCACAACATAAAGAACTGTGTTAAAGGGTCGCAGCATTAGGAAGGCTGAGAACCACTGCTCTAAACATTCCTTCCCATTCATATCCTTAAGACCGATAGTGCTCAGACCAACTCCCACCCAAGGGAGTCAACAGCTCTAACAGTGGGACCAAGCCACTCATTGTTAAAGACCCAGGTGATCCTGATATCCGTCCAGGGTGGGGAACCACAGACTCTCATCCACCTGATTTCTACCAAGATATTTTTACAACAGTAAAACTTAAAGAATACTAAATTAGTTCTCTTTTTTCATTTCAAAGATTCCTTCTACGGTGTAAATTAAAACTACTTTGAGATTCTATCTGACCCCAGTCACAATAGCTTGCTATGGGACAATGGTCTTGTACTCTGTAAAGATTTGTTACTTGTATTTTAATAAAACACTGATTGG
>NC_022018.1:9579973-9634120 GCF_000317375.1 Microtus ochrogaster | reverse complement strand
CATCCAACATCAGAACAGGACACACACTCAGCCTCTCTGTGTCAACCTCAGACTCAAACCCTTGACAGCCCTTCTGTTGGCAGCTTGGGATGAGGCCAACAGGGTACACAGTGATCCCCTGGTCCTCCTGAATCTGTACTATAAGACATGGAAAGGAATGAGATGGCCTTTAGAGTAAAAAAAAAAATGCATGTAAGGAATGCTTCAAACAGAGACTTTTGGGAAATACAGCCTTAGGAAGCAGCAAGTCCCAGACTGGAAAGTTCTAGAACAGAACATGCCCGAATAAGCAAGCACTGAATACCATGGATGAAAAGAGCGCTGTCCTATGCCACCCCATGTGAGCACTCTCTTGGGTGTAGCTCTGAGAGACAGGGACAAGGTCAGCAGAGGGATCTGCCAAACACTAACTTAGAGAGATACTATCTTGTTTAGGAGACCTTAGCATCAGGACAGGCTGGAAGGGAGGGACAGTTGCACAAACGGTACAGGTCATTATCCTGAAGATAGAAAGGAACTTCTCTAGAGCTGCAGTTCCCAGGAGTGGTGACTTGAATGATAACGACCCCCACAGGCTCATAAATTTCCATGCTAACTCCAGTTGGTGAAGTATTTGAAAGGATTAGGAGGTATGGCCTTGTTGAAGCAGCTGTGCCTTTGTTGGAGGAGGTGTATCACTAGAAGCAAACTTTGAGATTTCAGGCCTAGCTGTGTGTACACAGGGCCTCTGCAACCAAGATGTTTACCATTTTAAAAGCTCTCCAGGACAGAAAAGGATTACAGATACACAATAGGACAGATCAGACATAAAAGACCTCTAAATAAGACACAGTGGGAAAGATGGAAAACCCAATCTTAACCTTAACAGTGAAATCCATACAACCTAGTCTTGCCTATCTGTAATATAGATTCCTGCCTCACCCCATATGTCATACACAATAAAATGGCCATCCAACATCAGAACAGGACACATACTCAGCCTCTCTGTGTCAACCTCAGACTCAAACCCTTGGCAGCCCTTCTGTCAAGGTACATAGGCTTGGGAGAGAGAAGAAAAAGAATACAGACAGTTATAGAGGTAAATGGTTTATAAAAATAAATAAATAAAACAAAGTATTTAAAGAGACAGAGTACAGTCAGAGATTAAAAGGAGTAAAGAAAAATAAGCCATGTAAATATGTAATATACACAGAGTCTGCATTATGTATACTATTGTGTTTTTCTTTGAATTTTTTGACTATGAAGGAGCTAAGTACAGAGAGACATTTCATTGTATGGACTGCTAAGATAAACCAGCATATGTATCTTATTTTAAAGGTATTATGACTTCAGAATTTGGGTCTAAGGATTCGTTGTTTTGGAAAAGAAGTTCTTCTTTTGTTTCCACAAAGGATGAGAACCTGTGGATTTCTTCTAAACTAATGTAGTTTGATGGTCCAAGACCCCCTGAATGATCTCCATAAATACCCCCCAAAATACTTTGCCCAACAAAAAGCAGGAAGCAGTTTGGAAAGAACTATGCCCAAATTCCCAAATATTGTTTATAAATGTTTGTTTACACTTAAATGAGGATATGCTATAACGATGGATACTTTGCATGGTCTGGATCTTGGCTTATTGATATAAATTTAAGGTCATTTTTGTTATTTATATATTTCTGCTCTTAATTAAGGTATTGTGTTTTTACAGCTCATTAAAAATGTAATGTATTAAATTAATTAAAAATACAGGTTAATAGTCATCTATAATAGTCTATAACAGTCATCTATAATAGTCTATAGTAGTCAAGCTTGTAGTCATGTTAGTTAGATTTTCTAGATGTACAGAGATATATTTCAGATGGATAGGTATTCTTCAAACCTTTAAAAGATTGTAAAATATGGCATTTAAAGTTTTTTAAGAACTTAGGACTTTTCATAACAATGAGACAATTTGTTCCTGGCAGCACCAATCTACTTTAGGAGGATGAGGGATATTGAAGAGGCCATTTGGGCAAGAAACTGCTCTTGCCTGAACTACTTAAACTGGACTTGCAGGACCCACAGAAAAATGACTGCTAAAGTTGCCTAATAAAGGTGAGACAGTCCTTTGGGGTTCCTGCTTTATGAAAGAGTCTGCCAGACATTCTGCAGGATACAGAAGAAAATTACTGACGAACTGCCAATATAGGCAGAACTGTCTTTGAAACTTCCTGCTTTGTGGAAAAGTATGCTGGATATTATAGGCCTGTAGGCTGAAGATGGATGCTCCAATGTCACAGAAGAACTTTGGGTGACTGTCCAGGCAGCAAGAGGTCTCTGTCAATTCTAGAGTTTTGGAAGTTGCTTACAATGCACTTCTTGTTTACTGGGTAATATTATATCCTTCTGAAGTCTTTGATGGAGTTGAAGAATAGATAGTTATAATTATAATTTTTCTTAGTTATGATAAAAGATAAAGTAGATATAAATATTATAACTAATTCTTGCTTGATAACTGTTTTGTTGTATGTAATTTTACTATGTTAAAGTTAAAACCTTTCTTTTTATTTAAACAGAAAAGGGGAAATGGTGTGGGAGGTCCTCCTGTATATGTGTTGCTTTTGTTGGTTAATGAATAAGGAAGCTATCTTAGGCCTGTGCAGGGCAGACTAGAGCTAAGCAGGGAAAACTGAACGTGGAAGAAAGAAGGCAGAGTCAGAGAGACTCCATGGAGCCACCAGTCAGAACCTTGCTGGTAGGTCACAAGCCTCATAGTAAAATATAAAATAAAACAATGGGAAGAGCTAGGTAGCAATACGCTTAAGTGATTGGCCAGGCTGTGATTTAATTAATACAGTTTCTGTGTGATTACTTTGGTTCTGGGAAGCCGGTAATGAAAAAGTGGCCTCCTACAACAACCAACTATTGTGTACACCAACATATAAGAATTTAAAAAAACACTACAGGTTTAAGAAAAATGGCCCTTTGAAGAGCCTGAAATTTAGTGAACAATGGTCTAGACCAGCAGTTCTCAACCTTCTTAATGCTTCAACCCTTTATTACATATAATTTCTCATGCTCATGTTGGGATGACCGCAGGCATAAAATCATTTTGTTGCTACTTCATAACTGTAATCTTGTTACTGTTATCAATTGTAATATGAATATCGGATATGCAGCATATCTGATATTCAACCCCTATGGGGATCATAAGGTTGAGAGCCACTAGTTTCATTCTTGGACACATGGCCAGTGGTGGATGCACCAACAGAACTAAAGGTGATGAGACCCCCAGTGAACCACATTCTGTATGCTCCCTTCCCCTCCCCACCTGATGGGGGAGAGTCTTCTGCTTTGTGTTAATTTCATTGGTTAAATAAAGAGACTGCCTTGGCCCTTTAATAGGACAGAAAATTAGGTAGGCAGAGTAGACTGAACAGAATTCTGGGAGAAAGAAAGCCGAGTCAGTCAGTCGCCATGATTCTCCCACTCCAGACAGACGCAGGTTAAGGTCTCTCCTGGTAAGCCACCTTGTGGTGTTACACAGAATATTAGAAATGGGTTAGATCAATATGTAAGAGCTAGCCAATAAGAGGTTATAACTAATGGGCCAGGCAGTGTTCAAAAGAATACAGTTTCCGTGTAATTATTTAGGGGTATAAGCTAGCCATGTGGGAGCCGGGGCGGCCGGAACGCAGCCTGCTGCTCCTCACTACACCCACCAAGTAGGTAAACTTGTGAGTTGCCTCTAAACAACAATACAGCACAACAAAGACAATATGATGTCACTACTCAGGTGATAACATACTGCGTGAGAGGCATGGGATTTTTTTTTTTTTAATGAGCTGTCCTGTTCTGGCTGTTCTTAAATTCCTGGGCTCATGTGATCCTATTGCCCCAGACTTCTGAGTACCTAGAATTATAGGTGAGTACCATTATGCCCAGCAGGGGCATACAGATCTTAGACTCAAACCTGCTTCCAAGGTTACCAGAAGGGGAATCCCCTTGGGTGGGCCCACTCGCCTTTGAGAGGAGGTTCTATTCCTTCTCTGAGTTTAGAAACTCTGAGAAGTTAAGCCCTTCTCTCCAGCTAACCTCAAGCAAGCCTCGTCAGCTATCAAGTCTTAAGAACTAAAATTCTGACCATCAGCATGTGACCTTGGAAGAAGAACCCAGACTTCATATGGGAAGCTGACTTAGCTGTCACCTCCACCACAGCATGGAGATACGGAGCATTAGAATGGTTGAGAAGCTGGGAAATGAGTAGAGGTTGTTCCCAGACTCCAAGGCTGTGTGGTATGAGCCAGACAGCAACATGAAGTACAGACATGGATCCCCATAGGACAGGCTAGAGCCATGCTTCTCAACCTGTGGGCCGTGACCCCTTTCACAGGGGTCACATACCAGACATCTTGAATGTCAGATATTTACATTATTATTCATAATAGTATAAAATTACAGTTATGAAGTAACAACAAAATAATTTTCTGGTTGGGAGTTACGACAACATGAGGAACTGTATTAAAGGGTCATAGCACTAGGAAGGTTGAGAACCGCTGGTCTAGAGTGCAGTCTGCTGGAAACATTGACCTCCCCCACCCCAGTGCTCCTGCCCCAACTTTATGAAACTGGAGACTAGCAAAAGGAAGGGAATCCTGGGGTGAGCTTGACCAATATCTTTCAGAGAACAGAGATTCAAGAGCAGTGAGAAGTACTGAAGCAAGAGCCTGGTCAACTCTAGCCTAAGGCAAAGCCGCTCCTCCACCACCCAGTTTTGGAAAAAGGAGGAAGCAGAGACCAAGTAAAGAAATGAATAGTCACTGGGAAAAAGCAACTTTAGCATCCTTGTTGCTGATTTTCAGTATTTACTCCTCCCTCCCAGAATTCCTGACCTCACAGAAGAGCCTGCCTAAAGCTCTTTTACTGGAAAATGTGTGTGTGTGTGTGTGTGTGTGTGTGTGTGTGTGTGTGTGTGTGTGTGTGTTATGCTGGAAGGGGACTGAGCTACTAGCAATAAATAAAGGACTGGACAATCTGAAAAAAGTCACTTCCTGTTGGATAATGTCTAGTTCCCACTCCCCACCCCCACGCTTGGAACATAAACCTCCAGCCCTGCAAACGACTCCTCCTTCCCAGAGTCTATTGACTGGAGACAGTTAAGCCAAACAAACTCAGGAAAGGGCAAGAGATCAGGAAGTGGAGGAAGTTCGTGGCACAGGAGGAAAAAGACAAGAGAATGCCCTGATGTTCGAGGAAGAGGGTGGAGGAGTCAGAGGAGTGAAGGCTGCCTCAGGATCACAGAGTCAAGACTTTAAATGTCACCGCTCGAGCATTAAATCAAAACAGGCATAAACAGCCGGTCAAATCTCCTGGGGCCTTTCAAATATTAACATTCATAGTGATAAACAACGCCCCCTCCCCGCCCCAGTTCTCTGTATGCAAATTGGAACAAACAGCTGCTGGGAGACCTGCTGCACAAGGACCAGAGGTAGTTCAAGGGTCTGGAGAAGTCGGCTTTTGTTCTCTGAGGAGGAAAGAGAGAAGAGGCTACCTGTAGATCACGCCATGCTGGTGGAGGAACATGAGAGCAGACGTGACCTCTGCAGCATAGAACCGGGAACGAGGCTCGTCGAATTTTCGGGACCGCTGAATCTGGAACATGAGGTCTCCACCGTTTACATATTCCATGACGAAAAAGAGGCGATCCTGGAAGGAGAGAAGAAAGTGCTACTTAAGCCAAACCCGGGCAGCATCTAGTTAGGGCTAGCTATCCCCTGGGGATCCTCCAGGGGCAAACAAGGCCTTATGGCAGGTGAAGGCTGATGGAGTATTCCAGAGCGAGACAAAGGGAGGAAACACTTGAAGCAGGGTGTCAAGGGCTGTGTCAAATTCAGTCTTTGGGGATGGGGACATAGCTCAGTTGGTACAGGGCTCGTCTAGCAACCAAGAAGCACTGGGTTACACTCCCAGAAGCACACAAACTGGATTATGGTGCAAGACTGCAATCCCAACTTTGGAGGCTGGGTAGAGGCAAAGAATGCAGAAAGCCCTTACACCAGGGGTTCTCAACCTTTAACACACTTCCTCATGTTGTGGCCATACCAACCATAAAATTATTTCATTCTATTTCATAATTGTAATTTTGCTATTGTTATGAATCATATGTAAAATAAAAAATCTGTGGGAGACCCCTATGAAAGAGTTGCGCAACCCCAAAGGGGTTGTGACCCACAGGTTGAGAACCACTGCTCTAGGCTTTTTTCTCTTAAGCACAGCCCCAGGAAGCTGAGCCACAGTCACCCACCACTCAGGGTAGCACCTCCTTATCTGTATCTATGACAACATGAGGAGAAAGAAGCTCAAATCCACTTTGCACAGTTCACCATTTCCTGAGCAGCTAGCATGTGGGATGGCATTGGGGAAGGGCTTATAAGCTGTGTGGTCTTGCCGGCCTACAGTCAAGGACGGAGATGGGACATGGGCAGAGTGGCAGAAAAACACAAAGGGAACTGAGCAAGGTGACAATACATGGTGCTATATGAACTAGAAAACCAGGGAGGAGCCTAGAAGGAGATAGACCTTCACCAAGTCAGGGGCAGATACCTCACCATGGAGCAGAGTGAATATGTTTAGGACAGCAACATGACCAGACCAGAGGGACAGCAAAGCTAATGGAGGTCTAAGAGGTCAAAGAGACACAAGGCATCTTATTCCCCCAACAACCCTTCTTCTTTCCCCCTCAATCTTTCTCATGTCTCATATTGTCCAGGATGCCCTAAAATTTACTATGTAGCCAAGAAGGATCTTGAACTTTGATTCTCCCACCTCCACTTCCTAAATGCTGCAATTAGAGGTATATGCTGCCATGCCTGTTTTGTGTGTGCTGGAGATCAGTCTACCAACTAAGCTACTTCCTCGGCCCTGGATACATTCTTAGCATAGAAATGTATTCTAAAAGAAGCTCACAAAAGGACATCATCTTCCCCTAAGACTGAATAAAATCATCCACAGATAGCTCTTCATTCAGGAGGCATGGCTACTTCACTTTTACCATTCCTTTGGCAGACAGTGCACACTAATCTCTTCTGTGGGCTACGTTACTGGCATTCAAAGAGGACCCAGGGTAGGATTTCTCTTCTGTTTGTCTCATATTTCTTCTCTCTGTGGTGGCTTGAAAGAAAATGGCTCCCAAAGGAAGTGCCATTATTAGGAGGTGTGGCCTTGTTGGAGGAAGCATTGCACTATGGGGGCAGTCTTTGAGGTCTCTTTTGCTCAAGTTTCCCTTGGTGTGACAGACAGTGTACTTTCAATTGCCTTCTGATCAAGATGTAGGCGGCACCATGTCTGCCTGCATGCTGCCATGCTCCCCAACATGATGATAATGGACAGAACGTCTAAACTGTAAGCTGGCCCCTCATTTAAATGTTCTCTTTTCTAAGAGGTTCTGTGGCCATGGTGTCTCTTCATAGCAACAGAAGCCCTAAGTAAGACATCCTCTAAGGATGTCCCCTGCTTTTTCCCCAGCACATCAACTTGTCCTCACAAGTTCATGCTACCTTGTTGACTGTTCAATTGAGCCAGTGGTTCTCAATGTGTGGGTCATGACCCCTTTGGGGATCAAATGACCCTACCACAGGGGTCACATATACATATCCTACATATCAGATATTTATATTACAATTTATAGCAGTAGCAAAATTAGAGTTATGAAGTAGCAATGAAATAAATTTATGGTTGGGGTCACCACAACATAAAGAACTGTGTTAAAGGGTCGCAGCATTAGGAAGGCTGAGAACCACTGCTCTAAACATTCCTTCCCATTCATATCCTTAAGACCGATAGTGCTCAGACCAACTCCCACCCAAGGGAGTCAACAGCTCTAACAGTGGGACCAAGCCACTCATTGTTAAAGACCCAGGTGATCCTGATATCCGTCCAGGGTGGGGAACCACAGACTCTCATCCACCTGATTTCTACCAAGATATTTTTACAACAGTAAAACTTAAAGAATACTAAATTAGTTCTCTTTTTTCATTTCAAAGATTCCTTCTACGGTGTAAATTAAAACTACTTTGAGATTCTATCTGACCCCAGTCACAATAGCTTGCTATGGGACAATGGTCTTGTACTCTGTAAAGATTTGTTACTTGTATTTTAATAAAACACTGATTGGTCAGTAGCCAGTCAGGAAGTAGAGGCAGGGCAATGAGAACAGGAGAATTCTGGGAAGAGGAAAGGGTCAGTCTACAGTTGTCATCCAGACACAGAGGAAACAAGATGAGAATGCTTGCTAATAAAAGGTACCAAGCCATGTGTCTAACACAGACAAAAAATTATGGGCTAATGTAAGTTATAAGAGTTAATAACAAGCCTGAGCTAATAGGCCAACCAGTTTATAATTAATGTAGATCTCTGTGTGTTTCTTTGGGACTGAAAAGCTGCGGGACGGGGAGGGACCGAAACCCCTGTCAACAATGGCTATCATCAAGAAAGTAAACTGTTCTAAGTCCAACAGATGTCGGCAAGGATGGGAGAGTGGTGGACACACCACTGGTTGGGGATGCAAACTGGTGAAGCCACTGTGGAAGTCAGTGTGGAGGAGGTTCCTCAAAGAACTGAAAATAGAACTCCAATAAGATCCAGTCAGATCATTGGTGTGTACCTGAAGGTCTGTATATCCACGTGCCAGAGAGAGCTTGTACGTCCAGGAAGACTGGTGCCCTATTTGTAACAGCTAAGACACAGAACTAGCCTATGTGTCCATCAACAGCAGAAAATGGGGTGCACACACAATAGTTTAATTCAGCTGTAAAGAAGAATCAAATTGTGTGGAGGAAGAAGGGGTGTGAATGAAGGGGGAGAGGTACAAGAGAGAATAATGGGTGGGCATGAACATTAGTGTGTCAACCTGGTATGACTCTCAGTGAAGGACAGCCTAAATAGGCTAACATGTGACCACATCTCTGGAGCTGTCCTGATGGCCATAAGAGATGTGGGAAATCTCAGACTCAAAGCACAAAGCTCCATCCTCTGGTTTGGGGCCCTGGTCTACGTAAGAGTAGAGAAGACTGGCTGAGTGGTAAGCATGCATGCTTTTCTCTCTCCGCTCTTGAAAGTGGATGTCACTGACTGTTTCACGCTCCCACCACGCTGAATTCCCTGGTGGGATGGACTGTACCCTGGACTCAGAAGCCAGATCAGTCCCCTTCTTCCATAAGATGCCTTTTTGGTAGGACATTTCATCATAGTAACAGAAATAAAATTAAAACAGCAGGGGAAAAAAACAATTTTAAATGTTTTTGCTTATACATGGAATCTAAATTTAACTCTGTGTGTGTGTGTGTGCGTGCGTGTGCGTGTGCATGTATATGTGTATGTGTACAAGAAAAGCAAAAGAGGGATCAAAAAGAGGAAGGAAAGGGATTAATAAGAGAGGGGACAACCGTAAATAATGGTTAAATATGAAAAAATACAATGATATATGTACAAAAATGCCTTCATGAAGACTATTATTCTATACACTAAAACTTAATTTAAAGAAAAGAAAGGGATTCTTCCAAGAACAAACACCTTAGCCATCCACATCACTCAGAGGCACACGAGAGCAAGGATCCTTGCAGCCCACGCTGTTTCTGATTTGGAACATCGACATCTCTAACAAGGTCTCAGGAGATGATGCTGGTCCAGTGACCACATTTGGAAAACCTCTGTCCTAGAGGCCATGGGACCAGCCTTTTCCAAGGCAAGCACAGACACACTGCTTGTTCATACTGCCCCATCAGCTGGACAATTGTCCATCAGAAATAATGGCCATAATGTCCAGCGAGTAGTGACCAACCCCGAGCTTAGGCTGTGACCACAATGGAGGATTTGAAGAATCCAAATCTCTAAGGGAAAACATCTCCCTCTCCTCTTGTAGTCTACCCTGACATTAGCCACGTAGTCCTCAGGGTGGAGGCTGCAGAGTGTCAGAGGGGAGCACCCACCACAACTATAGCCCTCACTGGATGCCTGAGCGTGGGCAAAGAATCTGCAAAAATGAGGACGCAGGGTCTACCTTAGGGAACTATGCTTTACTTTTTGTTTTGCAGTACCCAGGGCTCAAATTGAAGAGTCTCGAGCATGCTAGACAAGCCACAGCCCTAACCCTAAATTCTATGTTAAAACGCCCAGTTTGTAGTTGGTGCTCCATGAGGATTAGCCAGGCCTATTGTCACTGGCTGTACTGATAGCTGTTATTACTGCGCACCTCTTTTCTAACCTTTCTCCAGCTTTCTTCCCTGATTATCTCCGCTTCCAACAAATATCACTTCCCTCAGCCCTCAGGCTGATTTCCTCCTGTTGAGTCTATGTCCTTTCCTGTCCCTTTTCTCTTTTCTGTGTCACCTCTGCCTCTTTTCAGACTTCTCCCTGCCACCATGAAGTGCCGAGCTCACAAGGCTGGACGCTGGGCCTTCCTGGTGGTGTGAACTTATTTATGTACACCCACAGCTTCCATGGCTCTCTGCATGGATGACTCATTTGCTTAGCCCTAGACACCGTCTGTAAGTTCCAGACCCTCGTGTCTGCTTCTGATCCCCCTCCAGATGCCTCTCAGGCACTCAAACATGTCAAAATGAACCTCATTGTCTTCCTCAGCAAGATGGTCCCACATGGAGCTTCCTGTCTGAGGTCCAGGATTCACCTTCAGCTGGGTTTTCAAGCAGCCATCTTTAATCGTCCCTCCGCTACCTCCCCAACACCCCCCACCAGCCCTGCTGCTCTTGCCCACTTCTCTTGGTCTCCACCACTGCCATGCTGACCTCTCGGACTCAAGCAGCTTTTCTCTCTTGTCCAGAGTTCTGCTCTGTTAGGAGGGTTCTGCACTTGTCTCAGCTTCCTGACCTGATGTTAGTCATGCTGTAGGTGGAGGGACTTGGCTAAGATGGAAGATGATTACAGTCTTCCATATTTCTTCCCCCACCCTACTGCTATTAATACGTGTGTGTTGTGTGTGTGTGTGTTGTGTTGTGTGTGAATATGATTACACTCTTCCATATTCCTTCCCTCACTCTACTGCTATTAATATGTGTGTGTTGTATGTGTATATGTGTGTTGTGTTGAGTGTGTGTTGTGTGTGTATATGTGTCTTATGTTGTGTGTGAATACGATTGTGTGGGTGGTGTGTGTGCACAAGCGCACTGTGAGTATGTTGTACACGCACATGAGTGTGTGGGTATGTCGAACCATGAATGCCTGGGCGGAGGCCAGGGCAAGAGATGAAGCATCTTCCTGTTTCATTCTCATCCTATTACCTAGAGATGGTCTCTCACTGATCTGCAAACTTGCCCTTTAAGCTAGACGAGCTGGCCAAGGCAGTGTCAGGAGCTGCCCCTCTCTGCCCATCAATACTAGAGTTACAGGCATGTGTAGATATGTCTAGAACCTTACATGGGTTCTAGCGATTCAAACTCAGGCCCTTCTGCTTGCACAAGGCAAGCACTTTCATCCACTGAGTAACCTGCCAAGAGCTCCTTAATTCTTTTAAAGGCTTGTGTTCCTCTTAGGACGAGCAGCAAACACCTTAGCACACTGTAGGACTCATATGATCTTCTGAGTCACTTGCCTTCCAGCTGTCCCTTATTCCTTCTGCCCTAGAACCTCATTTCATGTTCTTGCTGTTTGGAATGCTTCCCCTTCTCTCTGTTCCACAATGAGCTCCCCGTATCTCCTTACTGCAAAGATTTCAGTGCCATCAATGTTTCTTTGGGGAAGCTGTCCTTGATTTTCCTGACAAGATCCACTCCATCTGTCTTTGTGTTATGTCCCGCGTTACAACATTCAGTTGAAGGGATGTCTTATTTGCGTGACTAGGATTTTCCCATTACCTCTGTACTGGCTAGACTTATGTCAACTCAACACAAGCAATTTCACTTTAGAAGAGGGGACCTCAACTGAGAGAATGCTCCCACCAGGTTGGCCTGTGGGCAAGCCTTTGGTGTATTTTCCTCACTGATGGTGGCTGGGGCGGTGTGGGTGGGGCACTCCAGCTCACTTCGGGTAGTGTACTAAAACTGGCTGGCAGTCCTGGGCGCTGCAAGAAAGCAGACCAGGAAATCCACAAGGAGCAAGCCAGTAAGCAGCACTCCTCCCCGGTGTCTGCTTGAGTTCCTGCCTTGAGTTCCTACCGTGGCATCCCGCAGTGATGGGCTTGTCCACTGCAAGCAGAGATAACCCTTTTTCTCCTTGTGCTGCTTTTGGTCACAATGTTTTCTCACAGTGAGAAACTTTAACTGAGGCAGTCTGTATGCTCCAGGAAGGCAGGGGCTGTTGGTAGCTCTGCAGTGCTTCTTATAAGTTTTTTTTTCTTTTTAAGGGAATTAGAAGCCCCAAAGGGAAATTTTTGTCATTCTCTCTCTCTCTCTTTTTTAAATGTGCTATAGAGCTGGGCACGGAGCTTAGTATGCAGGACCCTCCTGAGTTCTATACCCACTACTGCGCCAACAGCATTCAGCAGGCGGAGGCAGAAAGGCCAGAAGTTCAATGTCACCCTAGCCTAACCCTGAGTTTGTTTCCTATCCTCTCCGTCAGCTGGGAGCAAATCTCACACAGTAGGTTCCTAGCGCATCTATGCTGAGTGCTTGCATTTTTCCCTTTCCCTTCTTCTTTCAGTTTTTCAAGACAGGGTCTCTTCATGTAGTCTTTGCTGTCCTGCAACTCACTCTGTAGACCAGGCTAGCCTTGAACTCACAGAGATCCACCTGCTTCTGCCTCCTGTGTGCTGGGATTAAAGGTGGGCACCACCACTGCCCATTCCTGAGAGCCCGCCATATACCCCCATTGTTAGACACCCCAAAGGAACCGGGTGTTCCCGTGTTATTTCGGAGCAGAAGAGCTCAGTCCGTTTTGAACTTTCTTTTGCATCTGCTCTCTTCCCCACACGGCTCCAATGACTCCACCGGAGCATTAACTACGGACCTCTTTACACATCAAGCCTGCTTTCTTCCCCCACAGGGCTCCTATGACCCCAAAGCATAGCTATTGACCTTTTGACATGTTAGGGATGCTTTCTTTCCCACGTGGCTCCTATGACCTCCTCCCCACTGCAAAGCATAGCTACTGACCTTTCTACATGTTAGGGATGCTTCAAAGCAAGGCGAGCTTCCCCTTCCCTCCCTCTATTCAATGTGGGTTGCCGCTGACCTCTGACACATTTGAGAAGGGTGTTTTGATGCAAAGGGAGAAGCTCAATCATTCTGGGAACTGCTTAATTATATAAACTGAAATCAAAAGAAAGCTGGCAGGGCCAGCGGCTACTCATTAATCTCCTCTTGGCACCCACAGAAAACAAAACCAAAAACCAACTTCCTGGTAGAGTAAGCAAATATGTTTTCTGAGGTAATCAAAGGTGTGAAAAGCCTATTCTACACCCACCTCCCTTAATCTCCCTTGACTGTCTAAAATGTTACGGTCTTATGATAGCGAGTCAAATAATAAAAACTGCAAAGAGATTATGTGTCATGGCCATTTAGGGCAAGAACAGGGAATGAATGACCAACCAGTTGGAAGGACCGCATCACGGCTCTGAAATTCCCACTGGCCTCCTTTTTCCAACTCACCCACCTTCTTGCCTTCTAAGGTGACCCCAGCTTGCAGGCTCGTTCGCCCTTGACGTATGACAGATAAGACAGAGGCGTTCCCTCAACAGCTCGGCACGTCCTGCCAAGGGGGTTTGTTTGGACACACGTTCTCCACCGTTTGTTAGATGTTTATAAGCACGGAGATTCTATCTCGTTTTGACTTCACACGAAGGCCCAACAGGAGACTAGACTTGGAACGGTCCGCCTTTGATGAACCCGTGATGACATCAGAGCCTTCTCTAGTGTGCCCAAGGGAGTCCTCTTCTTCTCTCCAATCCCACCCAGTGCTGGGGACACAAACCATAGGCTTATACGTGCTGGGCAGGTGTCCTACGATTGAGTAACACCAGTCCTTCACTCCACCTTCTGAACAACGTCATCCTACCCTACCTCACCTCACGTCCACATATCTAGGTCGGGGTTCTCAATCTGTGGGTCAAGACCCCTTGAAAGTCCAAAGGACCCTTCCACAAGGGTCGCATAAGACCACCAAAAAACACAGACATTTACATTACAACTCATAATAGTAGCAAAATTACAGTTATGAGGGGGCAATGAAAATAATTTTATGGTTGGGGTTCACCATAACATGAGGAACTGTATTAAAATGGTCACAGCATTAGAAAGTTTGAGAACCACTGACCGAAGGCATCAACTCAGCAGGTCTTTCTTAAATATGCGGCCTGCATTTTGGTATCCAGGGGAACCAGAAAGTTATATAAATTATGATTCTGGTATCCAGGAGCTAGGAATGTAACTCAAGAAACCAGAGGGCAGTCCCATCCACTAGATGAATTCTTCAAGAACTAAGCAGGTTGTGAAAAGCTGGGGATCTGGCCTGAATCTTCTTGGGTATTTGTCACTTAGGCCCTACCATGAACAGGTCACCATGAGAAACAGTTATATATCAAGTTGGTCTACCTATTCTCCAAAATACAAGTGTATGGTGGAACTGGCCATGGCTGTGGGATTTGGTTCAGATTCGCCTGACTTGGGGCAAAGACCAGTCCTATCTAGAACAATGTGGGGCAGAGGAGGGGAAAGTCTGGAGTAGAGAACACAGCCCGAGACTGGAGGCAAGCAGAAATGAGCACGCGGCAACAAGAGGGTAGGACCACCCACTAAGCGATCCAATCCAAGCCACCCCCAACACCCAGGAAGCCGACTCCTAGGAAACATTGTATCCATCCGGACACCAAGGTAGAGACAGACTACAGGTGGGGCCGCAGGAGGGCTCTGAAACCCAAGTAGGAGAATGGGGATTCTAGAAAGCTTTTAAGTTGTAAAGTTACATAATTAGAGCCAACTTTAAGGGCAATCATCTCAGAAGCAGTGCCTTAGAAGCAAGACAACTTAAGAGTTGTTCTACCTATCCGCAAGTTTGGTGATATGCAAGCATGTGTATGTGTGTGTGTGCACATGCATGTGTGTATGTGTAAGCAGAAAACCATTCTCTCTAGCAAATTTCAAGAGTCTGATACAGCAATTGTAGGGACTAAACCACACAGAAAAGCTCTGGGATGTAATCATCTTACATTGCTGAAACTAACTCCCAATTCTGTCTCCCCTGGTCCCTGACAACCACCATCTTTCTCTCTGCTTTTATCAGCCTGAATAATTTGAATTTATCACGTAAGTGGTATCATTTAGTTCCTCCTCCTCCTCCTTCTTCATCTTCTTCTTTTTTGTTTTTTGGAAAAGGGTTTCTCTGTAGCTAGGGAGCCTATCCTGGAATTTTCTCTGTAAACCAGGTTGGCCTTAAATTCACAGATATCTGCCTACCTCTGCCTCCCAAGTGCTGGGATTAAAGGTATGTGCCTCCACTGCCCAGCTAGTATTTTTCTCCTACACTTGCCTTATTAGACTTATCATAACATCCCCCAATTTTATTCTCATTTTTTGAAATAGAAAGACTTTTTTTAGGGCAAATAATATTTCCCTGTACATAGTCAAGAAGACTGTTTCACATCGCAACCATCTGTGTCAAAGAGAGTGGACCCAACCCTACTGCAGCAAAGAGAAGATCCTTTCACAATTATTATCATTAACCTTCACTCAATTAGAGTTGGGTAAATGGCAAAAACTCACATTCTAGTCTACTGGGTAAAAAGATACAGACATGATACATATAATAAGATGTTTGTTTCTAATGTTTAACCTAAGCAGGGAGTCTCAAGTTAAAGTTCAAAGGGACTTATATAGTTGGGTCAAATTGAGTCACCTAATAAAACTCAAGCAAGCATTTCCTCCTTCAGATAACACCACATTTAGTCCCAAGACCAACCCCAAACACTGTCCCCTACCCTCCCATGCTTCTGTCTGGGTGTAGAAGGTGGGGAGAGGAGAGCTGCAGTGACTCCCAGCAGAGAACTCTTTCCTTCACAGGACCAGCATGTCTGTAGAAACAGCTCTTCTCCAAGGCTCTGATGGTCCACATGAACCAGACCCAGCTGCGAACACCTCAGCAGTGCTGGGCACCAGAAGGATCCCTTCCAAGACTGAGGCTGCCACCATGGTAAGGCAGGAAGGGAGTGTCCTTGTTCCCAGTTTCCTCTTTGTCTGACAGATAGAGGTTAGACAGAAGCCTTGCCATCCATGAAGGACACTGTGGTGCTGATTTACGGAAGCTCTTTCTTTTTCTCCATTGTTTGATGAGCATCGTGCCCCAGCTGACCTGCCTCCTCCCAGCATCCTGGCTTCCTACTGGTTCCACCCCACTGGAGGCCTTCTCCAGTAATTGGCACTTGTGAGGCATGGCAGCTAGCCGACATCCTCTGTCTCCAGCTACTGCTCCCTTACCCTCCAGGAAAGCAGCGAGTCTACCACACGCCATCCCAGTCACGTCCCCAACGAGTAGCCCTGGTCATCTTGCAGAAGTTTCATGCTTTGCAATACAACTGGAGCCTCGGAATCTGGTCTGTACATGCTGCACAAGATCATGACACAGGCCAACTATTTCTTTGATGTTGTCAAGAAATAATTTAAACAGAAAAGGAGAAAAAGGGAGTTGCTGCATTGGAGCCAGTCATCAACTGCTGGAAGCCAAAGTGAAGCAATTATGGGATGAGCTTTATAAGTCATCCTAAACATAAGAACAAAAGTGTTGCTGTAACTTCATTCCTCAGCCTGGTCAAGTTCCACCAACGGGTTCTCCTTTTACCAATTATGCCCATGAGCTTAGGCTATGTCCCAACAATCCTGTATCCATCTCAGGTGTTCACATATGCCTTCCTGTGCTCCAACAGGACAGAACTCATGGCACCCCTCATGCGTCCATATCTGTAGAGCCTCAAGGCTGTAGAGTGCAGTACTGCAGTACTGAATGAGTGTCCCTAGCCTCCAGCTCCAGCATGCTGGAGATGGTCCCCACCTAAAACTAGAGTTGGTCAGAAGGCTGATGCTGTAATCCCAGAAACTCAGAGGTATCTTATCGCCTCTGTCAACAGAAGATGTAACTCTCAGAGAAGTCATGCTGGAGTCCTGGGTTCTAGGAGGCTTACAACCTGAATACCATTGTCAACACACCTGCAGCTTTGGGGCTGGATCAGTCCACACCATTTTGTTGCTACTGCCTATTGTTGCCACATTCTCTATCTTAATCCTTTGTCCCCCTGCTTGCTTGCTTACCTCTATCTAGAACTGAAACCCTGCTAGCTAACCCAGGACTTTAGAGGGGCCCGTATCTATGTTAAAGTAACCTATCAGTTCAGAGGGAGGCAACCAAAAAAAACCCAAAAATAAACAAAAAACAAAATGATCACCACCTGGATAGTTCACCTCACAACCAGTTCTCAACACTCCAAGAGTCTTTTCCCTTCTCTTTCTTTCTTAAGACTATATAAAAACACCAAGGATAGCCTTTGCTGGAGAGGTTGTGGAGAAAGGGGTACACTCATCCATTGCTAGTGGGAATGCAAACTTGTGCAACCACTTTGGAAAGCAGTGTGGCGGTTTCTCAGGAAATTCGGGATCAGCTTACCCCTGGACCCAGCAATACCACTCTTGGGAATATACCCAAGAGAGACCCTATCATACAACAAAAGTATATGCTCAACTATGTTCATAGCAGCATTGTTTGTAATAGCCAGAACCTGGAAACAACCTAGATGCCCTTCAATGGAAGAATGGATGAAGAAAGTATGGAATATATACATATTAGAGTACTACTCAGCAGTAAAAAACAAGGACTTCTTCAATTTTGCATACAGATGGATGGAAATAGAAAACACTATCCTGAGTGAGGTAACCCAGACCCAAAAAGAGGAACATGGGATGTACTCACTCATATTTGGTTTCTAGCCATAAACAAAGGACATTGAGCCTATAATTAGTGATCCTAGAGAAGCTAAATAAGGAGAACCCAAAGAAAAACATATAGGCATCCTCCTGAATATTAACCTTCATCAGGAGATGAAAGGAGACAGAGACAGAGACCCACATTGGAGCACCAGACAGAAATCTCATGGTCCAAACCAGGAGCAGAAGGAGAGAGAGCACGAGCAAGGAACTTGGGACCGCGAGGGGTGCACCCACATACTGAGACAATGGGGATGTTCTATCTGGAACTCACCAAGGCCAGCTGGCCTGGGTCTGAAAAAGCCTGGGATAAAACCGGACTCGCTGAACTTAGCAGACAATGAGAACTACTGAGAACTCAAGGTCAATGGCAATGGGTTTTTGATCCCACTGCACGTACTGGCTTTGTGGGAGCCTAGGCAGTTTGGATGCTCACCTTACTAGACCTGGATGGAGGTGGGTGGTCCTTGGACTTCCCACAGGGCAGGGAACCCTGATTGGTCTTTGGGCTGACGAGGGAGGGGGACTTGATTGGGGGAGGGGGGGGAAATGGGAGGCGGTGGTGGGAAAGAGACAGAAATCTTTAATAAGTAAATTAATTAATTAATTTAAAAAAAGACTATATAAGTTCTTAGGCCCATCCTGTACCTTTTAAATTAGAATATATTAATTTCGATTAATGTTTGATTATGACATTTTCATACATGTATATAATGCATCTTAATCACATTCACTTCCCCCTCCCCCCTCCCACTGATCCTCTTTTCTCTTCCCAAATAGTTCCCTTTTGTGCTATCTTTAGTGTCATTTACCAGAACTTGGGTGAGGATTTACTTACAGCAACTTACCAATGGGTACACCAGGGAAAAAAAGTCTGTCTTCCCCACCAACCATGAAATCCTCAGGGAGGGGCACGGCATTGGGAGCTACTCCCTGCTCCATGACAGGATTGGGACCAATCTTGTGCAGGTAAGCAGAACTGCTCAGAGCTCAAGAGTGCAGCAGACAGATCATGCCCAGAAGACAACATTCCGCAACGCTCCCTCTTCCTCTCCCTCTTAGGAAATCTTTCTGCTCCCCCATCTTTTGTGATGCTCCTGGAGTCTTGCAAGGGATTCCAGAGACGTCCTGTTTAGAGCTGAACATTCAGCACTTGCGGCTGCTTTTACAGACAGGCAAGGTTGGGAAGCTGACCCCAAATACAGAAGGCATATCAGTCTTTCCTTTCAGTTGTGGGAAGGGGCTATAACCTGCTTAGATGGTAGCAATTGTGTTAGGGAGGAGGGGAAAGAAGCCTCCTCTTGCTTCCCTGGCTTAGTGTGACAGTCGATGTGACAGGTTGTACTTTTGAGAGCAATGACCTGCTCAACTTAAAGACCACACATATCTGCCAACATGCTGACACACACACTGACTGACACCCACACTGGCCTACACTCCGATACACACACCTACACACACACACACACACATACACACACACACACACACCGGTACAGACAGACACCCTGACACACACACAGTGTAGTCTCCAGCACTCTTGGCTGAGTACTCTATAAAATGTAGTTTCTTGACTTAGATTGTTGTAAGGCAGATTAGATGTCTCTCCCCTCTAACCAGGCACAAGCTTACCTCTGGTCATTCTAAACATAGCAACCCTTTCCATCCCTCATCTGCCCCAGAACATTCAGTTATCACCAGGTCAGCCTCTGAGGACTCTCAGAAGGGTCTCCATAGGAGCAGGCCACAGACATTAATGAAGACTTTTCTTGCGGACCCTGTTGGACCCTGCTGGTCAGAGCAGGGGTCAGTGTGATGTCTAGAGCTTTAAATTCGTTCGGAGGAAGGCAAACGGGAGGGCGAATGGAGGTCATGGCTTACAAGAAGCAATGTGGCAATGGCAAGGAAGCATTCTGCTTTAGAAGAGGACCGTCTGCAGGGAATAAGTACATGGACCACCAGACAAAAGGACCCACTGGAGGGGAACTCTCTTGAATCATTAGAAAAACTTCCTGCTGCGAGGAGATTCTGTCTGTTACTGAGCCATGCTGAGACCAATGAGCAGAATAGAGTTATCAAGGCCTCTTTTGTTACGGGAGACCCAAGTTTCCTTAGAGTGCCAACACTCTGTCAACATTGATTCCTACCGCTTTGTTCTGCATGAAGTTCCTTCCAACATGAAGGGTTCTGGCCTCAGCCGGATGGTCATACTTCGGGGCTATTCACAGAGATACCCGCTGCTCATGAAGAGGCTGGACCAGACAGCCTGGCTGAGTGTCAGTATGTCTTGGGAGGGTTTTCAAGTATACAGGTTACCAGACCAGACTTCTCTCGGAGTGCCCAGCTCTGTGGTGGCCTCTGGAATATGCGTTTATGCTCACTGCCCCAGGTAACCCCTTGTGAATAGTGATGGCTGACAGCCAGTTGACTAAACAGAGGCAAGGAAACCTTCTAACAGCAAGACTTGGTGATTCTCCTCCATCCCAATCTGCTTTCTCTGATAATTTCAACTGTTAGTGAATTTAACTAGAACATAAGTGGTATGCAGTGTCCTTCTAACACAACATAGTGACGGACAGGCATCACCCTTGAAGGGGCAGTTTCTACAGTAAGAGCTGTCTCCTAGAATTACCAGGACTGTGCTGCCTGTATCTGCTTGTGTCCCTATAACCGTCCAGACAGACACTTAACGCCATCAGACAATGGAGCAATGAACCCCAAATCATTAAAACTGCCACAAGAATCCCACGCTGGGAGAATGTGAAAAGCTGCAGGGGGATTGTACACCATTCTGACTACTTATCGGACCACCTGATAAGACAAACCAAAGCCAAGACAATGATAGGCAGGACCACACCTGGGCCAGGACTGCCAATGCATACCTGTCCTCTATATGAACCTAAATTCCATGTCAGTGCCCCCAGACAGAGACCCGGGAGTTCCTGGACCCTTTATTTGTGCCTCTTCCCACACGACCATATTGAATACATCTCCTGATTCTGTTTCCTTATTCTAACATGTGTCTTTAATAGATGTACTGGGCACTGGTGGCTGAACACTGCTGCCGGAGCCCAAGCTTTGACCCTGGAGCTCCAGGAAGATCCCCAACAATGCTTAACACTCTACTGGGCTCAGTCAATCCACTCCAGCCTCAGTAAAGCACTGACTGTGTAACCGATACCACTCTGCATTATGTTTAGACAACTGGAAGGTTCTAGCAATCAAACCAAAGGCTTGAAATTCCTTCCAGGGCTTGATAACTATGGCTTGACGTCAACTGTGCTGCTCATCCTCCAGACCCGCCTTTTAGTGTGATAGACAGTGCTGTTCGATTCACCTGCATGGCTGCCTCAAACCAAAGGCACCGCTTCACAAAGGCGAGAAAGTGGACTTGGCATCTCCACTCTGCTCATCCCCTGCCACGCTGTGTCTGCTTGAATGGAGACAAAATCAGAATGGGCTAATGTGAGGTGTTGGCAACGTGAACCTGACACATGGATGTATACACGGAACCAAGCCTGTGGATTCTGAACGCTTGGTGACATTGTTTTAGAGCTCATGGGGGCAATGTCTGTGCATGTAGAAAAACGTTTCCATAACATTTTCCTAATACTTTCATTAGCTGTCAGGCAGAGCGTGAACTGGGGCTTTTGGGGGATGAAGCACTTTGGGTTCCCCATTTCTGCTCCGTTTAGTTCTGAACAGTGAGCAATGTCGTACGATAAAGCTGTAAACATTTGATGTAATAGCACAGGACTTCTGTGAAGAATCAGAAGCATTCTTGTACTAGTGGGAGGAGGACCTGTATTCCCATATGTGTTTATTTAAAATATAGGACAGCAAACTCCAGTTAGCATCACGTGTCTGCAGTAAGCAGGCATAGGTGTTTGCGGAAACAGAATAAAAAACAGTCTGTGTTTAATTTGTTCACAGGCCTTTTGTTCTTAGCTGTCAGGGGAGAGTTTCAGGATGGGGATGGAGTAAAGCTTTGATATGGAGCCCAGGCTGACACTCCAGGTAGGAGGGTGGCTTCTCTCGGTGTAGAAACCCATTCTCCAGCAGATTTGTTAGTGCCATGGAAACCTAAATTGGACGGTCTATGATCTGACTATAGGCCATGGCTGTTGGCAGCCTTTCCCCTACAAGAGCTTACCATTCCCACCCTGCCCCCGCCAGCTTTTTCCCACCCTCATCTTTACCTACATAGTACAGTGGTCCAATCCACTTCCGGCTACAGACTACTGGGGTTCAAAGCATACTTAGCTACATCCTGACTACATGATGAACTTGGCAAACTGCACTTCTGATTTCCCCACCTGTGAGATTCCATAGTAGGTACTGAACGAGAGAATATTAACATAGGTTATCTTATGGTATGTGCCTGGCTCATTAAAAGCAGAACAGGAAAGTGATGTGGGATTCCCCTTTGTATGCTGTGAACACCATGGGTTAATAAAGGAATTGCTTTGGGCCTACAGCAGAACAGGGAAGACAGAGCTAGGTGGGGAAAAACTAAACTGAATGCTGGGAGAGAGAAAGTTTTATCAGAGACAGATGTGCTGAAACTTTACCTGGTAAGCCACAGCCTCATGGTAATACACAGATTACTAGAAATGGGCTAAATTAAGATGTAAGAGTTAGCTAATAAGAAGTTAGAGCTAATGAGTCAAGCAGTGACTTAACTAATACAGTTTCTGTGTGATTACTCTGGGTCTGAGCTGCCAAGCTGCTGGGAGCTGACAAGTGGCCTCCTGCAAAAAGAAAGCATAAGTTCTGAAATTTCAGTGCCAAACTGTAGCTGCATGGGCATAGACAAAGTTCAAGTCAACTGCCTTGCATTTGAGGGGGGCAAGCAGGCGTTAACATCTACATTTTACCTCAAGAAATGGAGGAGTTAGTGGCTAGGCCTAAGGGCACAGCCACGAAAGCCATTTGGCTAGAATTTGCAGCCAGGTCTCTTTATTTCAATGACACAGCTCTTTCTGTCAGACTAGAAGTCACCTTTAACATCATTCAGCAAGACTGCCAAGAAAGGTCACATTTAAATATCCAAAACTAACACGCATGGACTGAAGGGTCACGAGTATGTGTCTAGGGATAGCCGGAAAAATCTAAATTTCACGACAAATGCTAGATAAAATGGAACACTTCAGAACAGTAAAAATTGATTTTTAAGAGGCCATAAAACATACAAATAAGTTTATGGTTTAAACTATAAGCATCATTGTTGGTGTCTGTTTTTTTAACTTCATCTTTTTCTGTAAAAACATACTAAACATAAAACAACAACAACAGCCCAAGCCCCTCCTTATAGAAGTCCACCATGAATGCAGAGCCCTTCCCAATCCACCAGGGCCTCAGGCCAGCTTTTGGAGATTACTTCTGGCAGCAGTTAAAGGGCTTCTTCAACAGTGGGTGATGGGCAGGGTGGGGGCTCTCATGCTGCCGCCGTGACTAGCAGGTGAATGAAAACACGGAGGAGGCTGCCACAGACAATCTCCCAAGGAGACCTCCCTGCAAGGCCCCCACCTCCACTGTCATTGAGAAGAAAGCCCAACTTATCAACACGGTGCTTTCCAAACTTTAGTACATAGAAAATGCAATGGGAATGTTCCAGAAGCAGATTCCTGGAAACTATCTCCAAATTCCCAGTTTGTATGTCTAGATTGAACCCCAAAATCCTTCCTCTCTAAGCAGCTCCCAGCCAATGCAGTGTTCTCACATAAGGCTCACACTTTAAAGGGCATAGGTTAATACCCCCATGCCCAGTCTGACAGCAATCTGATTAAAATCTGGGGGGAAGAGGGTATGGAGGAGGGAAGTGGGGGAGGGGAGCAGAAAAGAACAGCATAATGATGGAGATATATGAAAATATCACAATGTCATTCATTACTTTGCATGTAAACCTAAAAAATTTATTTAAAATTTTCAGTGTGACCCCTCAGAAGTCCTAACCGGAACTGATGCTCCACCCCATCACAACCTTTGCTTGTGCCGTTGGTGCTGCTCATGGCTCCGGGAAAGTGCTCCAAGCCCTCCTTCCACTCTCCCTTCTCCTCTTGCTGATATTGGAGGCAGCCCTGAGCCAACTTTCCCTTGTGTGAATGAATGAAGATAAGTGTGCTGCTGGTCCGATCCTGAAGCCCACTTGGTGCCTGCCAGCCCTATGTCATACCTTATGTTCTGATAGCAGACACGATTATCTAACCTGGTGGTATGTGTTTGGCCTTTGTGTTTTCCAAAGATGGGTTTTCTCAGTTCTTAAGTCCTGGCGTGTAATAACCAACAATTAGCAAACAGAGTTACCAACGGATGTGTTTAGCATCTCTTCATGCTACACAGTTGGCACTGTCTGAGAACACCACTTGCAAGACGCCCAGCGCAGCACCATCTCAAGATCCTGACTCCGGGAGCCCCTGATGTGTCATTCTGAAGCCCTTCCTAGCAGAATGGGCAGGCAGGCTCCTAGCTTAAGTTCCTCAAGGGGGTCAACTAAACAAATGACTTTTCTTCCTTCTTGATTTGGACTAAGTTTTATATTCTTGTGTGACCCATCTTATTTATTTATTTTTGAAATCCCAATGGCTGATCCTACCTGTCATGGATGGTTTGATTGTCAACTTCTTCCATGGGGGGAAGAGGGAACCTCCATAGGGGAATTGCTCCCACCAGACTGATGACCTGGTGGGCATATCTACAGGGCAGTCTCTTGACTGCTAATTGACGTAAGGGAGCCCAGCCCACTGAGAGTGGTACCATCCCGACGTAGGTTGGCTTGGACTGACTATGAAAGGCCACTGAGAGAGAGCAAGGAAGCCAGCAAAGAGTGGCATTCTTCCATGGTCTCTGCCCCATTTCCTGTTTCTATGTTCCTTCTGCGTTGAGTTCCTACCTTGGCTCCCTGAGTGATGGACTGTCACCTCCCCAAGTTGCTTATGTTACAGTGTTCTACCATAGCAACACACTACCCACCCATCGACAGTGTAAAGGGGGAAACAAACCACTAAAGGCCTTTCAGTTGTCAGCTGCACTTTCCTTCAGTTAAGTATAGGTTTAAAGTCGGCATGGAAACTCCCTTCAAGCATGGAATTAGGTAAGAAGTGCGTATTCTTTTGCAATACTGACCTAGGAGCATCTAAAGTCAGGAAACTAAGCAACCACGTGAGAAGCTGACTTATTTCCAGGTGCATGTGACTTTTACTGTTCCCTTTACCTCGCGTTACATGGTCTGCCTTGTCAGGAGGATAGCTATCATCTTAGAGACGAGCAGTTAATTCCTCTACCTTTAATCTCCACGATTTGCTTTGCACTGGAAGTTTTGACAAAGGCTTGTGACTACCAGGAAGTCTTCAGCAGTCCTGTGTGAGCATCTGCTAGACGCTCGCAGTAATCCCTCCAAAGCATAACCTGCCTCTTGCCCCTCTTACTCACGGAGCATCAAGACATGGCAGGTCTATCCTTCACAGTTCCTGTGTAGGCTGAGCCCAAACCTGAATGCACAGAACAGGTAGAATGGACAAACAAGATTGCGGGACAGCCAGGCCAGGGCCAGCATGCAAAACTCACTGCCTTGGGCTCAGTCTATCCTCAGCCTGGCAGGGAGGAACCTTCGATGCCACCTTGGGCTGTTTTTCGCAATTTCAAACTGATGGTGTAAGTCCACTCTTCTTCCACTACACCAAACCACGTGAGCCAAATTGTTCTGACAGACAGAGCCTCATGGCATGGCGCCTGTCAGTCATCTGGCACTTACTCAAGTACAATACGATGCTATACCCCTCTCATTCTGTCATACACGACGGCAACTGACTTTATGCACGCCGCTGACACACCTTGTCGCTGTGTTGCGTCCCACTCCTCCTAATGTGGTGGTATTAAGAACCAACTGGAAATTTATCTTTTGATAGGAATACATCACTTGGACAATAAAAAGCCAATTCAAATGCATATGCATACGGTTTTAAATAATTAATAGCCTACATTCTTGAGCACCTCAGTCATGTCCACCTATTTTGCAAGTAACACAATTAAAAATGACTCATCTTCTGTATCATGTAGACCGTCTACCTGGCAGCAATAGAGCAGTTCTAACTCCCGGCCCTGTAAAGAAGCCGTAGCATTTTTCTGAATGTCCACGGACACGAGTTGGGCCATCGGTAGTTGCCTTTTGTCATGTGTCTCTGTTAAGATGAGATAAAACTTTGCCAACTTGGTCAAAATAGAAGCACCAACCAAAACAACAGTCAGCAGGCACTTCCCGCTAACCCTAAGGCAGAACTCGCCACTGAATTAACTATTCCATCCTATCAATGAAGCCCGGGATGTAGTTCCCACGGACCTATCACCAAAGGTCAGCCCATGACAACAGCAGCTTGCAGCTTACCAACACAGAGAGAAACGTCTGCTAAATTGTGGTCACCCAAAAGGAAAATTTATTAAAGGGACAGAGAGATGAGTTCATAGACTGTACCCTGTGCACTGGAGATACCCTATTTTCACAATCCGTTTGGACAAAACGCAATGGGTGATAATAAGGTTGCTGGATGATTGTATGTCTAGTATTCATAACTGCAGGATAGTTTCCTGGCCCCTTGGCCAAGTCCCACTCTCCCTTGTCTATTCCCATTCATAAAGCTGAGGGGAGAGAATGGACGGGAAAGAAGGTGAGCATCAGACACGGCACGAGACAGTTGACTCCTGGTCCTCACTATTGGAAGTGACTATAACTAAGCTGGCATTCTCATGGTGTGCTGGCCAAGAGATAGAGATTCATCAAGACAAAGGGAAGGATGCTCACAGATGCTTCCCCTTCACCCGATGCTATAGGAGCATCATTCTGCAGCCCTGACGCCCTTCTCCTCTTCCGTGTCCTTTCCTCTAGGCTGCAGCCTGCTACCCCACCCTCTCTCAGAGAAAGGCTAAGATCCACACTGTAAGTGGGCCATCATCACCTAGCCCTTTGGAACATTACCCAACAGCAGAATCTGGAGTAATCCTGGACCTTCGCAGACAGGCAAAGGAGGAAGGCCACAGTCTTCAAAGGCACCCTCAGCTCCATCCGCATGAGGCAAGAGCAAGCAAGCTTTTAGGACAGATAGTCAGCGGATCTATTCTAGTTTCTAAACTTGGGAGAATATCATTAGGAGGATGTTTTCCTGGAATCAGCACTGGGACTCAAAATATTTATGATCACCTATGGATTAGAATACAATACAGGTTTTTTTTGTTTTTTTTTTTTCGAGACAGGGCTTCCCTGTGGCTTTGGAGCCTGTCCTGGAACTAGCTCTGTAGACCAGGCTGGTCTCGAACTCACAGAGATCCACCTGCCTCTGCCTCCCGAGTGCTGGGATTAAAGGCGTGTGCAACTACCGCCCGGCTACAATACAGTTTTTTATGATAACTTTCCTATTGGAAAGTAGCTTGATTGCTTGATTCCTTCCTTCCTTCCTTCCTTCCTTCCTTCCTTCCTTCCTTCCTTCCTTCCTTCCTCTTTCTTTCTAAAATGTTTCTGATCCCTTAAGGGCTAGAGAGATGGCTCAGGGGTTAAGAGCACTTTTGTTCTTTTAAGAGAACCAAGTTCAATCCCCAACATCTACATCTACATGGGGCAGCTCACTCTTGCCTATAATCCCAGCTCCAGGAAAATCTGATGCTCTCTTTTGGCCTTTAAAAGCAACACACACACACACTATATATATAACGTATATCCTAATCTTAGAGACCAGAAGCTCCTTGAGGCCAGGGGGATTATCTTATTTGTCACCGTGTGCTCATTAATAAAAGTGGGAAGGCAGGTGCGATGGCACACACCTACACACCTTTAATTCCAGTACCCAAGAGGTAGAGAGATCAATAGATCTCTCTGCATTCCTGGCCAGTTGGGCTACATACTGAGATTCTGGTCTCCACAAAACAAGATCTTGACCTTGAAGATAAAGACCGGACACGAGTGTCTAATCCTGGGCTAGGAAAATAAAGGGGTGCGCTGACCTCTGGAGAGTGATGTCTCCAATGACGCTATAGCAGGTTCTCTCACACCTGCTCCCCCCTACCCCATTCTGATCTGGGCAAGCCTTTCACCAGCTTGGTGGCTTCACGTCCCAGCCCTGGAGCTTACGAGCACAAGAAAGGTGGCCATGCTGTTAGGGGAATCTCAGAGGTGGCTGTGTAAGTGACACCTGCTTCCCCTTGTTGGGAAATGAGGAATTTCAAAAAAGAATGTGAGAAAATATGGCAGAGCTAAACCACTGCTTTGCCCTAAGATTCTTGGAGGATTTGCAGTCACCCACTACTATCTGACCCTAGGAGACTAGACAGACAGCATTCTTTCAAGGTGCAGGGTTCAAACAACCATCCCTCCCATTCTTCTTCCTTAATGCACCTTTAAAAATGAGGTGGGGGAAAGTGTGGTTTCATGGGTAGACTCCAGACTCATTCACACCAGGCAGGTCTCTCCTGCAGCACTACAGCCCCAGGTTATCTCCTAGCTCCGTATCCATAAGGGTCTCTGTCACCATTTGCCTCCAGTTTAAACCTATATGAATAAGAACAGTTTGGAGACTTACTATCATATATAACCCAATCCCAGCTCTGAAGTTGGGCAGTCACATAATTTCAAGCATGGTCATACGTGTTTAGAAAGCAGCCATCCTGCTTCCCTTGGTGTTCAGGTTAAAACATGAACTGCAGAGATAAAGGTCTCGGCGATGCTCCACCCCCAGCCCTTGTCCCCGCCCCCACAGGTAACAGCAGCATCTATATTCCAGGCCATGAGAGAGATATATATGAGGGTGAGGTAGAAAATCCTGTCACACTAGGGAACCCACAGAGAGCCAGAATTCGTGGATTACAACAATGGGGGGAAGGGCCTGGAGAGATTTCCAAGTGGTAAGAACACTTGTTGCTCTTGCAGAGAACCTAGGCCTAGGTCCATTTCCCAGAACCCACATGGTGGCTCACAATCATCTGTAACTCCATTTCCGGGGGACCCCACACCTTATTCCGACCTCTGCAGGCACCAGGCAAACATGGGGCCCACAGATACAGATGAGGGCAAAATACTCATACACGTAACATAAAATAAGTCTTCTAAAAGAAGAGGGTACATGAAGTGGGGGGAGAAAATGCTCGGGGTGCTTGTGGGGAGCGGGACCGGACACTGGTGGTAGAGATGATTAAGATACTTTGTTTATACATATGACATTATCAAATAATAAATAAGAGATATTCTATTAAAATTGCAACAATAATTCTGCCCTCGAAACTAATTTATGGTACCAGTTTCAGGCCAGCAATGTGGCATTTGCTAGTTCCCACTGTTTGAACTCTGATCAAAACCAGAGCATAAACACTGCCTGGAAAATGTCTCCCTAATTCTATCTAATCTAGAAAAGAGATAGCATTTGGGCAGATTTAGCTCCAGGTGTAGCCTCTGATGCTAATCTGACTCCCTGGGCTGGGTTTAAACCTTTGTTTGCTAGGACTGCCCTTCCATTATCATCACATACCGAAGAAAGCACTGGTACCGAGAAATCTGATCAGCTGGTGCTGCCAAAGAGTAAGCAAGGACCACGTTGCTAAGGAAAATTCAGGCACCAGGATGTTTAGGCAAAGGAATGAGACTGCGTATTTAACAGCAGTTAATGGTTTTCATAGACAATTTGAGGACTCAAGTTATTCACAAAGAAAGAGAGACTCTGTGGAGCCATTAAAAAGGTTAAGTCCCAGAAGGGAGTGGCGCACACCTTTAATCCCAGCACTCCGGAGGCAGAGATAGGTGGATCTCTGTCATTTCGAGGCCAGCCTGGTCTACAGAGCAAGTTCCAGGACAGGCTCCAAAGCTACACAGAGAAATCCTGTCTTGTAAAACAACAACAACCAAAAAAAATCAAACAAGCAAAAGAGTACGTCCCTCCTTCCCCTCCCCCGTTCCTTAATGAGTCTTCTCACGAGTTTGATAGGAAAATGCTGCTCCTGTTTATAGACAGAAAGAGGATCACCAGTGATAGAAACAGAGGAGAACCTCTGACCAAACACTTGCCAAAGCCTTCCTGCCCTTGTTTGAGATGGTCTCAGTGACTGAGTTATCTGTCATGCTACCACTTGACTTCTACTTAAAATGAAAGAGAAGGCCTGTTTCACAGAGCCCAACGAGCTCTTTCCAATCAATGACGATCTATTTCCCCACCAGGTGATGTTTACATAGCAGCCTCCGAGACCTGAGTCAGCTCGGGAGCTCTACACAATTAAGGGATTATTTCACTTGTCTTCACTTTAGATGTAAAAACAGGCGCTATCAAGTAGGAACAAACACATGCAAGCTTCCATGGATCTAGTTTTTACAAGAGATAGCCCTAGAAAGTATTTGCCAATATTGGAAACCGGAAGCTCCGAAGTGTCTCTTCCTAAATTGGCACAGGTTTGCTCACTTTGCTAAGTTAAATCACCTATAGGGCTCCTGTCTCCTCTCCCTGACCTCGACTGAGTTGCACACAACCTGAGTTACACACAACCGCTTGTCTTTCCAATTATGGTCGCCATCTAGTGGCTGAAATGGTAAACTGCGAGATACTTGGTAATGTCCTTAGAAAGAAAAGTTCACTTTCTCCACTGGGCATTCGTAACATGATTGCTAAGACTCAATTTAGTAAAATGGAGAAACTGCTTGAATGTCTATGTGTTTTTGTTTAAGCGAGAAAAATGGACATTTTACCTTTTCTCTTTTAACTTAGAGAAAAAAATACAGGATGTGAAAGGAAGAGTAGATGGGGTGGTGGAAGAGAGCAGTCTACCACTAACGAAGACAGATGGTTGTGTGTCTCAGAGAATTCCAGGCATCACCCTGTCCAGATTTCCCACTCGCCCCTTAGTTCCCAGTCTGTGTTCAGTTCCGAATTCCCAGGCATAGTTTTAGGAGCCCAGTGGGATACTCGTGACACATGACCTGTCGTGGCTTGCCAGGGAGAACCGTTTGCAGGAAAAGGCTTGACCTGATGAAGCAAGACCATCCCTGGGCCAGGAAATGCCCACAGGGAGACCACAACAGGCTCCCTGGCCCTCACACCCTGCCTTCCAGCTGTCCTCAGCAGGAGCAGTTGTCTAGATTGCTCACCCCACACCCCCAGGACTCTACTCCAGGCAGGACACCAGGGAAGGTTTAACTGAGGAATGAAGGCGCGGTGCTGATGGACACTGTGGAAACCCAGGACTGCTGAACTCCAGGAAACTGATTGCCAGGCCTGATTTTCCCCAACAACCAAATAGGAAGAATCTAAAACTCTACTTCATGAATCCGGACCGACGCCGAGGAGGCAGCCCAGGCCCAGCTGCCTGGGAAAAGGCCCTCCCTGTTACAAGGTCAGGGGTTGAGAATCTCAGCAGCATTCTTTATTATCTGTTTGTTTGTTTGTTTGTTTGTTTGTTTAGGTCATGCTGAGAATCAAGCCCAGGCCCTCAGGCACGCTGGGCAATTGCTGCACCCCATTCCAAAAGTGAATCCCCCTGGAGATCAAACCCAGGACCTTGATTCACTAAGCATGTGTTCCAGTACCTGAGACTCTGGGTAACCACAGTAACACTGACCACGGAGGACTGGTCTGCCATGGAATCAGAGGCAATAAATCAAGCTGAATTGTAAATTTAAAAAAATAGAATGAAGAGAAAATCATTACAGAAAAACAAAGCAGGGCCGGGCGGTGGTGGCGCACGCCTTTAATCCCAGCACTCGGGAGGCAGAGGCAGGAGGATCTCTGTGAGTTCGAGACCAGCCTGGTCTACAGAGCTAGTTCCAGGACAGGCTCCAAAGCCACAGAGAAACCCTGTCTCGAAAAACCAAAAAAAAAAAAGAAAAGAAAAAAGAAAAAAAAAAGAAAAGAAAAGAAAAACAAAGCAAAATGAAACAAAAACCCAAACCTCCAATGGGACTTGGAGATTGATGGGGCTACTCCGCATCTCCTTGGGTCCCCGGATTGAACGCCAACACAGATACCAATTGGAGGGGGGGAGTGTGATGTGCACCAGAGGTTCATCTGCTTCTGGGTCTCCACCACACTGGCCCTCAGGGACATGGGTGGCAGTGTCTTCTTTATGTGCCTAACACAAGGGGATACCTTGGGCCTTCACTGGCTTTGGCCATCTCCCTGAAAATGTCACTGTTTCGGTGAGTGTGTGGTCACCTGGGACATGTCAGTGTGTGGTTATAGGGGCATGGCAACTCTGAGACCCACTGCAAACCTCATCCATAGCAGGTGGCATGAAAGGCTGGGCAGCAATGATGCTCCAGTATAGCAATCTCTTGGGCTGTCCAGGCGACACTCACGAAGGGCCGGCCTGTGTGACTTCACATGTCATGACTAGTTGAACATCAGGCATTCATTTTGTTAATTTCAGTTCCGGGAAACTGAAAATGCATTTCTGAAACGAAAGACTATGTTCTCCAGGGAAAACATATATTGGACCAAATGGATCTTCTCTCAACTTCCAGGAGTGAGTAAGTCAAAGCCAAAGAAATGCTCCCATATTTCTTGATAAAATACAGAATAGGCTGGTTGATGGTAGCACAACACATTTAATCCCAGCACTCAGGAGGCAGAGGCAGGCAGATCTGTTGATAGTTCAAAACCAGTCTGGTCTAGGCAGTGAGTACCAAGCCATTGAGGACTACATAGCAAGACTGTCTCAAAACAAACCAACAAGATCAGAGTAATTAACAAGGTAACTTCTGGTAATTCCCTTCTTTTATCTGGTTAAGATTGCAAATATCTGGCCCCGAGCAGAAAGCAATAAGGAAACACCACACAGCAACTGCAAATACTCTTGCCCATGCTCTCTGAATATTCAACAACTCTTGCATTTTTACTTTAAAGATAATTCAGATGCCGCCTTAAGGTGGTAAATAAGAGTAGCAATAGTGGTGGGCAGGCAGAGCAAACACAGGTGTTAGGCCTGGTGGGAAATTGCCAAGGATGGAGGAACTGCCTCTCAGGTTTGCTTGGGAACTTAACAAAACTGTTTGTCTCTTCCATGGCCCCATGAATCCTGACCTCCTTGAATCCCAAATGGCCTTAAAGATGCATTTTCTGAACCAGCCACTCTCTGCTGTGTTGGCTAGCCATGCTGATACTGGTTCCTTTAGTAAGGTGCCTGACATAAGTGCCCCAGGCTGAGGCATTTGAAATAATTCTTACCTCCCCTTCCTACTGCCTCTTGTCTCCAAATTGGGTTTCTGGGATAGAAAATTCTGACCATCTGGCATTTTTGATTGGAGTTTGGTTTGACCAAACAGGTATTTAGCTTCTTCAATCATGACCTGGATCTTCTGGAAACTTGTCACTCCACTACCACCCTGTGAGAGCCTGGCTCCTCCCCAGATGTCTAAGGGCGGGATGGATGCTGAAGCCACTGCACACTGGACATTCATGTCTTTCCAGGAGAGTAACCAGCAGCAGCCCACTGAGCCCTCCTGCCAGCCTTGTCTACATCTCTGCGGGTCCCTAAGTTCCCTCCAGATCCCTAAGCAAAGCAGCAATTCACCTGGTCTTCTTCTGCCACAAACTGAGAGACATGGCCTCAGGCTGGGCCTGAGTCAACATTGTGCATTTCCTATCATTGCTGTTGGGGCTCTTTTCCCCTGTCTGCATTTCAGTCGGTGCAAAAAGAACCTTTGGATAATCCCAACTGTGGCATTTTCACTCCAACCTTTATTCAAGTGGCCGTCTACCAGATTCCCGCAGAACCTTGGCAAGAGAGGTAGGCAGGCAGCTGCTCGTTCCCGTTTTGTGGCACAGCAAATTAAATTCTTGACACTTTGAGTGTGAGTAAGAAACATAAACTCAAGCAGAACAAAAGGCCAGATCACAGGGTCACTCGGCCAACAAAGGCTTCAAAAGGAGCCTCCGTTTCCTTACTCCAAGGCTCACTCCATTTCACAAAGCTCCTCAGCAATAATTTTAAATTATAATAAAAGGAGCTTGGAATTCAGGGGAGCTTGGTGGGGAGAACACTCATGTTCCCAAGACAGCTCTAACGAATTTCCCATTTCATATGGCCCCCAAATAAAGTGGACTTGAGGGGGAGAGGGGAAAAATAATGTCACTGTGACTTGTGTCCTGGTCCTCATAAGGGACACATGAAAGCGATGATGTGCAGGGCTGGGGAGATGGCCCAGCAGTTAGGAGCTAACTAAAGAGCATTTGATCTTTCAGAAGACAGGAGTTCAGTTCCTGGCTCCCTGTAATGCTGGCTTCGGGGAAGGGGGGGTAGTCTGATAATCTCTTCTGGCTTCTATGGCACTTACATGAACATACACGAACACACAGACTCTCACACAGACGCACATAAATAAATAATAAATCTTAAAAAATAAAGAGATGATATAAACATCGTTGTTCCTTTGCAGAACTACAGTTCCCAGCGTTCTCCTGGACACGGACATATTCCCAGAAGCCTTTGTATTCCCCGTTAAAAAGTGAGAGCCGCCAAGCGCTCTCCCCTTCCCCTTTTCTCTCCCCACCTCTCCTGCTGTAGCTGCACACCTATTCCTGTTTGTTGTTACCCCTCCCCCATTAAAAGTGAACCCACGTGGGATCACCGCGTCTGTGTCTTCTTCCTCGCGTAATGTCTTTACCTTCTAACCCACAGACAAGAAAGCCAGCCAGGAATTAAGAACAAGAAACATCTCTTCTTAAGGGGTGGGGATACTGAGACTCAGAGATGGGGCCAGCTAAGACCCTGAACTGGGCTCCTGTGCTCTGAAGCCGGGCACCTGGAGCTGGCCCCAGCATCCATTCTTCAGAACTAGCCCCTTCCATCCTCCTTTCTCCCTCCTCGCTCTTCTCACTCCCCCCCTCACCCTTTTCCTGTTCCTAAGACAGAGACTCACTTTGTAGTTTAGGATGGATAACAGAGAACTCATAGCAATCCTCCTGACTCAGGTTCCCAAGTGCTGGGATTATAGCTGGGAGGCATCATGCCTGGCTTCTAAGGCTCTCAATGAATAGATTCAAGAAGTGAAAAAAATCCAAAAAACAGCAAACAAACAAACAAAAACCACCTAAAACTAGAAACACTTCAACTCCGAAACTGCCGCCATTTTTTATATTTTTGGTTGTGAGCCTAGCCTTTAACGGCTGAGCCATCTCTCCAGCCCCTGCCGCCATTTTTCAATCTTAGTTTAACACCTTTTTTTAAAGGAAGAGGAAAGGGCTTGAGGTAAGGACCAGATAAACCCTGCAGGTGACACACGGGAAGCCAGTGTCTGAATGGGAAGTGTCTATAAGGAAGACATACATCATACATCCCACAGTGTCATGGGGAAAGACAACAAGATGAAAGAACATGACCTAGGGATGGTAAGGTTAAATATTAATAGCAAAGATGGCCCAGGGCAACAGCCCGTGTAATTTTAACTTCAAAACACAGTGCCAGCCTGCAGCAGGTTGGGCCTCCTACTAACGTGGTACGCCTGGGTCACTTATTTCCATTTTATAGTTCAGCAAACTAAGGCCTCAGATGAGAGGTGCACACCCTTGGGGAGCCTGGAGTCAAACCCTAGGAACTGAGCACCTGATTCCTGTACCATGAACCATGAATGCCTGGCGCATAACAACTAGAAACATTGGGTATCACTCTGAGGAGCATGCCCGGTCTGAGTGAACAAGCCACAGCCAGGCCGATAATGATGGATGCTCTAAAAGACTTCTCTGCAGTAGAGATGAAGAAGAAATGCCTGTTCCAGGGAGCGGCTGGGACCAGGAAACGAACTGATCACAGGCCTCACTGTGTGCGAGCCGAATAAGCCAAATCCAAAATTTTAGCTCTGATTGAAAGAAACTCAACTGGCAGATTACAAAGAGACATAAAACCTGGGATTCTGTGCCCATTTGACATCACAAGAATTTTAATTTGGGGATGGGATTTTCCCTAAGGGTTGAAGATTTATTTTATCCTCCATAACTGATTTTTTTTTTTTTTTGGTTTTTCGAGACAGGGTTTCTCTGTGGCTTTGGAGCCTGTCCTGGAACTAGCTTTGTAGACCAGGCTGGTCTCGAACTCACAGAGATACACCTGCCTCTGCCTCCCGAGTGCTGGGATTAAAGGCGTGCGCCACCATCGCCCGGCTTCCATAACTGATTTCTATCTACTAATCTTCCCGCAAGGGTATCCACTCTCAGCCGGCAGAGAATGAGGCAGGTACATGCCGAAGAAAACACTTAAGAGGTGCAAATTGCTCGTAGCCTTAAATGAACAGGTGATGTCTCTGGGCTTCAGTTTCCTCAATGTTAAACACAGGAGTGAAGATACTGGTGCCTGGAGACTTCTGGGTAAGATGGCCCCCTGGTGAGGCACTTGCTGGGAGAAAGCAGTGAAGATTGCACACAGGAAGCACTTACTCTGCAGGAGACAAGGACCATAACACAATTCGTCAGCCAATAAAGAGCCCTGCATGGAAACAGGAAAGAAAGCCCCCTCCATGCAGGCCTACCTGTTTAATAATGCTGCCCAGGGCTTGACATGTTGGCGCAGGCCTGCACTCAGAAGGCCGAGGAAGACAGATCTCTGTGAGCTTCAGGGCAGCCTGGAATCTACAATGAATTGCAGACCAGCCAGGGCACATAGTAAGACCCTGTCTTCAACAAAAACAACAATGCCCGCTATCTCTGAAAGAGAAGAAACTCTAGGGGAAGTGGTGTTTCTCACACACCCACCTAGCCATCTGCAGGACTGGAAGAGAGCAAGGTGGGGTGCAAGGTCTAAGGGAACCACCTGGCAAGGGCTCACAATCTCCTGGAATTCCCAAGGAGCACACAGAGTGTCTGAGCTTGAGGACCAGGTAGAGGCCCTGGAGCAGTCAAAGAGAGAGAAGGCCAAAGCGGTAAGAAGGCACCAGTGGGAGATACAGACATAGAACTATAAAACCTACAGAAAATAGATAGAGAATATCTTATATAATCATATATTTAATGGACTATAGAAACACAGGTAATAACTTTTGTAGGAATCATAACAGAAAATTTCCCAGAGTTTGAAAAAGAGATGCGAAGCAGAGAAGAGCAGAAGAGAATTCCCCCCACATATTATAATTGCAATGTTAACTATACAGAATGAAGGAAGCGCAGGCTAGCTATACAGACGAAGGAAGCACAATGCTACTATACCCAGTAAGGCTCTCAGTTATAATTGAAGGAAAAATAAAAACTTTCCACGATAAAAATAGGTTTAAAGAAATTTGTGACGACTAAGACAGCTGTATAGAAGATACATGAAGGAATCCTTCAGACAGAAGAGAAAAACAAATCCACCCATGAGGCCACAGGAAATAATAAACCACACTAGAATAATAGCAAGAGAGGAAGAAGGGGGGAAAATACCCAAACACTACAAAGCCAACAAAATGGCAGGAATCAGTAAACAACTTCAATAATAGCTCCTAATATTACCCCAACCAAAAGATACTATCTATTAGGTTGGATTAAAAAAAAACAAAACAAAACAACAAAAAAAAGACAAACAAAACAGGAATCATTCTTATGTTAGCTTCCAGAAACTCGCCTCACCACAAAAGGCAGACACTAGCTACCTCAGATGGCATGTGGGAGAGGTATTTTAAACAAATGGACGTAGGAAAGAAGCAGGCTTTGCTGTTCTACTATCTGACAAAACAGCCACCAAAGCAAAACTTGTGAGGAAAGCTAGAGGCCAGTAGATATACAGACTAGCAGGACAATCCACCAAGAGGTTATGATGATGCTAAATACACACAACCACAACATGGATGCAACTAATTTCATAAAATAAGGACTATTAGATGCAAAGCCATAGACTGGGCCCAGTACAGTATCAGTGGAGATTTAGTATATGCCCGTCTCACTCCTCAACAGATCACCCCACAAGAGTTAGACACATGAGAATGGCATCATGGATCAAAGGAACTTAATAAATGCCCACAGAACATTCCTCCAAATGTTTCAGAACGTACGCTCTCCTCAGCAGCTTTCTCTAAAACAGATTGTCTTGTGAGGACGCAAAGCAAGTCCCAACAAGTACAGGAAAGATGAAGTAATGCATTACATCCCACCCGTTCCCAAGGAAACAGACCAACAGCAGGAGAGAGTCTAGAACACACACAAACTCATGGAGTTTGACCAATACACTGCTGACTAAGGACTGGGTCTGTGAGGAAATCAAGGAAATAACAACAAATCCTAGATGCAAATGAAAAGGAGGGCACATCCTATTGAAGCCCATTGGCTATAATAAGAGCTACGCTGAGAGGAGAGGAAGGGGCCTAAGAAGCCAGCCAGCACTGTAGCAGCCCAGTCCTCTCTCGAGCCCTGTTCTTTAAGATGCAATCCAAACAGCTTCCTCCTCAGATACAAGGGGACTTTTCATATTTACACTCTCCCTCTTCATCCAATTTTCTCAATCACTGAAGATCTTGACAAAAAAGACAACCTTATATTGCTGGCAGCCTTCAATACTCTCTACCTTGTTAACCAGGTGAGAAGTCATTTGTAAGGCTCTTCCCCTTAGGCATGTTGCCCATGGAGTAAATTTGAGGTTGCAGTGTAAGAGGAAAGAGAGCATGATAGTGGAGGGTTTCAGCACTAGGAGGAAATTGATGACCACAAATCTAAAGGTTCAATTCTGTGTCACTGATCCCTCTAACTAGTTCTAACTACTACCACCCTATGTTTGTTACTATGGCTTTTTAGTACATTTTGAAATCCGGGAATATGACATTTACTTTGTTCTCTCTCCAGATTGTTTTGCCCCTTCTAAGTCCTTTCTATTTCCATACAGATTTTAAGAGTATCCTGTCAATTTCTACCGAAAAACAAAACAAAACAAAAAAACACTGAGATTCTTAGCAGCGGGGCTTGTGTTGTACAGATCATTTGGGGAGAACTTCCATGTGAATAATACTGAATCTTCAACTCTGTAAGTGTAGCCCATTTCTCTATTTAGTACTTTCTTAATTTCCCTCAGGAATGTTTTGCATCTTTTGCATACCTGTCTTCCATTTCTTTCAGTGCTTCTAATTTACTTCTAAGTGTTTCCAATCTTCCTGATGTCACTATGAATGGAATTTCTTCCTTAATTTGACTTCTGTGTCACTCAGTGCTTGTATATCGAAAGGGGATTGATTTTTGTATATTTCTCTTGTTTCTTGCAGCCTTGCTCTATTCATTTATTAGTTCTAGGAGATTTCTGTTTTGATATTACCTGAGTGTTTTCAGCATATTGGATCATGTAGTCTGAACACTTGAACTTTTTGAAAATGATAAAAACAGGTTGAACCAGTAAGAGAGGGGACTGCATCCAAAACAACACAGCGTTGGATGACAGGTGTTCGCCTCTCACGATTTCAGTAAAGTGGAGGCAGAGAGGGGAAGGCAGAAACAATGTGTGTTGACTGAGATCGTCCCCAGGAAAGCCAGTAGAAGTCTTAAGAACCTAAAATGCTGTGTGTCAGTTTCCTCCCACAAGACCAGAGCTGCCTGTCAGCCAGCAACTGGAGGAAGCATGGTGGGGTGCTGCTTTACTGCCCGGATCCTTCATGTCACTGTACACAGATCTTCTGGGCTCCTTGATCTCCTACCTTCACATTCATGGTGCAGACAGAAAGCGACAGCATGTGTCTAGTACACTGAGGTATAAGGAGAGTTCCTTCACACCAAAGACCAGCTCAGGATCCCCCAGCCTCAGGCTACCCCAGGGGTGCTCACCACCTACCCATAAGACACTTGCATTGCCCTTCTTGGAGAGGTCAACTTGAGCATTGAATGACGCGAGAGGAGAGTTACAAATGACACGACCATTATAGAGCTTGCCTGACAACGCTTTAGATGCTTTTCCTCAGTGGGCTTTGAGAAAGACCATGTTCATGATTGCTTTTAGGAAAGCATGAGGCTTAGACAAAAAGAAAAGATTTGGAGACATATCCAGCTTTGTATGGAGGGGCATGACAAAGGAAGGAAGGAAGGAAGGAAGGAAGGAAGGAAGGAAGGAAGGAAGGAAGGAAGGAAGGGAAAGAAAAAGAATATCTAATAAGCCACGCTCTTTCCAGGCCACAGGGAGTAGTCCCCAGTCACCTTTGGAACTGCAAGGGCACTGCTGGAGATTGAGAAGGAAACAAGACCTTTCTTTCCCCACCCTGGGTCACACCTAGCATTACATAACCCATCCAGCTCCCAGGGGAGGAACAAGGAGAGAGAGCGCAGGCAAGGTAGGAAAAGAAGCCAGAAGACTAGACATGTTTCCCCTCCACTGCAATCCACATGGTTTAAACTCACTCGACCCCAAGGTGATTGCCGAAATTGGACACCTCCTAATGATCAGAACACTGGAGCCTTAGGTGTGCCCCAGCACAGGCATGCAGAGACGGCTCGGCAAATAAACCCTCCACAGGCTTCTCACGGCTTGGGGATTAGAGAAGGGTGTTTACTTAAATTTCATAAACTCTACACTCACAAAGAGCCCAGAAGAAATTACCAGGCTTGAGTCTTGGTGATAGCGCCTTTGCCAAGCTTTCTTACGTTGGTTCTTTTCTTGTGAAAGGCAAACACGATTTAAAGGAAATGACTTTACAGATCTGGGGAGGGGCATGGCCTTGGTCACACCGAGGACAGGACCACGAGGGAGGAGGGAGAGGCCAATGCAGGACATGCCCCCAGTGCTGTAAGGGCATCCAAGTCTCCCCACCAGGCAGTAGGCACTGGGTTTTTTTTTCTCTACCCTTCTGCATTGGCCATGATAATGGCTTCAGGCATTTCACAGGGGACCTACCTAGGCAACAGTGTGCTGGTTACTTCGACAGAAGGACCTGCCTGGTCTTTGTCCCAAGAGTCATATGGGAAAATAGAAATCACACAAAATCTACTGAAGATTTCACTGGGTGTGGTGACACAGGCATCCTCTAATCCCAGAACATAGGAAGATAAGACAGGAGGGTCACAGGTTCAAGGCCAGGCTGGGAGGAGAAATCCTTTCTCAAAACAAAACAAAGCTGTGTCAGAAATCTTCATACAGAATTGCATTAAAAGTGAATAAAAAAGTGTCAGACACAGAGGACTCTCAGTTCTTCAGCAGGCAGAACTCAGATGGTTTTACAGTGGGAGAGCACAGAGGGGTGCTGTACTCCTAGGACAGGGGCTCCAATAAGGAGAATCCTCTGCAGCCGTAATGACAACAGAGGCCCTTTCCACGGAAGGTATCACAAATCCCTCTTGCCTGAACTGAGGATCTGGTAGGAACAATCCAGGCACCAGCCAGTTAGCTGCCTGTAGGCTGGATCCGGTCTAGGCTCCCAGCGAGCTAGGCAGCCTCCTATGTGTGGCTTAGCATCAACTTGACACATTTTGGCCTGTTCCTGCTGCCCTAGCTCAGGCCACTTTAGTGAACAGAGGCTTAAAGGATTTGTAGGCCTGAGAGACGTGGTGCCCTGTGCACCGTGAAACTGCAGAGAACTCAGAAGCATTCTTCTAGAGGGGTGGGAACCTTTTTCATAACTAGTGGTATTTAGTGTTTGGTGGTGCCTTAGTAGACGTGTCCAGGCCCCTGAGACTACCAAACAGGGGGAGATGCAGTGTGGGAAAGCCTAGGGAGAGTGAGTCTTGCCTCCTGCAGTCCAAATGAAAAAAAAGGGGGCCTATTTCCTCCTCTGCCTTCTAACTCTTGACTCCAGAGAGGAGACAACTAAGCCCTTCATGGAACATCTTCTACATGGACAGGATATTGGCATTGGAGAGTCACGGTAACCCAGGTCTGGCCCAATACTACAGCCTATGATGTGTGCCACAGGAAAGTTCAAGAGCGAAGAGTTCATTATCTCTAGGATGGAGAAAGAGAAAGAGCAAGTCTGTCATGGTATACTTGACGGTCCATATCTCCATCCTACCGGTTCATGGTACACATCTTCAATTCTGGTACCTGGAAAATTGAGGCAGGAAGAGCTCATGAGGAGGGCTAGCCTGGGCTACATAGAGAGACATTGAGGAGGAGGGGAGGTGTGGAGAAGGAGAAAGGGAGGAAGGGAAAGGGAAGATGGGGAGAGGAAGGCTAAGAGAGAGACAGAGAGACAGACATAGAGATTGAGTTAGTCTTGCATATGTTTCCTTGAGTAGAGAAGTCTCTTGGTACACTGACCAGGGCCTTACACACTAAGTGCTCAATGCATTTCCCAAAGACAGAGGCCATGCCAGACACTGCCTAGGTACTTTTCTTTGACATTTCTTTGAGAAATGGACAAAACCCTCACATAGAGCTTGGAGGCTACAATAGCCATGATCTGTCCACCATCTGACTCCCCTTGGAGAAGGGCCAAGTATTAGGACAAAAAAAGGATCAAGAACAACAGGACATCCTCAACAATGGCATAGCTGCTTCTGGGCCAAGAAGCAGAGGTGGCCCAGATGTGTTAAGAGACACTGACTTGGAGACCAGCGAGATGACCCAGTTGGTAAGGTGTTGGCTATGCATGTGTTTAGACCCAGCACCCACAAGGAAATCCAGGCATGGTGGCACATGCCTACAGTCTGAGTGCTCAAGAGGCAGAGGCAAGAGGATCCCAGGAGCTTCCTGGCCAGCTTATCATCCGGAATCAATGAGTTCCAGGTTCAGTGAGAGACTGAACTGTTTTTAAAAAAGAAACAAGATGGAGAACAATTGAAAAAGATACCCAGCATTAACTATGGCCTCCACACGTATTTATACATATATACACACAAACATGTACACGCTATGTCATATACACATAAAAGGAAAAAGGGTGAACCTTTAAGACTCTTGATTATAATTTGCATATATGCTGCTTTTCTAATTTTCAAAGAACTTCTTCCATTTAATGAGCAACTCAGTTGGCTCTGGGAAAGGCAAGGGAGAGCTGCATTTGAAAAGCCAGCTTCCATTTTCCACCTTCTTGGTGCTTGACAGAAAACTTCCTGTAGGCAGGTCAATGGTTAACCATTACTGGGAACACTTTGATGGAATTTATTTCAGGCCAAGACGTGCCCTCCCTTGGAAAGAAAACTCCCCCCTTAGCATTCTTATTCAAAAACAATTATTTACATCAGGAAATAAGGGGAGGGACATAGGAAACCACCTTGATTAGAACAGTAGAGGTTTCCCAGAGTCTGTCCTGGTTAAATTCAGTGTTGGGAAATACACAGCTTTCCAAACATTTAACATCCAGCATGTGACCAATAGCTCTGAATTTTAGCATGACCTCTCATGGGCGAATTACACTGGATAAGCCTCCAGATGTTTCTCTTGCTGATCACGTGGTGCCGTCAGCCTGGCAGGTGGGCAGAGTAGGATCGCCCAGATTATGTCTTCTGAGGCAAGCATCTCCCTTTTCTGCCTCCCAGCTCAAGCAGCTACACTGCTGGTTATCAGCTATGCTCATCCACCCTTAACAAGAGGTTCAAGTTATCCAGGGTTTCCTTAGCAACGAAGAATTGAGAAGTCCATGCTCTTTCCAGCAGCTACTTAGAAGTTTAATGCTTAGTGAGGAGGCTGTAGGACAAAGTGGCCCACTTTGGGGAACAATGTAGCCAGTCCATGTACCTGGCCCAGCCTGTTCCTAACCATGTGCTCTTCCCAGCAGGGGTAAAGATGGTTGGGAAGGATGGGTCCCTTAAGGAAATACAGGGTTCATTCCTCGAGCTCATTCCTTTAAGCTCCATCTTTCCTAGCCGATAAAAGAATTGCAAGGGAAGTGCAGGCAGAGCAGCCCCGAGCCCTTCCTCCTCACCGAGCTGAGAAGCCTGGGCATGTGGTGAGCTCACAGGAGCTGTGGAGATTGGTCGGTGAGAAGCCTTGGCATGACCAGAAATATAGGGAGGCTCATACTCGTAGGAATGCTGGCTATAAAAGGACCCCAGGATGCTGCTCTTAAAGAGATTCCTAGAGGGGACTTGGTGCGGAAGAATTGTCTGTATTCTGTCAATCATGTTATAAATAAATGCTGATTGGCCAGGTAGGAAATACAGGTGGGAAAACCAGACAGGAAGTAGAAATGATGTAATGAGAATAGGAGAAGGGAAGGAGGAAGTTGATTCCTCCCACTCCTGCCCTGATCACCAAAGCAGCAGGATGTGATCAGAAAAATGGGTTAATCAAGATGTGAGTTAGCCAGTAAGGGGCTAGAGTTAATGGGCCAATCAGCTTATAATTTATGGAGACCTATGTGTGATTTTCTTTGGGGATAAACAGTTGTGGGGTACTGGGCGGGACAGAAAACCCCAACAACAAGCAGGCCCAGCCTTCATGTTACAGGGACTTGTCCATAGTGTCACCCCTCAGAGAGGAGCCTGAGTGCTGCTGACACAGCTAGGCCATCCACTTCCTGCCCCTCTTTTAATGTTATAAGCAGCAGTGTTAATCCTGACTAAGGGGTAGAAGAACCCAAATTAAACATCTTTTTCTCTTTTAAGGTGTGTGTAAATGTGTGTGTGTGCACATGCATGTGAGTCTGTATGTATGTGTGGATGCGTGTGTGTGCATGCATGCATCACACACTGTGAAGGTCAGAGGACAGTCTTGAGTGTTGTTTCTCTTATTTTCTTTTGTTTGAGGTAGGGCTTCCTTGTTGTCTGACATTACCCTACAGATGCCAGACTAGCTGGCCTGTGAGCTTTCAAGGGTTCCATTTCGCCTTGCATCTCACCATGTGGGGTGTGGGATTACAGACACGCAGCTTTAGATAAGTTCTGGGATTCAAACTCGGCTCTCATACTCACACCATGCTCCTAAAGCACTGAGTTCTCTCTTCCAGCACATAAAAATGAAATGAAAATATTGCTCTATTCCTAACAGCTTCCCACTTTCCAAGGTGATATATTTAGAAAAAAAACTGACAGTTTAGAGCCAAATCCTGAATATTCAGAAGAATGCTCCCAAATCACTGGATCTAGGAATTCTACTTTAAGGGTAATTTTGATGTCAGTGTTTGTGTGCTCACTCTTTCTCCACTGCATATTTTTTTTCTTCCAAAATGGGATCATATTATGCTGCCCAGGCTGGTTTTGAACTCTAGTTTTCAAGCAATTCTCCCGCCATAGCCTCCCAACTGTCAAAACTGCAGAAGCATGCCACCATGCCCAGTTAAGAGGCACAGTTTCTAAAAGCCACTCTTGGAGAATCGCTGTCCGGTGAACCAGACAGGCCATATGGTGCTGGGGAAAAGGACTTGCACGCGGGGTTAGATACACTCCAGAGCCCACAAAATGACAGATAAGAAAGAACGGGGACTCATCCTCAGAACTGGCTTGCCTGGAGTTCTCACTGAGCACTGCCAGTAGGATGAATTCCAGACACACCTTGCTTGGTAGGTGACTGGGACACTGGCCTGTCCATCAGAAGGGAGATTTCCTCCATCCCCAGAGGCCATCTTCTTTGGCATCACTGAGGATATTTGCCGTGACTCTGGCTTGTTTCTAAGGCACTCACTTTTCTCCCCGTGAGGCAGCTCACTGCTCAATACCTACATTCTATCTAACAAGTTATGCTGCATGGAGAAGAGAAGCTGAGCCCCTAGACACCAAGCGCACCCCAACCCTAGCATCACTTTCACTACAAAGTGGGTGGAAATTCAGAGCTCCTGCCCTTAATTCATGGATCTGCTGATGTTTTTAAAAAAACAAATTAGCATAAACTGGGGCTGTTGAGCGAGATGGTTTGGTATGTAAAGCTGCCTGCTGTGAGTTCTATCCCTGTGATCCACATGGTGGAAGGTGAGAACTGACCTCTGATCTTGACAACTATGCTGTGGAGTGCACACTGCCAGTCAAATCAACAGATGTAATAAAAGATTATAAACTAGCATAAATCTCTGCTCGTGGTAACCTCACAGCATTCCTACGGGTATCAAGTTCCTACTGGACTTTGTCCTTAAAACACTAAATGATGTAAATACTCGCGATGTGCGAAATGAGTGACCTCCTTCGCTCAAAGTCCAGAATGGAAACATGGAGCCATATACCACCAAATATAACAGCATTCATTATATGAGTGTCTCTTGTAGAAAAAGCAAAGAAAAAACACTAAGTGGTTATTTTAAAACCCAAACCCTTAAGGCTCCAGTTAAGTTCCCTTAGGGCTACTGCTCATCTTTCCGAAGCCCCCACAGCAGGTTCAAGACATAGGGGAAGAACCAACAGGGCCACTGCTGAGCACTTCCTAGGGAAAGGTCCTTGAGGCACTACGCAGAGAGTGACAAGCCCACTAACTATTGCCACATAGTTCAGTTCATGACTGTAGGGCCATCGGCCACCTGAGATATGGAACTTTGGTGCCGCTGACCAGTCTGTACTCGTTCACAAGGCACAGGAACCAGGTGGGTTCAGTACATCTCTATGCTCACGGATGAGGTGACCCTGGTTCATCGGAATCCAGAACTTCTAATTATCTGATCTTAACCGGTTTCTGGAAGTGCCTGGTGTCAGGAGAGTGTCCTTGCTTTCTTCCCTCACCCCGAAACTCCTCTACTCTCACCCCCTGCTTATACTTGTCTTCAAGATTTCATCCAGGTCTCCCAGACCACTCTACAGTGACAACTTACATGATAAATCTGAGACTTGAAGCACCCTTGAACCATGTCATGCAGCTGAGTCTTCCCCAGTGTAAATAAGAAGTCAAAGTTAAGCCCAGAACCTCTCAATTACTCACTCAACAGAGTGTGCTCACTTGGAACCAAGGTGTGCCTAATTCCTGGTCATTCTGCTACGGTACTTTTTAGATTTCAAAGACATTTATTTTATGTGTACGTGTGTGCATGCCTGATGGATGTATGTACACCAGTTGTCCGCAGGAGCCTGAGGAGGCCAGAATTGGCACAAGATCAGCAGGAACTAGAATTACAGGTGGCTTTAGGGCATCATATGGGTGCTGGCATCTCACCCTGGATCCTCTGTAAGAGCTGTATGTGACCCTAACTGCTGAGCAGTCTCCCCAGTCCTGAAGTTATAACGATTTATGGACCTGGAGAAATTCATCTCTGATTCTGGAGCTCCATTTACATTGCGTCTAGAATTTCATATTAGAGAATGAGGAGCAAGAGCAACAGCTGCCCCCTCGCTGGACTTTCTCTGATATGTCATCTGAGTCACCCCAAACTCTACCACACTCCTACCACCCAGACATCCAATCTGCCATGCTTTGTTTTTAATCAATAAAGAAAAATCTTGGTAGATATTCATTTCCCACAATACTTTATAGGCAACAGTTGACTTTTGACCAGTTTATCTCTAGGTCAAAGTACGTAGCTGCCCTTTAAGGTTCTTTTTTTAAGTAATGCAATATATTTTTAAAAACATCAATAGGGAATTTCTAATATTAAAAAAAAACACAAACCTTTGGAATGAATACTGCATGTATGACTCTTACCCTCTTTGGCTGGCCTGAAACTTGTTTGTCTTGCCATATAAGCATGCCCATAAGAAGTCCAAACAAGCTCTGAGTTATATAGCATTTCACACTTTTAGGGGCCATAATTAAAGTGATAAGATTGTGGCAATGGTCCTAAAACAGATTAAGGACATAATTCTGATGAAAGAGGGCTTTGGGTCAGTAAAAGTACAGAGCCAACACGGTTTGATTGAACACGACTCTGGCAAAGCATCAGTAGTAATCCTATATTCACGGAACACTTTTGCAGAGCTGGTCCATGCAAGGTCCTGGAACTTTCCCTGGGTAAGTGTTGAATTTGGATGTGACTGCTGTGTTGTGTTAAATGAAGTCAGAAGACAGGAGTGGGGGAGTGAGGGGGGGCAGTGTCTCTCTGGAACCTGCCACAGAGGCTTGTGATGGCATGAACCGGGTAAAAGCCAAGTGGTTTCTGTAACTATGTTCTTCTTCTATTTAGAAGTGTAGCAGAGAGCCAGGGATATGGCTCAGTCAGAAAGGTGCTTGTGCAAGCACAAGGACCTGAGCTCCATCCCTGGGACCCAGGTAGAAATGATGGACAAAGTAGCATGCTTGCAATCCCAGCCCTGGAGAGGTGGAGACAGGCAGGTCCCTGGGTCTCAGCACCCAGCAAGCACAGCCCACTTGGTGAGTTACAGGTCTCAATTTTTTTTTTCCAAGTAGATGATGCCGGGAGAATGACACCCACAGTTATCCACTGGCTTCCACACGAACACATATAACACGCACAGATAAACACCAGCATGTGCATGTATGTGTGTGTACACAACACAATTACACAGGGACAGAAAAGTGTCAAAAGGGATGCCTGAGAAACCAGACACTGACCAGGCCAGGCTCTAGGGAAAGATGTCCACAAGGACGCCCACAGTCAGGCTGAGGCACACTGAGGAAGAGGAGCTGTCTTGTAGGAATGTGGCTCCACCATTTCAGGTAGCATTTAGTATACTATGTGTAACCCTTCCATGGAGAAGGTCCAGGTGAGGTGTCTTCTCCCATCTTTCTATTTAGCAGAATACTGCTCGGGCCCATGGCTTCCACTGAAGTGAAACCAATCCCAAGAGCAGTGTACACGACAAATTTTAAACACAGGACCTGACCAGAGACAAAAAGGTAGGACGCAGGCCTCTCAGGCCCAGCTGGTCAGTCTACCCCCCCCCCCCCGGGCCTATCTTAGAATCACACACTCTAACCTGCTGGTGCCTTTCTTTTTCTTCCCTTCCTAACGGTGTTTCTATAGAACAATTCCAACTGATCATGCAGTAAACAGAACTCATAGGAATAAAAGCCTCTTGGGGACTAGGACACTGGGGAGAGGAGGCAAGATGGGAGGACTCTCAAAGATAATATGGGTCAGCCATGGCGGTTCCCACCTTTGTCAGCAGGGGGAGTCTGGGAATCTATGCATGCTGGCACATGCCCGTAGTCCACTCAGTGGGAGGCTGGGGGTGGAGGAGCACTTGACAAATTCAAGACCAGATATGGCAACTTACAAGTGTAATGATCTGTCCTGTCCCTTTAAGAGACAAGCCACGCCTACTCCCTCTCCTGTCTGCTGAGGCAAGCTGATCTTTAGCTTCTAGTCTGAGTCCCTTACACCCCCCCCCCGTCTCTCCTAGAGGCAGCTTCTGAGCTTCTGTCTCTCCCCATTTCTGCCCTTCCCCCCCCTGTCTGTCTGTCTGTCTGTCTGTCTGTCTCTCTCTCTGCTTTCCCCCTTCTCCCCTTCTCTTCCATAATCCACTAAATAAATATCCAACTTCACTCTGCATGGTGTGCCTATCCGTCTTGGTCTGTCACTCACCACGCAGCTTCCTGCCTAGGACCTGGCTGTCTTTGTGGCTTGCTGTGGTCTCAGGACCCACTGCCCACTGCTGCCACTTGGGGACTTGCAGTGTTTTACTTTTACCATTACAACAAGACTCTCTCAAAAACTAACAGCAAGACCAACAGGTATATAGTCTTTATTGAAATTGCAAATTTACTTTACTTTTGATTCTTATTAGCCTACTAATGCCCATAGTATTAGCACAAACTGTTTTTCCCAGCAGTCAACTTTTAGCATTTAACCATAGTCATATATTTTGCTTATTTTTAATTAATTAATTTTTTTTTACTTGCACAGTTGGGGTCTCACTTTGCAGCCCAGGCTAGCTTAGAACTCACGGTATTGCTCAGGCTGGCTTCAAACCCATGGTGATCTTTCTGCTTCAGGTTCTTAAAGGTTGAGAACAAAGGTATGGGCCACCATGCCAGTATATTACCATGCAGTTTTTAATGTAATAAAAAAAAAAAGCTAGGCCTGGTAGTATAGACCTGTAATTCCAGCCACTGGGGAAACTGAAGAAGCATATGAGAAGCTTAAGGTCAGCTTCATCTGATCCATTCTGTCTCGTAATTAAAACGTGTGAAGAGGGCTGGGGACATAGATGTGGTGGCGCCCGTGTTGGTCAAGGCCCTAGTTTCAATCTGTAGTATTAACATCAGAAATATAAAAGGAGGATTCTTCAAGGGATCCTGCCACATCCAATTACATCAGAACTGGAGGGTCAGAGGGCATGTGTTTGGATAGCTACAAGAGAGACCACCGCAAAGAAAAAGTCATGCTATGGCTCCTGTACAGAAAAGGGAGATCATTCACACAGAGACAGCAAAACACAGGCTGGCTTTTTTTTTTAGCATAGAATTATTAGTAATAGAGTGTTGTTCCATGGGGCAAATTCTTCCAGGTGGCAGAATCTGACATTTACACAAGGCACAGTATATTAATCTACATTGTATCATGATGCAAATGGGATAATATGCACAAGAAGACACTTCCGAGCTGTTGTAAGTCTCTTTTGAGCTATTCTTCATGGCCTTTGCTGTTTCACTTAGGAATCAATGACTAAGTTGACACCTTTCTGATTATGTGGACCAGCGACTGTGAAGCTTCTCCAGGACAATGGGCAGAGATTCCTGCGGTTCCTTCCTGTGCTACAAAGTTACCACCACCCTCCCAGAAGCCAGCAGGAATGAAAGTTAGGTCAGAAACACACATGTGCTTTTCTTTCTTTAAACCCCAAGGCCAGTCTGAGCAATTCTATATGCCTGAATCAACAAAGCAAAAGCATCATGGACAGAAAGATCAATGAGCTCATCATGTCTACGTAAAATAATTTTGTTTTAATACTGCTTTATTCTTTTTCTGTTCGTGTTTTGTCTTTCATTTTTCCCTGAGACAGGGTTTCTCTGTGTAGTCCTGGCTCTCCTGGAACCTGTTGTATAGACCAGGCTGACCTTGAACTCAGAGATCCGCTTACCTCTGCGCCCAGAGTGCTGGGATTAAATGCGTGCACCACCACTGTCTGGCTTACTTTAACATCTTATATGCTCAGTGCTCTGAGGCAAAGGCTACCTTCCCCGCTAGTCTAGGCCCTCTGGGCTGACGACGGGTATCAAGAGAAAAGCGGAGTTCACAAATGCCTACTATGAACCTGACGGCCTGTGGGACACAAGCTACTTTGGAAAGAAAAACTTCCTACAGTTTGTTTGCGGACAGACACGATTTCCAACAAGTCAGAATATGTCAGCTAGATGGAATGATTTGGTTTGGACCACTGGAAATAAACACCCCCAAGTTACTCCCAAATGCCTCATTCCTACTACACGTGGCAGCCTGGGCTGTGACCAGACAAAGGACAGGCTCTGAACGGTAATCAAGATTAGTCAGTTTGCAAGCTTTTGGGAAATGAGCGGATTGTGAGCACAGAAGATACGGTTAGGAAACGTGGGGGAGCAAGTCTGATTCAGTCCTTCAGACTGCCTGCCCTTGGTGGGGCGAAGTCTGAATTAAGTCCTTCACGCTGCCTGCCCTAGTCTTTGTTTCTCTTTGGCATTGAACAGATTTCTCTCCATAAGTTTTTACACAACTCCTCTAAATTCATTCTGCAATTCTGAACTCAAAACTGACGATCCCCTTAGGAGTGTTAGGAAGTTACAATCAAAGATGGCTTCAAGGCAGGCTCCCTGCTTAATGTCCCCCGAAGTCCTGAGCAGGGGCTCGGGCCACCTATGCAAGCAGGCTCTCCAGCCGCAGTGACTTTGAATGCAGTCTGGAGGAACTGGATCTTCAAACTAGCCAAGTAGTCCAACTGAAGTCAGAGTAGACCACACTGGCCTAAGATACTCCAAGGCATCTGCTGTCTGTCTGTCTGTCTGTCTGCCCTTTAACTATTCTTACATGCCATTAAACTGCAGCCCAACTGCTATTTACCCTTCCCAGTCCCTGCCCCCACCCCTTTTCATGTTCACCCTCCCCCCAGGAATGCCTGTGGCTCTCTAGTTCTTTCAGCTGAAACCATAGTTAACCCTCAAGGCCAGTTCAGTTCAATGGACTGACTGTTCCCAGGCACCTATTGTGACACGGATAAAGGAGCATAACCTTGGCAATGCAGAGATCCTGCCTTCAAGGGTCTTCCGGTCAGAGAACACCAGATGTCAGAATCTCCTAAGACATTCACTCCACCCAAACACTTTCCTCTCCACCACATGCACGCAGGTGTTAAACACCAACAATGCCCATCTGAGTAGGGATCAAGTCTGAGATGTCAGTGACATTCACCAGCAAGTCCAGCAAGAACAGAATATGATGCTAACCTGTGTGTCTGTGAAGACAGCTATGGAGGGAACTGGAAGCCAAGTCCTGCGTGTGAGCAGGCCTCAGAGACACCTCTACCAGATTCAATGCTGTCTTCTCTATTTCCGAATAAACAACAGGAAAACACTTGAAAGAACAACAGCTAGCATAGACTCCAGAGGAGGAAGGCAGAGCCAATCTAGAACGGCCACTTCAAGCCTGGGGGTGAAGTAGCTTTGGATTTTTGTTTATTTGTCTGTTTGATGACTTGGACCTGTAAGCCCCAGGTTCAGCCCCAGGTTTATTTAGCAAGAAGGCTCTGGAGCGCCAGTGTGGAGCCCTGAAGTTCAGCTGGGCCAGGTGTCATGATGAAGAGAAAAGGGAAGTGGGGACTATGAAGATTCCAAGTCCCTGGAACTACTGCTCCTGCAGGAAGGGGTGAGCCAGACGAGCTGGGAAGGCAGCAGCAGGGGAAGGGTGAAGTGGCCATGACAGGAATACAAAGCACAATGAATTACAAGCATCATGAGATTCCTGACAGCTTCTCACTGTAGCTGCTTACTAAATCTCCCTAACCGGATGACTAGAGGCCATCACTATCTTCATTCTGGAGATAAAGAAGCCAAAATCCAGAGCAGTTTAAATAGCTTGACTGACATGGTACAGTTAGTTAAATCAGGGGTGAGTTGAAGCTACAATGACCATTTGGAGCCACTCCCCCCCGCCCCTCTTAACAGACTGCATCTCAGTGGGATTTTGGATGTCCAAGAAATGAGAAAAATTGCATTTCAGAAACATTCCCTGATACCTACTAAAATCCAGAAACTATATAGGCACTTCAAACGATGCCCAGCAAGATATGATGCCCCCATGTAGAGAACCACAGATTTCTTTATGGCAATAAGTCGCAATGCTCAAAGCCATCCAGCATGTAAAGGTCCCACGAGCTAGGCCGGGAGGCTCAAGTGTGTCCTCTGAGCTAGCTCCTCGGATGGCAGGAGAACCACAGTACAAGGCTTTCCTGAGTTTCATAACTAGTTCAAGGCCAGCCTGGAAACTCAGATTCTGTCTTAACATACAAAGCAGGCAAAGGGATGGGCAGATAGTATAATGTTCTTGTTTTTGACCAGTGTGCACGAGGCCTGGGTTTAATCTCGAATACAACCAACAACACAAACTAAATAAATCATTTATTTCTGACATTCCCCTATTTGATGCTGTGAGAGGGAATCTGTCTTATTATAAAGAACGGTTTAGGTCTGCAAGCTTGATGCACACAACAAGGGTGTCAGAAGCAATATCTGGACATACATCATGTGTGTGTGTGTGTGTATATGTGTGTGTATACATGTTTGTGTACATGCATGTGAGTGTGTGTGTGCTGGTCAAGGTATCATTATCCTTCACTTCATCTCTTGAGACATTTCAAATCTCTTCATGAAGGACCCCAGCAAGGACAGAAAACTATTTCGGAGGTAGGACCTTTAGCCACCTCATGCCTGGAGTCTCTTCTGGAACCAGTTCACCTGAAGTTCACAAGGCACTTGGGAGCGCACAGTAGTCTGAACTCTTGGACCCGCGAGATATCCTTCCCACTGGTGAGCAAACATGTGGTGGGGACAAACAGTTTTCACACAAGTCTTCATTGTACAGGGATAAGATCTGGAGAAACATTTCCCCCTGGTTTAGATGTCTTTATTCAAATGCCACACTTAGAAAATTCCCCAGCCTACTGTGCCAAGATCCAATATTGGCTCTCCCGTCTGGGAACGTCAACAATTTGGCATTTGCCTCCACTTCTCTCTAAAGAGAAATTGAAATGCTATGTAACCATTTGGTTTTGTTCGCCTCAAGATTATACCCACAGCATAAAAGGCTTAGTGGGACGGTAAACAGGAAGGGGCCCTAGCTGCCTTGGTCATATTCAATGGCTCTCCCTCTGCTTTTCCAGCTTAGATGAGGCAAGGACTGGGTTCAGTCCCTATCCGGGGCTCTGAGTACACTCCGACATGCAAATTTAAAATAACCTTTAAAAAGGTCACTCACCTAACCTTCCTTCCACTTCAACTTTTTTTTTTTTTTTTTTTGGTTTTTCAAGGTAGGGTTTCTCTGTGTAGTCCTGGCTCTCCTGGAACCTGTTGTATAGACCAGGCTGACCTTGAACTCAGAGATCCGCTTACCTCTGCGCCCAGAGTGCTGGGATTAAATGCGTGCACCACCACTGTCTGGCTTACTT
>NC_022018.1:9546036-9579873 GCF_000317375.1 Microtus ochrogaster | reverse complement strand
ATCTATGCACCAAGTGTATCTGCTTCCCACAGATGCAGGAAGAGAGCATCAGACTCCCTGAATGAAGTTTCCGAAGTCGTTAGTGGCTATACGAAGGTTAGGAACTGACCCTGGGTCCTCTGCCTGAGCAGCAGGTGCTTTTAACTGCTGAGCCGTCTCTCCTGACCCTCCTTCAGCAGGCCCCGTTTATTGGCAGTGGGTCATATACATATAAGTCTTTGCATCCAGTGCCTTTTTTCCTTTTTGGTACAGGGGCCATGATCTTTAAGACCCTTTCTGTGGCTCCCAAAGGCCTGCTCAGAGCTCCCGGGATCTGGATGTCACTTACAGCAGGTTCTGTAGGCTAAACAGCAGCCTGAGAGGGAACAACAGACACACACAATCCTGCTCTCAGAAGCCATCTCTTTCTAAAGTGTAATTGCTGGCTCAATAATGACTCGGGTATTTTTCTACATCTTTTGGAAAAAAAAAATGTCAAATGAGTGAAACAATGCGAGCTATAGTGTTACCAGGGCAGGAACAGGAGCATTAGTTGCAGGGACATTCGACCCTTCCTGAGCAGTTTATGTAACGATGCATCACTTAACCAAAGCACATTAGCTGATAATCCCTTTCTGCCTTGTCACGGGCAGCACCTCCCTGCTTTTCTCACACGCAGGTTAATGAGTGATGTAAGGGGGGAGCAAGGCTCGGGGCTGCTTGCACAGAAGTTGGCCTGGAGCCTGGGCTCCTTATCTTCAAGCCCTCGCTGTCTTCCTGGCTCAGAAATCTAGGGGCACCTTCCATTAGAAAAGACGCCCCATTGCCCCATTCACCCTCCCAGTGAAGGGGTCCCAGCAAGCCCAGAAAGGCTGAGAAAGTCTCTTGCAGCCCTCAGAGGAGGTTTCTTTCTGGGAGTGTCTGTGTCTTGGAGGGAACCTGGCTTGTGGCCCTGGAAGAGTGACACCATCAAGAGAGGGAGCATGAGAAAGTCAGCCAGTGGAAGTACTGGGCCCAGGGCATGGGCAACGGCTATGGAGACCTGAGGCCTGGGAGGCCTGGGCCTTAGTAGAAAAGTGAGTGCTGGCAACTCTGCCAGCCTAGGCCAGGTTTCTCTGAGGTGGGGGAGCCAGACTTCCCTTGGCTTTACAGAACTCTCTCTGTCTGAACACTGCCCTGGCCTACACTGTTTCTTCGAGGCTTCAGGACAGACTTTCCTTGTGGCCACTTCTCCTGCCAGGGAAACTGTAAAGCATCCACACGGCCTCTTGTAGGAGGATTTTTCTTGACTGCGCCAGCACAGAGAGAATTCCATCAGGTGTCTTAATCAGACGAGTGGGTGCCTTCACATGGCGCCTACCTGCCCTCACATGGTGCACCTCAGGTTTAACTCGGTTGTGTTGTTTTCCAAAATAACTTCAACTCATTCTCCTTTCCAGCCACCAGGACTTGCTCGCTGGACTGTACAGGCAGGAACACGTCTGCTGTAAGACCTTAGCACGGGCAATGTCCTCTTCTTAGACCTTCCTCCCAGGGGTGTCTGACTGGGTCACCCCTCTCACTTCCATCATGCCTCTGCTCATATGTCACTGTTACATTGGGTTACAACACACATTCACACACACGCACACACATACACACACTCACACACTCATGCACACACACACACCATAATCTTTCTTAGCACACTCACTTTCTCACATTTTGTGAGTCTCATTTGTTACTACATTTGATGCTTAATTAATCTGTTTATTACCTTTTTGAGATTGCATGTATGTTCTAAATAAGTGGTTTTCCAGCTATTTTTGTTCATTGCTGCGACCCTAACAGAACAGGGCTTGCATGTAGTAGATACATGGTAAGCATGTGCTGAATGAGATTAGTTATTATGGCTCCTCTGTGGCAAACCACACAGAATTAGGATGGACACATACATACATTACTTATGTGTGTGTATAAGCATGAATGCTGACATACATATCTTGTGTACATATTTACATATGTTATGTCTAGCACCTATACTAGAATCTTCATCTGGGTTCTGTCCAGGGTGCTAGGCTTCCTCTGAGGAGCCCAAATGTGAGCTGTGATGAAATAGGCATCAGTGCTGGCCTTTCTTGTGTTTCAGAGGACAGGTGAGCAGTCTCTCTACATTCTCAAAACTGAGAGTCGGATTGAGAAGACAGTCTGACCAGGAGAGAACACGATGTATGATACACAATCCCCGAAGCATGCTGCCCCTCCAGAAGGGAGAAAAGGGAAAGCCTGCACCATTGCTATCCCTCACAGGCTCTTTACTGTGGGCCTGACGCCCGTGGGTAAGGACTGAACTCAAGCTGCTTCATCTGATCCTCATTCCACTCTATAGACTTGGCAGTATCTCCCATCTAAGGTTCACACTGTGCTTTAAAAAACCCATAAAACACTCAGAGACAGCATTAAAGTATATATACCCAGAGTTTGGACACTCATAGACTAGTTTTTTCATCTCAGGATGCTCAAGATACTAAGTTTTTTTTTTTCAAAGCAAAATTTCTAAATGCCCAAGTGTTGACTGCCATCTCCAGAATGACTTGAACCAAGTCCTTCCTTGCTGATGGGTTGGAGCATCTGCTGAGATTCGGTGGTCATCCTGGGCACATTAACAGATTTTAGGGAGCCCTAGACGATGCCCTCTGAGGCTATGGTGCTCTTTAAATTGAAACAGTCTTTAGGACAAGCTCAAGGCTGTCCTCACACTGGTGACTCCCCAGGTATTCTCTCAGCAGAGCCCACTTTCTCTTCTGAGTCATTGGTAGGAATTCTATGGCTTTCCAGACTCCATTCAGCTCAGCTGAAATGCCACCTCCTATACCCAGGAGGCCCTGAGTCACCAACATCTTGGAACTCGAAGGGTTCATCACCAGATCATGTGATAGCCTGTGTTGCCTACTGCCTTGATGGATATCTCAGAGAAGATGAAGACTTCCCTAGTCTGACGAGTCCTAGAGTAGAACCCAGGGTAGTCACTTGCTGGTTCATCTTAAGCTAATTCTCTCGGGGCAGGGAAAATGACAGTAAAGAATTGTCATGAAAGCATTAGAAGCTGAGCTCGATCCCCAGCACCCATGTCACGGCCTGTGTTATCCCAGTGCTGGGAAGCAAAGACGGGTGAGTCCCTGGGGAGTGACAGCTACTCAGCCCAGTCAGTGAGCCTTGGGTCATACATAGTAAGAGACTGTCTCAGAAGACAAGGTAGATGGCGCCTGAAGAATGACATCTGAGGTTGACCTCTGTCCTCCACATACACACCAGCCTCCAACAGAGCTAACTCTGTCCGATAAGAAGGCGACTAACTATCATGAGATATGTCAAGGCACGGAAACCCCCCCTTACATTTAAAAACTGAAAGTCTCCCAGCTTCAGTTAATCATTGCCTCCAAGAGTGCAGCTTCTGCTTTGCCATTTAACCCATCTTCTTGGAAAACCTCCTTTGGAGAACTCTGCCGCCGTAAGAGCATGAGTTTCATAATCAGCAAAGGCTACCCCTAAAGACTGTCAGAAGACAGTGTGGGGCTCTGTTGCAGAAAGCTCCCATCTTGGCCATCTTCCCACACCAGGCTTCGGGAGAGAGACAGAAGACAGCTGCCTGTCCCTGATTTTGCTCTCCAAGGAACCATTTGTGATGTGTTTTCATTACTGCTGATGAAAATGAGAAGCCTAAACCCAAAAGGAATGTCTGGCTCACCTTCCTCACCTCCTACCCTCCCAGAAATGCTCAGTCTGCAAACCCTCCTTTTGGCCCCTTGTAATGGTTCCTTGAGGGGAAGCCATTGGGTCTCCACTCCTCCACTTTCCACAATGGCCAACGATGAGATGGTCCTGTCCCTTTTAAGGAAGTTCCAGGTCTATGCAATGAAACCTTGACCTTAAAAGTAGTGCTGGCAACAGCTGCTTCGGTCCACACTCTCATGTTTTCAGTGCATGATGGAGTCTTTAGCAATGAGCTCTCTTCTCAGAGCCCCCAGACACTGGCAGGCTGCAAACATGGATGCTAAGCTGGGAAATGCAAACTCGTATGGCCTCTAAAGAGAAACTTCACACGATGATCAATCAGAGTCATTCTCAGTGAGGAGAAGGATTAGAGTACCTCATTCTGGTCTCAGCTTCCTGATTCGGACCTTCTAGAGTTACGGGCCCTTTGTAAATCAGCCAAACTGACTTTCTTACTCCAGTCAATATGACTCCAACCATCAACACATCATCATTGCTTGAGCGTTTTTCAGCCTAGCCAATAAAAATGCCCAAGTCATCCAGTGACTTTCTGAGGTGACTTGAGAGGCAAGAAAGGAGATGGAAGTCTTTCAATCAAATGCACGGCTGGAGGCAGGCAGGGAGAATGGTTCAGGAAGGCTGCAGTGTAGCGGGGCTCCATGACAGTTAAGGAAAAGTACTCCAGCAAACTCAGGCCACTTGAGGGAAGCCATGCTGGCTTTCTCAGGAAGTGGCAGGGAGTGGAGAGCTCATTCCAGGGGTGAAGGTTGCCTCTTTCCCCCTTCCCAAAATTAACAGTCCCAGGAAGAGTCGAGACACACATCCTGCTCATCCTCACAGATATCAAGGAAATAAAGTGAGACAGTAATATGTAAACAGAACACATTTTGAAAGCTGTCTTGGAACTCACTATGTAGACAAGGCAGTCCTTGAACTCACAGAGTCTGCTTTCTATTGTCTCCTGAATGCTAGCACCACCAAGCCCAGTTTGCGCACATGAATCAAAAAAGCCAGGAGCTGGTGAGAAGATAATATACAGATAGTAGAGAGTTTGGGGTGGACAGAAGGGTCTGGGGGGGATTCGGGTTGGAGGAGTTGGGTGGGGCACCAGCATCACTAGACAGACAGTGCTGGGCCATTCGTACTAATCGGAGAGCAGGAGGTTTGGTTATACACTGGAATTTCCAGCAAGCAAAGGCTGAGATTGCAGAGCGCAGCTTCAGAACCAGGAGAGCTGGCATCTTACTTTACAGGCTACGGGTGGTATCCTGACTTGTAGAACATGATAGTAAAAGTAAGCAAACTATTTTGATCAGGTTTGAAAACGTCAATGAATGATTTCAAATAAAAATCTAAGAGGCTACCCTCTTCAAATCTACTGTTTCTGTTACTACCCAGAGCAGGATGTAAGGAAAGCCCATTTAAACACGCGTTCCCACTCACATGGAGCTTGCTCCCTCATCCACACAGTCGGTGCTTAAACTTAGGATGCACTCTGGGGAATTCAGTGTCTTCTGGACTGCATAAAGCAAACACCCAAGTTCCCACCAATCAGAAGGGGGCATGCAAATTGAAGGCTGTTTTCACAAAGAAAACTGTACCAACTCTGTTGGATGACAAAACCAACACGGAGAGCAAGCAAAGACGCATTCTGTGTCAGACAGGGAAGGAGAAGCAATGGATTCAGAGGAGGAAAGAGCCACGTCGTTTAGAAGGGGAATTCCTCTTGGTTGGGCATAACTATAATTTGCCCTGAGACAGTCCCACAGCAATGCCCCCAGGGGACGCCAATGCCAGACCTCAGTATAGTTGCTCCCATATGATGCACCACACTCAAGGATGTAAGAGTTTTCTGGAATACCAGCAATGGGAGAGAGGGGCAGACCTGGGGAATTCCCATGGTCAGTGTGTGGCTAGAATACCCAAATCATTTCGAAAATGGTATCTTCTACACTCCCCACCCCCACTGTCAAATGCCGCTGCCCTGAGGTATTCTGAGATGACAGGAAATGCTTACAGCCAGCCAGCAAGCCAGAGAAACCCTCTCGAGACCCTTGCTATGGGTTTAAAGGACACAGGCATCAGACAAGGTCAGCTGATGGACTGGTGAGAGACTGAGCTGGGTTTTCAGCAGATCTGCTAGAAGCCTGTGTGTTTGTGCATCTAGAAGCTTCTCCAGTGCGGTTCTCCCTGTGTGCTAGGGATGTCTAGAAGTCCGTCCATCTTCTGAGAAGAGGAAGCCACCAGTGAGGCCATTGCCACTCTGGGATGTAAGGTTCTTGGGAGTCAGTGCACTAGGCCTCCCCCACAGCTTTGCACTTGAAAACATTATTGTTATCATTGTTGTTGTTGTTTTGAGATGGGGTTTCTCTGTGTAGCCCTGTCTGTCCTGGAACTCACTATGTAGATCAAGTAGGCCTTGATCTCTGAGATCCCTGCCTGTCTCTGCCTCCTGAGTGCTGAAATTAAAGGCATGAGCCATCACTACTTGGCTACATTAAAAACATTTTTACAACTCCCTAAGTAGAAGCAGGGTCACAGGATCTTCTAGCCTTGTTCTGGGAGTGTATTTCCCTCTCTGCGTCACAGGGAGGACATTTAGGAGAAGGTGTAGTGTGGGAAATAGTTACTAAGGCACATGGCTTGGGAAGGGGGTCATTAGTTGCAAAACCTTCTATTATAGGGACCCTAGAAAATCCCCCTTAAACATCATTTCCTCCACTTACATTTTTTTTTTAATGCTGCAGGAGGTTGCTACTTTCTTGAAGTTTCCTCTTCCTGACTCTGTTCAGGATGACGTAGCTGTTTACTTTAAGGCTCAGGAGCTAGCCAGCATTGTAAGAAAAGAGCCCCCCCACCCCATACACACACAGAATAAGCCACTCTTTCCATGACGTTTTTTGCAGTAAGTATACATGAACAGGCTTGCTCCTGTGCAGCCTCAGCTCTGCTCCTGGCTCCTCTTTCAGAACTCACTCACCTCTATCCTGGCATCCTGGCACTGGGGGCACAAAGGGGGCCATGGTGGGAGGAGGAAGGATTAAGGTCAGTGAACAAATGGGGTCTTCACTGAACGTCTCCAACGCACTTTTATGGCCCCCTCTGTTATGGTGCCACGTTGAAACATCCACTCCTACCTCGGTGTAGTTGTCCTTGAGAGGAGGGAAGATGGGGCTGACTGATAGGAAGAGGTGACGTCATGCCTCTAAAGTGAAGAAGAATGGGGGCTGGAGAGATGGTCAGCGGTTAAGAGCACTAGGTCCTGAGTTCAATTCCCAGCAACCACATGGTGGCTCACAACTACCTGTAAAAAAAAATCTGGTGCCAACTTCTGGCCTGCAGGGACACATGGAGGTAGAACACTGCATACATAATAAATCAATCAATCAATCAATCAATCAATCAATCAATCAATCAATCAATCTTAAGGCCAAGAATGGATCATCCAAGGCAGTGACTGGAATGGGAACAGCTGGGGCAATGGAGCAGAGACCACCTCAGCTCAAATCACAGTTTTCTTTCAGGTTAGATGCATGTCTTAGGACACCTGCCTCCTTCAGCCACTGGGAGGATTTATCAATGACTATAATGAGCTTTGGAAAATGACAAACACATGGTAAGTGTTGTAAAAATGTCAACTCCTTGAAGTTATAATCGTGTGTGTGTGTGTGTGTGTGTGTGTGTGTGTGTGTGTGCGCGCGCGCGTTCACAATTATATTAGCTACTTTGGAGACATGAGGGAAAAGAGATAATGTCAACCAGCAGCTGGAAAGGAGATGATGAATGGTGCAGCCAGAGGCATGTCCACAGAATACAGGCCATCATTTGGAAGGGACACCCAACAACTAAGGTTTTAAAATCTATGTGACGATTTATTAAATAATTCATAGAGGAAAATGCAAAGGTGCCTATGATTTTCACAATACAAACTGCCAAATAAATTGCTTGGCTATATCTTCCTGGCTATAAAACAAGGCTTTTCAACCTGTGCCCTCCCTGCATAAATACTGCTGGAATCCAATGGGCTTCGGATTCCGTGATGCTTGTATATACTAGATAGATAGATAGATAGATAGATAGATAGATAGATAGATAGATAGATAGATAGATAGATAGATAGATAGATAAAACTTTTATACCATCCTTAGTGTCCCTGAAGTTCTAGGATTATCGCTTTCTCATGGAGCTGAACAGACTCCATCCTCCCTGGATCCTGGAGTTTGTAAAATGGAAGCATCCCCTTGTCATCTTTAGTGTTTGGAAGACCGGCTCTGCTTTTCTCTATGACATCCACAGGTGCCTATTTCAGTGTTCACCCAACATCTGGGGGCTGAGGCTCTCTCTGGTTCCCAGGGCACTGGGCTGTTTTTATCCTTAGATTTATGTAGTGTTAAAGCTGGATAGAGGAGCACTGGGTCAAGCAGGTGGATGGGAGGATCTGACCTATGTGTATCTAGGTCTGTTCTCCCATTTTGTTCTCTCTGTACAATGACATATCACACCAAGTCTGCTTCAATTTGGGGCGCTCTCAGCATTGAGCTCATGAAGGGTGATGGGGGGGCAATGTTCTTTGAAATCCTCACACTGAAGGGACTGTGTCCCCACAGGTCACTTTTCTCTGACTTGTAGGACTGTGCCTATGACCTCAGTTTGCTCATTTGCCTGACTCTGAAATTCTAGGATGACTTTAACAGGGCTTGTTTTCACCCAGGAACATGTTGCTCTCTGGGTCACCCCCTCAATCTAACCTTCCTAGGTAGGCTAGAAGTTCCTTGGACAAGAATTACATCTTTTTCTGTCCCCAGACTATCCTGATACTGAATCAAAGATCCAGCAGCTATTAGAAAAAATGTTAGCTGACATATACTAACACAGAACACTTCCTCCCCAGGGGCTGGCTTGTGGTCCCGGTGTCTTTTCATACATCTGGTAGCAGTGATTCCGGTGAAAACCTGTATACTTTCTAAAGTTGATTATAATGGGAATTAACTTTTGAAAAAATGAATAATCCACTCCTAAGTTTATTAGTTTTTTTTCAAATTCAGATTTTATTTTCAAGTTTTCTTCCAAGTGGGGTGTTTAATCCCCCACACTTGGGAAGCTACAGCAGGAGAAAAATGAATTTAAGGTCACTTTGGACTAAACAGCAAGTTATAGCTAACCTGGGCTACATAACAAGCACCTATTTTAATGAAACAAAACCACAGGAAAAAAAAACTAAAGAAAACAAATAAAAAGCCCTAAACAAGAACAGCTTCCCAGATGGAAGCACCTGTCTGACACTTCCAAGACTTGAGAAGGCTGTTTCCATCTACTGCATCCACCAGGTACCAAATCCCTCCGAGAGCACAGGCTTTATCTAGTTCCCATGATACTGGACTATTTTCTTGCAGATTAACGTGGCTTCCAAGACCATTAATAAATTTCCTCAAAAGAATAAAGCTGGATAAATATGACTATGAAATGTTTCAACAATATACTAGTATTTCGTTTGGTGCTGACGGCATGCTTTTAGTGATAACACTGGCTAACCTAGAAAATCTTTATACATTAGAGCATGATAAAGTAAGTTGGATTTAAGCTGTTGCCCCCAAAACAAACCAAAGCTGGGCTGCTTAAGTGGTGGCAGATCATCAAAAACAAAAATCACCTGCCCTGATTCCTTAGATGCTCAAACTTACTTACTACGCTTTTCATACTCCCTTTGGAGGGCAGGGGAGAAAAGCAAACTCGTGAGGCTCCAATCCAGCCCCACATGAGAAGGTCCAGCACTAATAGCCTATCAGGTAAGGAGCTTAGCTCCCTAGCAACCTGCACACAGACATCCCAAAGTGGATTACACGTTGCTGCTGAATCCCACAGAGATGTAGTACTGATGTGGCAAACAAATACATTTTCACATCCACCCAAACTAAGGGGGCTGGTGGGGAAATTCTTTTTGCCTGGGATCCATCCTCATGTTCTCTTTAGAACATCATGGTGAAAACAGAATGTTCCGGCGGGGGTGGGGGGTGGGGCGGGAGGGCTGCAACTTGCTATTGGCTGTGCCGATGACACTCTCATTCCAGGAAAAGAGAGTCTGCTTAGTCTCTTGCTTCCCAAGATCAACATTGATTACCCAAGATACCAGCCCTGAACAGTTATCCCAGAGTTCCCTGGGTTACAGGCATACCGAGTCTGCCCGCCCCACTATAAATAAACCAGCTGCCATTTCAGTTATATATTGGTCTCCTGGGATTCTAGTTTCTGTTAATCTTCAGGACTCTAGCTACTCCAGGACAGTCAGACAGAACCAAGTTTCTGGAGGCCTACTAGCTGGGTTTGAGCTCAGTCTCTACCACTTTCTGTGGCACAGCCTTTCTTTAGGATAATACGCCTGCTTCACAGGGTCTGTGTGAAGACTGAGTTAGCAGTATTTAAACTGCTTGCAACTGACCCTGGCATTTTGGAGTACTCTATGAGTTGCTGACGATACGATCATCGCTGAGCTGAGGCTGGCCCTGCAGTAGCAGAGGAATGCTAGTCCACCTAGAAGACCTGGCTCTCCCGTCAGGTTAAGCTAATGCCCTTAAGTCCCAATGTTCTTTTGTCATTGTTTTGGTTTGTTTTTTTGTTTTTGTTTTTGTTTTTGTTTTTCAAGACAGGGTTTCTCAGTTGCTATGGAGCCAGTCCTGGAAGTAGCTGGGAAGAGTTCAGGCTGGCCTTGAACTTACAGAGAGCCACCTGTTCTCTACCTCCCTAGTTCTGGGATTAAAGGCCACCTCTACCTGGCCAGTCCTGATGTCCTTGACTAGAATAAGTACCCACCTATGACGAAATGCCCAAGAAAATCAAGGCAAAGAAGCAAAGATTTGGGCTAGCGGTTTAAGTTCACGCTCAATTGCTTCTGGGCCTGTGCTATACAACATCTCTGCAGGAGCAGATGGCAGAGTGGAGGCTCACCTCATGGAGGGCAGGACACACAGAGCATGAAGGAGCTGGAATAAGATACATCCCCCAAAGACGCACCCCCACTGTGTGAAGTCCCACCTCCTGAGTGTCTGTCATCTCCCAACAGCCTATCAAATTGAGTCTAGAGCCCTCAGGGTCCAGTCACCTTCCCAATGTCCCACCTCTGAACATGATGCACTGAGAACTAATCCTCCAATACAGGAGCCTCTGGGAAAACCCTCGGGGGTCTGCATTGGTGAGACTGTCCCAAAATGTGGCCTTCCTGGGGGATGAGAAATAGAGTAGCCCCAGCAGGAATTTTCTGAGATCTAAAAAAGGAGCAAACGCCTTCAAGGGAGCTGTAAGAAACCCCTGATCTGGTGACTTGGTCCAATTCAAACTATGGGCTGCAGAACACAAAGGACAAGCTCCCTAATTCCTAGGAACATACAAGCAAATAAGTGATTTTCACATTAACCGGCTAGAGTTGCAAATTTACAGACAGATCTTAGGGCTAAGAAACAAAACGATATAGCGCAGCATGCGTCCTCTAACTGGATAAGATTCTGGGAAGGAGTGGATCAGAAATTTCTCACTTGGTGCCCTCCTCACTGTGCGCTTGCTGTACGGCAGGTAGGCTACGAGCTCAGGCCAAGGCTACTGCCAACAACAATGTAGGCTCAGGCCAGGAGACAGGTACTCCATCTTTTCTCTTTCTGAAACTGGCATGCCCAGGGTTAGGTATCCTAACAGTCACTTCTCAATTCCGTTTCATGAGCGGTTGTCCGGTAGAAGCAAACACACCAGAGGGAAGCGTGGTGGTGAGAGACGCAGCAGTCCCGAGTCTACCTGGGCTCTGCCTACACCAAGAACACGGGGACTCTAGAAACCAACAGATTGTTTGCACCCACTGCATGTCAGAAACGGGGCTGCGCATCAATGAGACAACTATAGCTCTTCGTCACAGAGCTTCATATGTAGGATTCTGACTCGCTGAGAGCATGTTTGAATTGGAACTGTGATTAAGAAAAACAAAACAAAATAACAAAAAGCAATGGTCTTGTAGACAGACAGGCTTTGGCCAAGGTAGGATATTTTACTGAATTGAACTTTGAAAACCAGTAAACAGAAGACCTGTCTCGTAATGATCTTCTAAATGTCTTCATCCCCTTCACGCCTTAGTAACGGGTAAGGTTAGAGCGGCCTTACTATGGGTTTCTAGTGATTTCACATTCACAGACCCTTAATGTCAGATTTGGGTAGGATCCTTTGCCATCCGTGATCATGAGCAAGGAAATCAGTACCCATAGGAGTGTCTCTGGGAAAGCCTCGTAGGCAGAAGCCTGAGCAAGATTGGGCAGTCTTTCTGGTTGTAGTTTTTAGAGGCAGGGTTTCTCTGCGTATCCGTGGCTGTCCTGGAACTCGCTCTGTAGATCAGGCTGGCTCTGAACTCAGACTGAAGGCGTGCGCCACCACCTCCTGGCTTAGAAGGGGCATTCCTGATACACAACACTCTTTTTCTGGTATGCCATGGTCCCTACAAATCAATAGGGCACAGTGAACTCGAATGGCCTAGTGGGCTGTACCCACCACCTGGCAAGATCTTCAAAGTTAGAGAGGAAGGGCCAGTGGGGTTATCTGAAGTACCAGAGCCCACTGGAACAAAAAGTCCAGGTTATGTGAGCAAAGGCCATTGCTTCAGCAGAGAAATTTCAGTAGCCACGCAGGAACTTCTCCATGCAATGCCCATGTGACTCTCTCTGGAAAACATCACACCACTATCAAAATTCAACACCAATCTAAAAATAGACACTCTAAAAAAAGAGGTAAATCCTGAAATCCAATCAATGGAGGTGCTGGGGAGACATTGAGAGAGCTGACGTCAACCACGAGGAAACTGGCTTTGTTGGCCGCTAGTTTTAGATTTCTGCACGAACCTTTTCATTTGGATTAAGAAACACGCACTTGACATCTTAGAAGTGTGCCCATCACCTACCAAGGCTGGCAGTGGCCTCTATTCTCATCTTCCCATTAGTCCGGAGCTCGAGACCAGTCACTAGGTCACATGTCTTCCTCACAGGCTGGTGGGTCTTCCAGATACAGAGGAAAACGGAATGGCCTATGCCAGTTCATCCTTCAAGACCTCTCATGGTCTCTGGGCTCCTGGGTTGTTCAAACAGCCTCCTCCCATGTTCCTGCTTTTCACGCATCTCTTCAATTCACACTACATGGAGTTGCACGGGCTGTGCTTTCCGAATCATCGTTCCCTGGAAGATCTTTAAGGACGTCTCTTCCTGCGTGAGTCTGGACCTTTGCCTGGCATTGGTAATAGCTGCAGCGCTGAGCAGGAATCTCTCCCATGCAGCTGGCTTCCTCACAGCTTCCCAGTATGAGCCTGTTGTTTCTGCACAACGTGGCATCCAGGGCCTATTCCTGTAAAAATCTTTTGCTCCCTAAAACTCTCTGTCTCTCCCCACCCCCACCAACCAGGCAGAGTCCAGCCTTCCTCCAGCCTTTCCCACAGTGGCCCTCTTCTCCCCGAGGAGACACTGTGATCTGTGCAAAGTGGGCACTGTGACCTGAATCCTAGCTCTGTCTTGCTCGGAACGTTAATATGTGAAAAGGATGCAGGGGAGTTGCTCTGCCATGCGGGAAAAGTGAGCTGCGAAGGCCACCATGGTACAACATGCATGGGGTCTGTTTAAATACCCCACCACCATCTTAGCTGAGACCCTGCTACAGAACCTCGTTTGAAAATTAGCAGTGTTAGAATAAACAAGAACTCAGAGGAATGAGTAAGTACATTCCCTCATGGTAGAAAATGAATAGACACAGACACACACACACACACACACACACACACACACACACATTAAAACATATGTTAAAGGTGTTTAACTCTTAGTCTGAATTATGTCATTGTCAATGATTATGCATAAGCCACTGTCGAGTTGACATCCTAGGAAGTTAGGAGTACAGAGCAGGTTGTTCTGCTTCTGAGAGCCCTGGGCCAGTTCCATCAGCAGTACTATGTCTGCCTCCAGGCCACCACGTTGCACCATGGTGATAATGGACTGAATCACTGAAAATGTAAACCACCTCAATCAAATGTGTTTCCTTTATAAGAGTTGTCATGGTTATGGTGTCCCTTCACAGCATCTAACCCTAACTAAGACAGGCCTGTTTGGTATGCACTCCACCCCTCTACAGACTCATCCCTCAGTCCTCCTGAGGCAGCAGAGATTATCACTCAATGACTTTAAACACTGAGAGTTCCCTTAAGTTGCAGGCCCCTGAATGTGTGAGCTGGCCAAGCAGGAAAAATGGCATTGCTGCCCAGTGCCATCAAAGGAGGTATCTTTCTCAGAGTCTTAATCTCTTGGATAAGTGATGCGTCACTCAAAGTCTGAAGGAAGCACCCAGACAGACTCACTTCACCTAGATCTGTTGAAGATTTCCAACCTTATCACGGCTTAGAATCTTACACTGGCAAGCAAATTGATTCCCTGAGGGCTGCTAATCCAAAACCAACTCGCTGTATTGAACAGTCTCAGGCTTTTTTTTTCCTCCCCAGAGACAGCATCAAGGGGGTCAAAAGCCCTCCAACCCCTCCTAGCACCTGCCACTTCCAACATCACGTGGTCCAGCAGGACCATGGCCCACATGCCAGCTTGCTTTCTCCACTCTCTTAGGTTTATCTTTTTATTAGATTTGGCATCTCTTTTTAAAACTGCCAATCAACTTGTCCTCCCTCAACCCCCTTTTTTGTCCTTTAGGGTTTGCTATTCTACTAAAAGTCAAAACAAACATTAGAGGGCCTCTCCTCTGTTGTCAATGCTTGCTCTGGGTAGCTCTCCCCGTGCCCACAGAGATGATTAAATCACGCTTGAAAAACATCTCCAGTTGCTTTTTCAGGATTTTCCATGCGGCATGTTCCCTAGGGCTGGAAGGAGGCCGGCCAGCGGAGATCCTGTAGGAGCTCAGCCCTGTTTCCTTCACAGCAAAGTCCTCCAGGATTTGGCTTCCCAGGCCTGGCAGGAAATGCCAGAGGGTGGGGGACGGGTACAGTACGCAGAGCTGCAAGTTTTAAAGAAGCAAAACCATGGGTGAAATTGTCCCAGTCGGGTTTTGCAGGATCCAGCCGAAAGGGCGGTTTTGCAGTGGAGAGCATAAATACAAACACAGAGAATCTAAAAGGGCCTGGGAATTTTAATTTTCTGTTAACCACAAAATCAAAACAACTCGACTGCTTGGGGGCTCTCTGAGCCCCAATGGCCAAAGAGACAGGCAAGTTCTGAAAAGTGGCTTCTCCACCAAGCTCTCACCTGGAGCAGATCATGTCTTTTAGAGCCCATGGGACACCTCCAGTCCCTAACAAAAGCTCACAGCACCGCTGTCCCTTTTCCTTCAGCCTCTGACTTTTCAAGAATTTATTTTCCTATTTTCTCAGTATCCACCCTCCCTTTCCGAAACTTCACCTCTTTCCTTGTGCCATTTTTCCATAATGGAGCAGGACGCAGGTGCTGTGAAGTCCAGTGTGGGGAAAATGTCAAAAGTGAAATCTAGAAAGAACTTTGAGGCCATCTCTTGACAGCTCTTACCTCCTTCTAGATGTTAGCCCTACTTTAGGGTCCATTTTTGCAGCTTCTCCAGTCTGGTTCAGATTCTCTAGAAACCCAAAAGGCACATAACATAGCAGGAGCCCAAGTCTAACAAGGGGCTGAATTTGATGGAAATTTAATTTGTGGCCTTTTGATTGGCCCATCTGCCCTGGAATGCTGGAGGGAACGCACTTTCTTCTTCCAGCACCTAGGAAGATGACTGCAGCGCGCTCACCAAGAGCAGAATGGCTTAGTATAGAAAAATCTCGTTACTATTAGCATTCAGCTTGGTCGTTCAGTGGGCTGCAGCCGCCAGACATGACGGAACCATCAAGGTAATGTTTCTGAGTCCGCACATCGATCACCCCGAAGACATAGGCCCTGACTTTAGGCTCTTCCAAGCCTGCAGTCAACTGGCACACAGCACACAGCTTACAGCTCTGCATCATCTACCAGGAAGTTCTCAAAGCAGTGTCCAGGACAGCTATTTCTTCCCAAGAACAAACCCCGAGCCTATTAGTTCCTTTTCTACTGCTGTGATAAAATACCACGACCAAGGCAGCCTAGGGGCAAAGAGTTTATTTGCCCTATGGTTTCAGAGGGTTAGAGTCCACGGCAGCAGAGCAAAGACATGGCGGCAGGGGCTACAAGCTGAGAGGCTTCTAATCCCCAAAGCCTGCCCTCAGTGACACAGTTTCCCCAGCACACTCACACCTCTGAAGCTTCCTCAAACAGTGCCACCAATAAGTGACTAAGAATTCAAATGTCTGGGCTTAAAGGGGTCACCTGGAGGCCAAGGAACTAGATGTTTTCAGGAAAAACAACATGCGAGCAAGATTGAAAACTGAACATAAATCATGGTTGTCCTTTCAGCTCCCAGCCCCGCCCAAATCCCACCCTTTGAAAGCATCTTTCCCCACTAGACCCTGAAGAACAACAGCTCTGAGTCCTCTTGGTTTGAGTGTCCCCCCCAGAACTTAGTGTTAATTTACTGCAGAAGCTGGTACAAGATCCCATTCCTGAACCCAGTCACCCAGACACCCTTCTTCATGGTGTTCTCATCTACTTCAACCAGGAGGATAACAGCCATTCTTTAAGACCATGACGACTGGCCAGTAAAGGACAATTCAGGACTTTAAAAATGCCTTATTCATTTATGCATGAGTGCTCTGTCTACATGTACGCCTGCAGGCCAGCAGAAGAAGTCAGATCCCATTATAGATGGCTGTGAGCTACCATGTTCTGGGAATTGGCTGGGAATTGAACTCAGGACCTCTGAAAAAGTAGCCAGTGCTCTTAACCTCTGAGTCATCTCTGTAGCTTGACAACTCAGTTTTTAAAATTTGGGGTCTGTAGTGGACTGAATGAAAATATCCCCCACAAACTCATTTGAGTGTGACCTCGTTGGAGTAGGTGTGGCCTTGTTGGAGGAAGTATGTCACTGGGGGTGGGCTTTGAGGTTTCAGAAGTTCAAGTCAGGCCTAGGGGCTCCCTGACTCTTCCTGCTGCCTGTTGATCCAGATGTAGAACTCTCAGCTACTCCTCCAGCCCCATGTCTGTGTGCCACCAAGCTTCCCATCATGATGATAATGGACTAACCCTCTGAACTATAAACCAGCCCCAATTAAACGTTTTCCTCTATAAGAGTTGCCATGGTCATGGTGTTTCTTCGTGGCAATAAAACCTTACTAAGACTGGGTCTATAAGCTGCTACTTCATAAACTTCCTTTTGTAGTAAATCAATGTCCTATAGTAAGATTAAATTATAATTCATTAAGAAAAATAGGTTATGTACATGCTATTTAAAAGAGGTGTCAGCTTGTTCCTGTGACTACCTGACACTAATCTAGGGGACAGATTAGTAAGTCTCTGAACTGCAGAGGAGGTCTCTTCTCTCTCCTCCAGCTACCCTGACCCTCAAAACCTTGCCAGTCCATTTCTTCTGCCATAAATAAAATTCATGGTGTTCTTCAATGCCACTTTGTTTTTCAAAGAGAAACTTTGGCTCTGACATTCCTCAGTGAGTGTTTGCTGTAGAAACAGTGGCGCTGAAGATGCCATTGCTTTTCCCATTACTCATCAAGCAGGCCTCTGACTGTGGCTCTCTACGAACCAAGCCCCGCAGAGCCTGGACAACTAGACCCGGTACTTAGGCTCCCGACAAGAGTGGTAATGTGGTTCCCACCCTACACCTCAGTCAGAGATGAGCCCATAGAGACGGGTGGGGCACTTAGCTGGCTCCGACATGGCGGATAGTCACAGCAGATCAGAGCCTCACTGGGGTAGCAATCCCAAAGCCCAGACAAGGTACCAGGTTTGACTGCCAACATGTACTGCCTGTGGACAATAAAACCTCTGGTTCATATCCCAGAGACAGAGTCCTGGCCTAACATTCATGAGACTCTAAGTTCAATTCTTAATACTGCTTCCTAAATACAAACCAAAGAAGAAAAAAAACAGCCTATTGGTTCCTGAAACAATTCTCTCGGTGGTACAGAGAGAAGAGCAGATTAAGTGGGTTTTGTTGTTACTGATTGTGGCAGTCAGCCCATGCTGGATGTGAACCCATGTGACAAGTACCACGGAAATGAAGACATAGGGGACCTGATACATTTCTCCTTCATCTTGAGTTAAGTTCTAAAGAAGTCAGACACGTTGGCTCATGGATAAAATTCCAGTGCTTAAGAGTGGAAACAGGGTCATCACAAGTTTCAGGCTCACGTGACCTAGACTTCCGAATAAGTCAAAAACACAACAGCAAAGTTCCAGTGGGGAAAAAGAAAAACAGCAAGTTGAACCCACCTCTGGGCTTCTCCTGTCACCCTGGACTCTGCATTTGTACACACACGAACTCACACCAACCTGTCTGGAATTACACAACATGCATTTAAAAGCTAAGCGAGGCCTGGCCAGCCATTTGTAGGCTTGCTTAGGAAGAGAACGGAGTCTTACAAAATGGGGTTCTCTGAGGACAGTTTCATAGAGAAAGCAATCACTGTGTCCCCTGAAGCCTTGGAATAGCTGGACATTTTCAGGTGTTTCTCATTTCTGAAGAGATCAGAAAATAGGGAAACTTCCCTTAGGTCAGCATTGCTCAATGCATGTGGGGGGCAGGGACCAAATAAGTTGAGCAATAGTGGATTAAATTGAGGTAATCTTTCTTTTCACACTACAGGACTCTTTGGGGCTTCTGATAAACAATTTTGGACTGAGACTGCCCAACAGAAGCACGGGCCACAGAGTCCTTTATTCTTAAAGCTCCTCTGATAAGCAGGGTTCTCAGGACCGGCCTCAGGGAACTGTACCAAAGAAGCCATAAAGTTTCAGAGGGCAGGAATGGGGTCCTGTCTCCGGACCTAGCATATAGGAACACTCAGTGTAGAGAGAATGAAAGGCTTCTGAATGACAGGAGGAATTCGCTTAATTGTGTGCAGGGAGAATGGCTCTTAGAACAAAAGGGTGGCGAATATGCCAGAGAGCCAGATATCTCATATGTGTGTAAATGCATGTGTGCACGCATACATGTACACATGCACACGAGCACACACACATGCATACACATGCACACATGCATACGGCTCCAGCACCCCTGTTTTTCATCCTGAATGCAATCCTTCACTATCTAGGCTCCAGGCAGGAACAGGTAGGAGTCTGGATAAGTATTTGCCTTTTAATGACAAACAGTACAAATCCATGATGTATCCTAGAAGACTTTCTCTCTCACATGCTCCCCCCAAAGGAAAATAAAATAAGAATTTTATGAAAAAAAATATGCTTCTTTTCCCACTGAGAAAAATGCCAAATCAGATGAGGCGGCCTCCACAATGCCCTTACAGATCTTGTCCCTTTACTGCCACCTGCTGGTGGTCAGGTACCTATGCGGTAAATTTTAAAATGCTTGAATTTTCACTGTTGGAATCCAAGCGTGTTTAGATTTGGCATCTTTTATGTCATCGCACAAGTTAGAAGGATTAAGGCAGCGTTTGCTCTTTTCTTTTGAGTTGAAAGCAGCCCAGAAGTGATTTGATTGTTGATATAAAGTTAGGAGGCAGAGCAGGGTACACACCATGCCCGTTGGTTTTTTCCAAGGAATCAACATTGAGGATAGCCATTCGGCTTTGTGTAGCTACACTTTGCAAAGGGCATTATTGTTCTTCTCATCCCTGCACGAGGGCTCTAAATGGCAAAGTCCCACGTCCTTCAAAGAAGACCACGTCCAAATGTGTCCCTGTCTCCACAAGGATAAAATCCACTCTGCCATACGGCCTGAGAGAGAAGCACACAGATGGCCAACACTGGTATCCAGCAAAGTCAAGCCACTATGTATTGTGTCGCACGATACCGCCCACAACTGTCCCTTTGGCCAGCATACCTTGGTCTGGAAGCAGCAGTAGAGCTGGGTTAGGTAAGGGTGTTTCCGGGCCAGAGCCAAAATCCTCTTCTCTGTCATGGTGCAGTCCACGTCGTCGTCCTGGAGGATGACGTCCTTCTTCAAGACCTTCACAGCGTATACTTCGTCTTTGCCCTTGAGTTCCGCCAGCATGACCTGCAATGGGTTTGAAGGGTCTGGTCAGTCTGTGGACAAACGGAATCAAATGATGCCAACTATCTAAATGCTGGTTGCTTTTTTCCTTTCAGTTTGAGTGAAGATGTTCAGGAAATTAATGTTTTAAATGCTTTGGAACACCACCCTGCCTAATCATCTACTAAAGTTTTCATCTCCATCAGTGGTCGGGTAAGAGAAATTCAATGCACGGGGGTTAAGTGAATATTCATACCCTCATCTGCATTAGAGATACTGTAATTATCAGAGAAGAATGTGTCTCCCTTTCCCTCTCCTCTCACTTTCTTCCTTCCTTTTGACAGGCCACACTATGTAGCCCGGGATGGCCTTGAACTCATGACACTTCTTCTTCAGGCTCCCAAGTGTTGGCATTATAGATGTGCCCCACCATGCAACACATGAATAGGGCTTTTAGAAGAAGTGGTATTTTATATGGATTTTCCTACAAGGTCACCATCGTTACCATGATTGCTGATAAACCACAAACGCTATCATTTATTCCGCTATCGCCTTTTGGAAAGTTGAGTTACACCAACTTGAGTTCTATATAAGCTGCACTGAGTGCTTTTGAACACAATTTAAATGTCTGTTGGCCTTATATCCTTGAGATAGAAGTTCTTAGGACTCGAAGGTTGAACGGTCGCCCCATTTCCTGACTTTTAAGGGGCTCTGCTCACACTGCACACCGTTTTAGTGGAAGCACGGATCTCTATGAGCAAAGGCCACTTTCCCTCACAAGTGTTTTGCTTGTTTGCTTTCTTTTACTTAACAAGCGGGATATACACTCTTGATTCTGTTTTCAACTTGCAGCCGAACTTTCTGGACTATTTATTTTCTAATTGAGTTGCTTTGGGAGAGAATGGCTTTTCTCCTTTGCTTAGTTAGCTGCTGGCTCGCCCAACTTCTCCTAAGTCGGTACACATGATTCACAAAGACAACGCGCTTGCTTTCTGCACAGGCCTCCATGCCTCCTCCACGGCAGTCCGTTATCTGTTCTTCCTGAACATTTGTGTATTAAGCCCGTCCTGTGTTTGCCATTAAGGAGTCTTCCCACAGCTCTGTGGGCGGGGAGGGGGGACCACACACACACACACACACACACACACAATCTCTTCCCGGCACCTGATGGGTGGGGCTATTTTCTTGACATTTGCCAAAGTGGGCATTTTCGTCATCTACCACGGTCACAGGTCTTTCTCCTTTCGGATGGCTCTGAAGTAGGCTATCCCACTGTTGTTGTCAAAGGGCAAGAACATAGCCCAAGGAACTTTCGAGACTGAAGATTCTTCCACCCACACAATCCAGCCTGCAAACCTGACTCCGACTTAATGCGATGGCTGTGTGTTCGTCTAATGAATTAGCTAAGTGCTCAGAACTCGTAACCCGCCTACATCACCAGGAAGCCCGGAAGCTCTGCGCATGCCCCTTTCCCTAGAATCTTGCTCAAACACAAACCCGGCCCTGCTCCCAGCCGAAGCCAGAGGCCTGGGGTCTGTTTCCTATTTAGCTAGTTTTTAAAGAATGTGATTGCTTCAGCAGTCACCCTCTGAATAAATTCCAGTTACCTCCCTGTCAGGTGATCTCAGGACAGATAGGGGCAGGCAGGAGAGTGCCTGCATAGCAGGCCTGTGCCTGGGGCTTCATTGAGCCTTGCCTCAGAATTGCTCTGGAATGGTGAACAGGCCTTCAGCTCCGTCAGCAGACTGACTCATGGGCACTGCTTTCTAGAGCCCAGGACATATGAGAACACATGATTCCTTGAGCTGCCTGGTCCCCAAGTAGGGTTTTGTTTCATGAGGTCCCCAAAAGGCAACTCCCTTAGCCCCAGGCACAGCTTGAAAGAGGAGGAAAAGGGGGCAGTCAGAAGTGTGAACCGCTTTCCCAGTTTCCTGGGCTCTTTGTCTCTGTCTTTCTAAAGTCAAATCTTTGCATTTCAAGCCCATCACTGAGCATGCGGGCGGAAGAGCACAGCCCTGGTCTGCGGCAGTGGAGAGCAGGGATCTGTCCCAGGGACAGAGGCCCCGGACCCATCAGAGGATCCTCCAGTTCTTTTGTCACACGGACGTGAGCAGAGCATTTAGCAAGCACCAGGAAAATCAGTGAAAGGACATTTAGCTTCCAAATTCCTACGTGGTAAAGTTTGTTTTCAACCTGAAGTTCTCGGAGGACAGGGGCTGAGAGTTTATGCTCCCAGACTTCCAACTGAGAGAGCAGAATTTCAGCTGGCTCTCTGTACAAGGGAAACCAGGCAGATGGGATTGACAGTGGGAAGAGGAGTTCCTGTCACTCACAGGAAGCCTCTCGGTGAGCTCCCTTCCTCCACTCCTTCTGCCATTTGACCAATGAGAAGAACTGGATCCTACAGAGAAGACAACCCTACATTCCCACAACCAACCCAAGAGCATAACTGCCCCCACCATTGGCAAGGCATTTCACTCCCTAAGGAAGGAAAGGGTGAGAAGCTATTCTCGGCCAGACTGCCCCCAAGAAACCAGCACCACTGCACACGTGTGCCACCGACCTTGCCAAAGCTGCCTTTGCCCAACACCTTGATGAAGTTGAATTCATCCAGGCCCAAGCGCTTGGCCTGGCCTTGCCGGACTTCACCATTCTCGCCCGGGCTGGCCAGCTGGCCATCGGTAGATGATGATGCTCTGTGCTCCTCTCCTCGGTTGTCAAAGGACAAAGCCTTCCGGATGTTGTTTTCAAGTTCTTTTAGTTCTAGGGCCAAGGAGACAAAGATGCTCAATTAAAAGACCCCTCATGAGCCCTTTACATCAAGATTCGATATCCAGAACCCACGAGCTTTGAGTCCTTAGCCGTGCATAGCAGCAGATCCAGGGACTGCCCCTTCAGCTCCTTTATCTGTCTAACACATTTCCTTTGGTGCCTAATGGACAAAAAGACACCATTCTGCAAAGAGGAGGACACAGTTCCTGAACTGGCCGGGTTCACTGCCACCGAAGGCCTCTGAAGGCCTCCTCTCAACCTTGGCCATGATTCGAGGTGCGGTGGGAGTTCCTGTCCTCCCTGGGACTCTGCAGACTCTGAGGCGACAGGCACCCTTCCCTTCAAGTTTCCTTTGATGATCAGAACAACCCTCACAAGACACGCTCACAGCCATCACTGGTGACAGAATCACTCAGTTGCAGGGACCAGGAAGCCTTTGACTCCTAAACGTCTTTACTTGGCCTTGATGCTGGCTCTACTCCGAGTACTAGTCCCACACAAACCTACCTCACAGAATGAGCCACAGACTTATCCTTAACAGCAGAAAAGCTTCCCACAATGACATGTCTCTAACTCATCTTTGATGGGCAGGAATCTTACAGTCCAGTTTCACAACTATGAGATGGTCTTGCAGCCTTCGGGATTATGTGACCCAAATCACCTGGGGAGGATAGTGCTGGGAGGCCCTTTGTCATTTTCTGTTTGAACAGGGTCTATTATAGTTAGACATTCATTCACGAAAATAACACTCATCTGTGCAGAATGTGTATCCTGACATGAACCTACAGTAACAGATTCTGATGAGTAACAGGGCTCACAAGCGGGAGCAGCGAGTGTTTACCCCACGGAATGAGGACAGATGAGCAAGCAGCGCCTCTGGATAGGAAGGTCTTTGCCTCCTGTCTAGGACTTCAGTCACAAGGGCCCATGCAGGAGACCTGGAGTGAACTCATATCGGGGTGGAAAGACATCATCCTAGTCTACAGATATACCCTGATGACAGATTCGGCAGCTGCCTAGCTACTTACCTCACTCAATCCAAAGTATGAATTTTTTTTTTATCTCATTGGGCTTCAGTTGCTAAGAGCATCTTGGAAGGTATAACCCAGATGACCTAAGACCCCCAAGGCTTAAGAAAAATGTCTTACAACGGAGGAGGGACAGCTCCTGACTCATCCGTTTTGTGGTACTTGTATTACTAAGAGAGTTTCCCATCCATTAGTTCTCACATCTGTCTGGGAAACATGGTACCTGCTGGTCTGCTACATCTCTCTGAATAAAGGATCCAGGAGGTGCAGGCAGACAGTACAAGGCAAGAGACAGGCCTGGGAACCACGGGTGGTTCACTCTTGGGCCCATTTATCCTAAGACCTCCTAGCTTTAGATTCCAGGACACTTCGAAATGAAAAGGAAGAAACTGCAAATGCATCACTGACCAGGAGAGAAACTGGAAACTGGTTACTGAGCAATGAGTGGAATCTCTTCTGCAATGAGTGGAAGTAAAGGCACAGAAAGGAAGTCAGAGCTGAGGGTGATTATTTTCTTGTCTCAAGACTGGCAAATGGCCACCGAAACTGTTCTGCTCCCTCCTGAGTAAGGACTCAATGTTGGCATGCAGTGTTGACCTCCAACGAGGAGGTCATAGCGTAGGAGAGATCCTGGCCCATCACTCCTGAGTAAGAAGGACTCAATGCTGGCATGCAGAGTTGACCTCCAACGAGGAGGTCATAGCCTAGGAGAGATCCTGGCCCATCACTCCTGAGTAAGAAGGACTCAATGTTGGCATGCAGAGTTGACCTCCAACGAGGAGGTCATTGCATAGGAGAGATCCTGGCCCAGCCACCAGATTAGTCCTTGGTCTCAGGACAAGCATTTCCAACCCAGCTTTCCACTTCCCAGCCAGTTACCTGGGCTGAGCATCAGGACGGAGCTGGTGCTGGTGAAATAGTAGAAACAAGATCCCAAGAAGGACCACCATCCTCTGAACCCATTCCTGCTTGCAGATACATGCAGTTCTTTCCAGGGATGTTGTTGGAGGAGGGGGGACCCATCTGCCACCAGGACGGGGTGCTTATCCTAGCACCCCAGGTCCCACAAACTCATTCCTGTTGTTTATGCTCACAGAACTTACTGTCTGAGGCATATTTAATCAGAAGGACATGCATCTAGAATGTAGCCAGAGGAAAGTCAGGCCCAGCGCTGATTCCCTCCTGTTTCTCAAATTTCATCTTTCTAGTCCCGTCTGCTCATCCAAAGAACAGGGGAGGAGACAACCCCCACCCCTCTGCCAACTCAACCTAATGTCAACTCTTAGGGTACCATGGTTAGAGTTCAGAGGAGGTTGTGAACCAAGTAGACAGACACATCGAGGTCCAGAGAGAAGGCCATGGGCAAAGGAGCAAGACTTCTTCCTCTCTACATTCGAAACTGGGAAAAGAATGCTGGAGAGACAAACCTCAGCATCACACGGGCCTCCCTCTAATCCCAGGCTGGCGGGGACAGAGGTAACAAGCACTTCCAGCTAGCGCTCTCAAGAAAGCCTTGTCGCGTGCAAGAACAACAACCATATCAACAAGGAAGCAGTGTGTGGGGACCACTAAGGCTGCTGGCTGTGCCGATTAACAGGCAACAGAGATAAGAGGTAACAGGGAAATCTGAGAGTCTCACCCTGGTCACAAGGGGAGGTGGGCGCTGACTTGGATCGATCATCCCCAGATGGAGAGTTTCCAGAAGCCGGCTGGGGCGATTCAGCACCAGTAACGAGCTAGAAAGGACAGAAAATGGGAGAGTCATCAGACAGGAGGCCAAGTGATGTCAAACATATCAAGGCACCATGCAGAGAACCGTAAAGGTGGGCACAGCAACGTCCATCAAACTGGAGCAGGTGTGTGCGGTGTCACGAGCCAATTCGGTGGAAACCAAACCACAGAGGATTTCCCCATCTTAATATTTATACTCTCCAAAACAGGTAGCCTGTGAAGCAAACCCTGCTCCATTTATTCTTTCAGTAACACCGCTGCCACACACTCTCACCAATGCAGTCAGTGGGATACCAGCTGGCTCTACCACCTGTTTGGTGTTTATGCGTGATCTTATTCACCATTACGCCATTAACAGTGTCTGCGGGTGTGCATTGTGTATGTAGGGTACTCAGACAGACTTTCCAGTACTCCACTGCCCCCAGTGGCCGGCACCAAGTAATACACATGACTGATGTGCAAATATTCTCCGCAAATATTCTCAGGTGTAGTCAAGCCTGTTGGTTATTTTAATGGAAGATTCCCAGGCACATGTGTTTCCTGGAATAGCGCTGGCACGTCCAACTTACTTGCCAGTATGGACTTACAGATCACAGGGGTCTCTGATCCCTCTTCTCTTGGTCTTCCCAAAGATCTTTTCTAGCAAAAGGTCTGAGACCCGTGCAAAGACAGTTTAGCTCCTGACCAAGAAGAATACATCTCCCTCCATCATACAACTGATACCACCTCCTGGCTTTCTCCAGCTTTGTGTCAGGACTGTCACTGCCGTGACTATAGCTGATGACAGTCCCCAAGCTTGCTCTCTACCCATTGCTACATTTTTCCAGGCTGGCCCCTTTCTCATCAGGAGCCCGCAAATGCAAGTCTTCAAATGGAAGGCAATAGACAGCACCTTGTCACCAGAACCACAGTCTATGTGAATGCACATGCAGGAAAGAATGCAGGCAGAGCATTTCCCTTTAAATCTCTCCTGCCAGGGAAAGCTCGTCCTTCCAGCAGGGGGAAGCCAACCTCCAGAGGACTCTCTCTGGCTTTCATCAATGGCACACTGGCACCACCGTCCTTACACAGCCTGCCTCTTCAGGAGGCCCTAGTATTATTGGTCACTTCGCTTTGTAGCTCCAGTGTCTCGGGGACACAAAACAAAGCTTGGGTTTTCTTTTTTTTGTTTGTTTTTTGTTTTTTTTCCTAGCAGGATTCATATAACCTAGAGAAGTCACCCCATGTATGAGGCCTCACAGTTAATAGGGCCTTCATGACAAGTTTGCTCTTGGGAAAGACAAGAGAGACCATTACATTAAAAAGAGGAAAGATATATGGTCCTTCTCATCAGTTTTTCTGGGGGTACCAGGGAAAAGATATGGGCAGGTTTGACAAGAAGAAGAGCAGGAAGTGTAGGCTCTTTGGAAGGGTCTTCAGGCCAAGTACAGAGAGAACACTGAGGAGGGAAGGCCGCGAGGCACCTACAGGCAGACTTGCTCTTCTAGACAAGGACTTGAAGAAGTCTGACACCTGCCAGGTGGTGCCGCACCCTAATCAGCATCCACTGTCCAGATAATGTGGCTCTGCTTCTCTCGTAACCTACTTTTCCAAAGGCCTCTTAAGGTTTCTAGACTAGGGGTCACTGCTGAAACAGAGCTCACTAGAGATGCCCTTAGCTCTGTCTACGTCCATAGACCCTGACTTGCAAAAACTACACATTAGAACACCCGGCTATTCCAAGTGGCACTTGGAATGGCATATGCATATATAGGGATTGGGTCTCTAAAGAAAGGTCATGTTTCCTTAAGTATTTCCCAGGTAGCTCTGTGGCAGAGCTGGCACAAACAATGGCTTGCTGTCTGAAGGAACTGACCCTAGTGTGTGAGTGTGTGGGTGACCTTTCACAGGGGTCACCTATGACCACCAGAAAAGACAGAAAAGACATTCCGATTCATAACAATATCCAAATTACAGTTATGAAGTAGCAACAGAAATAATTTCATGGTTGGGGATCACCAAAGGCGAGAAATGTATTAAAGGGTCACAGCGTTGGGAGAGTTGAGAACCACTGGTCTAAAGTGTCATGCTTTTTCTAGAAGGGACTTCAAGGTCCTCGTGTCAAAGCCTGTTTTCTCTGGTGAACTTTTTGCTCTGTTGTGTTACTGAGAATTGAACCCAGGGTTTCATGGACATGTAAAAAGCTAAATCACCTAAGCATCCCCCAAGCCACACATAACTCCAGGCTTGCTCTATCGCCCCTCCCCTTTTTCCAGTCGTGAGGTATAATGAGACTTCCATGTTACCTGGCATCTTTATTTTGTCTACACACACAAGGTATTATGACTATCTGAAGCCTAAACCTAGGAATCTTACATCCCCCATTCTAGAGTACTCTCAGAAGCAGGCCCAGAGAAAGCTCCAGAATCAGTGGTCCCTACCTTTTTCCTCCTCTGGCCGCTGTTGGTGATCTTGTCTGGAGTAACTCCGAGGTCAGCCAGCACTTTGGCAATTCCTCTGGCATCCACTCCACAGTTGGGAGCCACGTTGGTCTCACATCGACGGTGAACATTCATTTTGCAGACTGTAAGGAAACAGGAAGGACAGACATCCAATATTCATGCCTAAAATATCACCCTTACCAAATTACAGAAGTAATACATGTTCTTCTGACAGAGGTTGGAAAATGAAGAAAAATAAAAATATACACAGAGAAACCATCACCCATTCCAATTCAGAGAACTACAATAATCTGCCAGCCACCTTGCAGAGAAAGTCTGGAAGCTGTTTCTAGTTGCCCCCCGCCCCCACTCCCTTGCAACACACCATTCCTACATACATGAAATAAAAGCAAGCAGAGGTCACATTTGCATTTCCGCTGGGGAACAGGATACTGTCTCTGTAAGAACTAACTTGTTTTCACTGACCTAAGCTTGATTCTAGACCTGAATGGACGCCACATATATGGTCTCCACACCATTCTGTTGTGGGTCACAGGATCCAGCGAGCTCTCTGGTAATCGTAGGAGACACTCAGCCAACTTCCATCAGGGCCAGAGGAAAATAAACAGCCCTGAAACAGGCCAGAGCATTTTTGCTCATCTTCCCCAGGCCTGCCAGGAGAAGAGCAGCTTGTTTGAGTTTTATTGCTGGGTTTTTATCAGATCCTAACTAACCCTGGGGAAACATTAAGTCCAGACCACTGGGCCATCCGATTTTACCTGAGGCCAGAGGAACATTGTAGGATTTACCCTTTACAGTCACATGCTACCTATGAGACACTGTGACATGGAGCACTTACTGCCACGCCTTTGATCTGGTTATCAAGAGAAGCATTACAGGACATAATGAAACATGCAAAATACTTTAAAAACATGGAGCGACACATCTAGACTATATGGCAAGGATGTTGGAAATCATGGCTAAGAAGCTTTGAGAGAAACTGAGGCCATAGCTCAATGGTAGGGTGGTTACCTATCTGGCCATGCAGAGCGCTGGGTTCCATCTTGGATGGAGGGAGTGGGGGAGCAGTTTAAAGAGGCATGTCTTCTAAAGGTTTCCATTTACCTTCCAAACCAAACTGTGGCTTGGGAAGATGTCTAAAATTCAAACTATGACACAGGGAATGGCAGTGTTTATCTTACTCAATGATGCCCCAGCGCTACAAAGGAAGTGATGCTGGCTCTTGACAGCTTGCTGTTAGAAGGTTTTGTTCTGTTCTGTTAGTAGTTATTGCCATTACCTTTATTGTATCTAATTTATGAATGAAACTCTGTCATAGGGATGCTGTGGGAAGAAACAGCATACATCAACTAGTACCTTTTGTGTTCCCTGTATCCACGGGAGCTCTTGGGCACATCTCCCACCTTGAGGGTTTTAAAGTAAATCTGTACTTTGTACCACAGTATATTGACTTCAGATACAGAAATTTTTGGAACAAGGAAAGCCATTTTAGTAAATGAGGGGCAGTGCACAGTGACTATAGCTCCCCAGCTAGATAGAATCCCTAATATGTATGCACCTAGCAAGAGAATATCACTTATAGCCAGTAAGTGAATGAAAAATCGATGATCCTGCTATTATATCTGGAGACTTCAATACTGTACTACCAGAGAGGCACAGGCATGAAGACAGAAAATCATCAAGGTGTTAAGTTGGGAGCGGAGGCTCCAGCCCCTTGCATCTATTCCAGCCCCCAGGCCTGAGAGTTGTATTGGTCTGGACTCCAAATCCCAGGAGGCCAGGTCCTGACCCCTCCTTGGGGGGGGGTCAGGTTAACTCCCACTGAGTATTTAAATGAACTCCCAAAAAAGGAACACTGGTCTCTTTTCCTTCCTCCTGGTGTTTGGTGATTGGGTTTGCGGCCCTTTGTGGCCACCTGAGCGTACAGAACTCCCATTAAACCTGGATATTTTTAAATTTGGCTTGTTTTGATTTGGCTTGATTGGGAATTTGTGTCAGCAGAAAGCTCGCTTTAGGAAATATTCCTGACACGGGGATGTAGCTGAATGCTGCAAAGATACCAAGTAACCTGGGTATAACTGAGCCTATTGACTATTTCACCCAACAGGAAGACACATACTCTTTAAGCACACATGAAACGTTCAATTTATACTCCACATGCTGGACCATAAAAATGCCTTAAAACAAACTGTTTTGGAAGGTGTGACTCTGCATCCTGGCCTATAACAGACCAGCAGATGGGGTACACAAGGTTGCAGCTGGGTCCAGGAGCTCCAGCATGGGAGGCAGCTATTCAAGAGGAATCACAGAGATGTCAAGCACTACACTCAAGCTCTGGGGCTCTAAGCATGCTCTCTGCTAGGCCAGTGAAGCCAGGAGTGGTCCAACACTACCTGATGGACAGCAGGCTCTAGGGCCAGGGCTAGACTGTGCCTATGATGGGTCTGAGGCTAGAGTTGATGGTGGCAGGAGCTCCAGGCTATTAGAGCCATGGAAGTTGGGACCATTGCCCAGCGCCCTACCCTATTCCCACTAAACACCTGTCTCTGCACTACCATGGCAAGAACCTGAAACAGCTGTACTACGCAAATCAGGGCTTCTTCCTGGGAATTCTCCACAAGAATTGGATGGAGGAGGTCCAGGAGAAGGGTGACCACATAACAAACTACAACTTTAAGAATGGGAAAGCAGACCAGAGAGATGGCTCAGCCATTAAAGGCAAGGATCGCAAATAAAATGTCAGTAAGTGAAGAACTATGTCATCAAAGTACACACGCACTGTTACCTTGCTGTGAAGAAATGAGGGTTCCTGACTTTGGCACAGAAGCTGAAATTCCAAGGGAGTAAAACCATCAAGCAAACACAGCACTAAGAAGCAGACACTGAGTTGGGCTGGGGACAGTCTTGTTTAGGGCACCAGTTCTAAGTCACCAGAGTTCATTTTGTAGGATGACTAAGCTATAGTTTTAAGTTTTATTCCAAAAATGTTTATAGTGTGTATACAATGTCTGATTTTAGAACAGTAGAGTGGAGCTAGAAGTCAGTTGGAGAAAGATAACTGGAGGATCACAAGCATCACACTGCCAGCTAACGAGAAAGAATCCCAAGACTTATTGAAATGGCAAGTACAGCTCATCAATATGAGTGAGATGTAGCCAAAGCAGCACTCACGGGGAAATTAGTGGCAGCAACTGTGCACATATCAGAGAAGAAAAAGACCCTAAAGCCGGTCATCTACTCTTTTGTTCAAGAAACTAGAAAAAATGTACAAATTAACTACAGAATGTAGAAAAGATAAAAATTAGATCAAAATCAACTGAAGTGAAAATTCAAAGTCAACTGAGAAGAAGTTGCTGTTTTTTAGAAAATCATTGAACCTCTTGTCAGGGAGGAAGGAAAAGAGAAAGAGAGAACACAATTGTTGTCCTTAGACTTTCTGCATCATAGGCAGAGCTATACCTCCAGCCTTCACAAATCTTCATACATCTGAAATTAAAAAGATCAGACTGATACACATGATCTATCAAAGCTCACACAAGAAGAAAAAGCCAATAGGAACAGCTCCGCCATTCGCAGAGTCAATTACCTTCTGAAACAGAAGCACTGGGCCCAAAACATCTAAGGAAATCTAATTCTCTAAAGTCTCCTTTAGAAAACAGAGGCAGAGGAGATCTTTCCTAATTCATCATGGAGCCCTAATATCAAAGCAAAAAAAAAAACCTACAAAGCAAGATCTCCCATGTGATAGCTCTCAACAAAACAATAAAAAGTTGACAATAACCCTCAACAAAACAATAGAAAAATTAATCTAACAATAGGCTAAATCTAATCGAGAATTAAATGACATGATCTAGTAGAATTATTCCAGGTATACTAAGCAGGTTCAACATCTGGAACAAGACCTCTTCTTACCAATCCTTGCTAGTCATTGGTTTGGAGATCCTAAATGATAGAGTCAGACAAAAACAGGACACAAAAGGCATGTACACCAAGAGAGAGGAAAGCAAACCTCAGTCTGCAGATGCAAATGTGTCTGTAGAAAACATGAAATAATAGACACTAGTAGAGAAATAAGAGAAAAGAAGTAGGGAGAAGAGAAAGAAGGCATCAGGAAAGAGGAGGGAGAGCAGGGAGAGAGGAAAAGAGAGAGAGAAATGCTCCTATAGCCAATAATTGGTTATAATAAGATTCCAGACAGTGTTAATATAAAAAGTCAATCAATGCCCTTTCTATCAGCAATGAATAAATGGATTTAAAACTAAAACCATTGCTACTTAAATTAATACTCCTAAATGAAATACTTAGACAAAAATTAAGCAAAATACATAAGGTTCATATGAGGAAAACTATGAAATTATAATTAAAAAACCTAAAGATTAAATTTTTAGAGATTCATTCTGTATGTATGGATTGGAAGCATTGGTGGTGTGAATGAGAATGGCCCCTCTAGGCTAGCGTTTGAATTTTTGGGTCTCAAGTTGGTGGAACTGTTTGGGAAGGACTGGGCTTTTTGAAGAAGGTGTGTCATTGGAGAGTGAGTTTTGAGATTTGAAAAGACATTCCCAGTGTTCCCTCTGCTTCCCATCTGTGGATAAAAATGTGAGCTCTCAGCTCTTCCTGCCATCATACCTTCCCTCTGCTATCATGGACTCTAACCCTTTGCAACCGTGAGCCCAATTAAATGTGTTCTTTCATCAGTAGCTTTGGCCATGATGTCTTAACAATAGAAAAGGTAACAGTTATAAAAGCCCAATGTTGTCATAACCTTAGCTTTTCTGAACTTGACTTACAAACGATGCAATTCCAACAAACTGATTCCAGAAAGTTAAAAGATCTCAGAGCAGTCAACCTAACACTGAAGAAGAACAAAGTCAGAGGACAGATACTTATTCTAAGGCTTATTGTAAAGCTGTACATACATACACACACACACACACACACACACACACACACACACACACACACACACACACATATATCCAGAACTGTATGGAATTAACAAAAAAAGAAAGTGGTCATTAGAACAGAACTTAGAGCACAGAAGGGGGCCCACAAAAACATAATTAGTCAATAATCGACCAAGAAAAAAGGCAATAAAAGAAGTAAAGATAGTTCTTTCAACAAATGGTTCTGCGACAGATGATACACACATGCAACTACAAAACAATAATCAAACAAAGGCCTCAACTCAGACACAGAGCTCATACTCTTCATAAGATTAGTTTCTTCAAAATGAATCATAGCCAAAATATAAGATGCAAAACTATGTAGCTTCCAGAAAGAAAAAGGGGAGTGGCATCTGGGTGACCTTGGGTATGGACTTAGCTTTTTAGATATGACGTCAAAGACCTGATTTATCAAAGAAACTAGTGGTGAGCTAGACTTCATGAAAATCCAAGACCTCTGCCCTGCAAAGACACCACCAATCAAAGGAGAAGATAAGCCACAGACTGGAGAAACATATTTGCAAAGTACGTCCCTGATTAAGGCCCAGGATCCAAAACAGACAACACCCAAAACTGGACAACTCAATTAAAACTGGGCAAAATAATGTGGGCAGAAACCTCACCAAGGATACTCAGATGGCAAATCCATGAGGGCATTGTACATGCTGTGTATCACTGGGGCATCTGATTCAATTAGCTGGTACCCTAGTTAGGGTTTCTGGTACTGTGATGAAACACCATGACCACAGTAACTTGGGGAGGAAGGGCTTATTTCGCTTCCACTTCTACATCACAGTTCATTGAGGAAGGAAGTCTGGACACGAATTCACACAGGGCAGGAACCTGGAGGCAGAAACTGATGCAGAGGCCATGGAGGAGTGCTGCTTACTGACTTGCCTCTCACGGCTTCCTCAGCCTGCTTTCCTGGAGAACCCAGGACCACCACACCAATCACTAATTAAGAAAATACCCTCCAGGCTTGCCTTTAGTCAGATCTTCTGGAGGTGTGTTCTCAGTGGAAGCTCCCTCTTCCCGGCCGTCTCCTTGTGCCAAGCTGACATAAAACTAGCAGCACAGAGGGCATGGGGAGACGACTCAGAAGCTAAGGGCACTTTGTCTGCAAGCATGCACATC
>NC_022018.1:9521102-9545075 GCF_000317375.1 Microtus ochrogaster | reverse complement strand
GACAGAAAAATCTGCCTACACTCTTGGGTGTTTTGGCAGCTGGATTTAGAATCTTCCAGATGTGTATGCCTTTGAGAGATGCTTCTGAAGGCAGACAAATAGCCTTTGGTATATCTAGACACTCCACTACTGACTGGCCTTAAAGAAAGACTTCAAACCGTGGACCAACATGGAAAAGAATATTAAACACATTTTACTAAATGAAAGCATCGAGCTGAAAGGCTGTACTGCACCAGGCGTACAACCCCGCAAAAGACAAAACTATAGGAGCAACACAAGGGTTAATGGGAAAGGAAGCTGAACAGACACAGAGGACTCCAGGGTAGTGATGTCTTTCTCTTGTCTCTTAGCTACCAACTGGACTCTTGTCACTTTGTGTTTGTCCAGTCTTACAGATGTTCCCGTGCTCACCCGAAGCCCTGACATAAACTGTAGACTTTACATGATAATGACATGTTGATGTATGTTCACAGGTGCTCACTAATGGCCCGTCCTGGTGTGGAGCACTTGCAGTGGGCCTGTGCATATGTGGGGTCTGCACATGTGCGGAGACAAGGTTCTATGAGGCTCTCAACAAGTCTGCTCAGGTTCACGCTGAAACGCAGACTTCCTTAAAAATCCAAGGTCTGTAAAGCAATTAAAAATAAAGTGTTTCGAGAATGAAACCAAGCAGGTGGAGTCGGGCCTCCTGCTTGCCCCAGAGCATGATCACTGGCCTAGAGTGGGCACTGCACAGAACCTCCGGCTGAACAGATGTCCCAGGAAGAAGACGGTGTGGTGGAGGAGGAGGAGAAGCCTACCATGGCCCTTTGGTCTGGACCAGATAGCATCCTCAGGTGGATCACACAGTCCAGGCCACAACATGTTGCTCTGCTTGGCTTTCCACCCTTTCCCCTCAGCATCATTTACCTTTCCCTGTCCTGCCCAACAACCCTGGACAGCACTCCCTTGCCCCAAAGCAACTAACTTGTTCAGCACCGTTTAACCACTGGCGCCCTCTGGTGTTAAAATACCAGCTCATTCCTTCCCCAGGGTGGACTTGGGTATGCAGGTTATTGAACTGGAGCTTGTAAAAGAGACTTTGCTTTTTTCTTTCTTTCTTTTTTTCTTTTTTTTTTCCCTTGACAAAATATCCAATCACATGTCGGTCAACTCTAACAGTTTGAGGAAGTGGAAGAGAAAGGACTTTGAAAAGCCTAGTGCCCAGAATAAAGCTGCGTAGGCATGGGGATACTGGTGACAGATATCCACAGTGGGAACATGCAGGGCGAATGGGGGGAGCGGATCCTGAAGGCAGGAATGACACCAAAAGGTAGCAGAACAAAAACTGGAGTGGATGTCCCTGCTTGGAACAAAAGAAACCCAAGTTACATTCACATAAAGTGATTGAGCCACCTATATCACATGTGTGTGCGCGCGCACACACACACACACACACACACACACACGGGCATGAGTGTGGGGGAGGGTGTTGGGGCACTATGAGGGAACACCAAACAATACCACAACCCCAAACTCCTCCCAACTCAACCCTGAACTACCTGTAACATTCATTTGCATTGACTTCTTGGAGATGAAATGCCGAAAAGAGCCACTCTGCCCAGGTGGCGCTCTTATCTGTCTATTTTGAGGAGCCACTGTTGTCCTGAGACTTAGCTTCCATCCCTGCTGCTCTGAGCACCCACCCTGTGCAGGGAGATGGGGCCGCAGAAGCAGGGCCGTCCCAGACTGGCCTGGAATTCAGGCACACAGACCCACGTGGATCCTCTGCATTATGTTCTACAATTCGGGGTTTTTTTTCTTTCTGTTTTCACCTTTTCCCTAGCTGATATGAAAGCGAGGCTCACAGTTAGGAGGGGCAGACTAGTAAATATCCTTTAGGAGCGAGCTGACCTCCTGGGGCTGGTGATTAGACCTGCCTGGGCTGCAATAGCACTTTCTGTGGGGTGATTTCGCTATGGCAGCTAAGCACAAATGCACACAGAGGGCTTGGGAAGAGCCAAGGCGAATGCTTTAATAGCAGTTAAGTCTCCGGTGAAAGTATAAAGACAACACACACAGAGCTCACTATGTTCTACATATGCGTTTCCTCTTAGGTCTGCATGAATCGCTCACAGTAAGGACATGTCTTTCTATTACCAGTGTGCATTTCATTCTAAAAACGAACGATGCTCACCTTACTAGACCTGGATGGAGGTGGGTGGTCCTTGGGCTTCCCACAGGACAGGGAACCCTGATTGCTCTTCGGGCTGATGAGGGAGAGGGACTTGATCAGGGGAGTGGGAGGGAAACGGGAGGCGGTGGCGGGGAGGCAGAAATCTTTAATAAATAAATAAATTAAAAAAATGAAGAAAAGGTTATGGACAAAGGGTCCAGCTGCTAAAACAATAGCAAAGGCCTGAAGTTTGAAACTGGTGAAAGTTCTTTTATGCTTTTAAATATCCTAAGCACTTTTGTATAAAAGGAAAGCAGAGGAGGGCATGGTGGCCTAACACTCAAGAGCTGAGGCAGGAGGATTGCAAGTCCCAGGCTAGACTGAGCAACTACTGAGACCTTGCCTCAGAAAAGGTGGAGGAGGAGGGAGAAAAGGGAGAGGGGCAGGAGAAAGAGGAGGAGGAGGGATGATCTGTCTGTCTGCTTGGCTCTGCAGAGCCGTCCTCTGAAGCATGTGGCTCCATTTACTCTTTGTGTTACATTCAAAAGGCAGAAGGGCAGATGGTGACCTGCATATGGTCCTCCAAGCAGGCAGTAACCAAACCAAGACCATGAGGACTTCGCTCAACCTTTAGCCCAACACAGTCTCTACAAACCATAGCTTCCCTAGAATTTTGTTACTCTCTATCGCCCCCTGCAGACACCATGAGTCTTAATCCAGGCGAACAGTTACTAAAATTTAGCTCAGTGGTAGAGCAAGCGCTTGCCTAGCAAGGGCAAGGCCTTGGGTTCAGTCTTAAGCTTCCGGACTGGGAGAAGGGGAGACAAAATAAGATGGATCTCAGAGAGAGGCTGGGGCCCGGTGAGAATCTCCAAGCTAGGCCTTCTCAAAGCACACATTCCTAGTGCCTCGGTACACAGCTATGATGTAGTGAGAGAACTCTGGAAGGCATGATGAAGCACAGGGCCGTCACAGAGCCCTGCAGGCCAGACTGCAGCCCATGAAGGAGATCTGGCTTCACCACTAAACTGTTTCTTGGTGTCTTCTGACTTCAGGGGTGGCTATGCTGAAGTGGGGGTGCTCAGGCAGAGGGAAAATGGGGAATGGACGGGTTTAAGTGGCCCACAGCAGGTTATACACGAGTAGTAACCTGATCCTTGGCAGCCAATTTCTAGGCTGCTGCTAATGGTTGCTGGCCTCTGCGGAGCAGGAGTGAGAGCCAAGGGCCCCAGACTCTGCTCAGTCTGGAATGGCAGGTGATGAAACGAATGGGCCCTTCCATCTGCCTGCTTAGAGCCGGCATTTTCCTGTCCTCACTTGAGGGGCCCAAGTGCCCAGTCATTGTGTGAACCCCGTCCCTCTGTGGTAAGGACAGGGAAAGGACAATCCAAAGGCCAGAGGGCAGCCCCTGGCAGGTTTCTGGCTGTAAACCCTGGGGTTCACTATGCAAAAGTCAGTTCTCTGCTTCTTTATCATTCAACAGCAGCAGAGTTACATAGGGTATAGCATTCCCTTCATGTTTGACCACACACAGCAGAGGCAACGGGGGTCCTGGGAGGTGACATCACATAGGCTCATCACAACCACTGCAGTCTGCTAGTCTGTTCAGTGATGTCTGCACAACAGCAACATGGCCGCTTCATAACATTCTTAGCCAAATCGCAGCCACTAAGTGATGCGAGACATAACCGTCCTCTCCCCTCACCCTAAACTGGAAGAGCAAATGTGCAATGCTTGCACTCATGTGGCTCAGGTCATTTCAAGTTAAAGGCACAGGGTGACCTGGGCAATGACAAGGGTCTGTCTGTTTAGACTCAAGTTCTGAAGAAACCTGTTTTACTGAAAACACTAGGACCAGGAGTAGAAGTGGCACCAAAGCTGAGTCCACAGAGCCGCAGATGGACCACATGTAGCAGAGGAGGTGAGCTCTAGCCTAGGATGGCCCACCAGCACGCCTACAGTGGTGCAAACCTGGGGAGCCTGTTGAGCAGGAAAGCAGGGCAAAGCCATGACGAGGGCATGAAGCAGGACCAGGCAGATGTGGATAATTAGTTTAACTATGGAAAGATGTGTTGTATTTGCTTACCTTGCCTGCTCAAGGCACCTGATTGGCCTAATAAAAAGCTAACTGGCCAATAGCTAGGCAGAAGGTAATGTGGGAACTTCTGGGCAGAGAGAATATGTAGGAGGAGGAATCTAAGGCTCAACAGAGATAGAAGGAGAGAGAGAGAGAGACAGACAGACAGACAGACAGACAGACAGACACACACACACACACACACACCAGGGGCCAGACATACAGACAGACATGGAGGAAGCAGAAAAGCAGGTCATACGGAATGAAAGTACAAAGCCCTGGGGCAAAGTATAGATGAAACAGGTTATATTAAGTTATAAGAGCCAGTGGGACAAGCCTAAGCCTAAAAACCAAGCTTTCATAATTCATAAGTTTCTGTTTCTTTATTTGGGAGCTGGCTGGTGGTCCAAAGAAAATCTGAACTACACCAGGCTCCATGGGGCCTGGTATATGAATTGTCTCCTCAGCCTCTCAATGATCACCTTCTCCCTGTCGTAGAATATTCTGAAAGCACTGCCTCTCCATCCTCACTCCGGCCTAGTGCACTTGAGATGCATTCCAGTGTCCCTCCTGTGTTGCCAAGGGCCTTCTCATTAGGAGCCCATGTTTCATGTCTTACCTTAGATAGAATCTTAATGGGATTCATTTTCATTCTCCCTGCTTTCTCCTAGTGTGTGTGGGGTGTGTACCTCCCTCCAATCCTCGCTCCCCTCCCCAATATGGTCCTTCTTTCCTGTTGCCTTTGCAGGATTATGCTAGAATCTACCACCCCAGGCCATAAAGGCATCCTTAAGTCTTCTCTCTTCACATGAGGTCCTTACCAGAGGGTAACATCTCTATTGCTACTCTACTGATCATTGGAAATGCGAAGCCAGCCCCTTCTCACTCACTGGGCTCAAAAAGAATAGCCAGCAAAGAGATGGCTCCATGTTCCAGGGGAATGCTCCTCAGGGACGTCCTATCCCCAGGTCAAATTTATCATTTTGTTCCAACCCTGATGTTCCTCCCACACTCCCATTCTAAAGACTGTTCCGTCATTCTCCCTGCTCTAGTCACGCTAGACATGAATTAGTCCTTTAATATCTTTCTGCTGCAACCATGATTTACAATGTCCATAGTGTCAGTAAAAATCCCTTCAGTGATCGGCGTCCATATCTTGTTTATCTCTTTATACTATACTTTAAAAGTGGTTATTATTTATTAATATAATCATGACAAAAAATAAAACCTATTTAAAAATACTCTCCATGAAAACATCTTGCTTATTCGTGGTTGTTTAACATTGTGGGCACAGTGGACCATACAGAACTGGACCCTTTATTCAGGTTCCTTGACTATGGCCCCACTTCTCACACTCACGAGTTATCACTGGGGCCACCCAGCACGCTCTATGGAACAGTTTGCAGGTGGCATAGAACAGAGAAGGAATCTGAGATGCCAGGGTCAAGCCCCACTTCTGGTAATAAGCTGTGGGCTATGTACAGGTCACTTCAAGTATGAGCCTCAGTTTCTGCCATGGTACTGTGGCCATCTATGTACAGCCCAGGGGAATCAGTAAGACATCTTAGGTGACAATGCCCTAGCATGATTTTCTCCAAGAGTCAGCTTGGAACCAAGGCTGGAGAGAGAAACCACCAACTCATACCTATTCCTTCAATAATCCAACCCTAAAAATACGCCCTCCCTTCTGGCCCACTGCCTCTTTGCTTCAAATCTTCATTTTGTTTCCCCGAGTTATGAGCCACTGGACAAGGCTCAGCTGCATGTTCCTCGCCAGGTTTCCTCCACACTCATGGGCACTCTCTTCAAAGAGGTCTTCAAAGGTACCCAGTCAGGGGACGATGGCTTATCAAGGGTTAATGCTATAGGCAAATCTGAAACCCACTTTAGAAAGTCATGCTATACGGACAGAATGCTTTTACAAAAGGAGAGAGGAGAGGGGCATTGGTATTGGGCGGAGGGGTCAGGAGATTGAGACTCACCTTTACACTGCAAGCCCTGCCGCAAGAGGCCCCAGAGCAGGGAGCCACAGTGGTCACAGAACGTGGGGACCTTGTAGTTGTGGATCCCGAACTTGTGGGGCATGTTGACACTGAACCGCTGGGAGCCCACCTGCAGGACAGGAAGACAGAGTATCAGCACCCAGGAAGACACGGCATCGGCATCCAGCTCCTCTAGGAAGCTGATTGCTCCCTGGATTCCTGGATGGATTCTTAGAGAATCCCATCCTCCGAAGGCACACGTCATTGCAGGCCCCTGAAGAGAACCTCTCCTCCAGCCCAGCTTTCCCTTTCATAGTCATCCTAATTCACAGACGAGAGGAGACTGCTTCCCACGCATGCCCCTCCATGACATTAGGCTTCTGCACAACCGTAACACACAGTTAGCAGTGACCACCTTACACCGAAGTCACTGACAAGACATCACTGTGTGCGTTCAGCTCTGGTTGTGCACAGAGGTCTAGCTGGGAGGAGAGAAGCTCCCAGCAGCTGACGAGGCGACTGAGGAGCCTATAGAGTAGCATGGGACAGCAACACAGTATGGAAGATGAAGACAGTTAACAGAGTGACAGCCACTGGTGGGCACCATTGCCTTAAACTCTACTACCACAGCTTGGGGTGGGCTCCTGCTTCCTCTGCGTCACTGACAAGAAAACGAAAGCAGTGTGGGAGTCAGAAAGATGCCCACAAATCCAACAGATGCAAAGCAGGCCCTGTCCCCACGTGTCCAACTTCACAGCTCGAGGCTCGTGTCTGCTCTGCTGCTATTTGCTCGTTACTGAAAGGTGAAGGTCAGGACAGACAGGGAGGATGCAGGAAGAAACTTAGGTGTCTGGGATGTGGGCTGAGCTCCGCCAGCAAACCTCTAGTGTGGTCTCATTCCAATTTCCTGCGACCTCTGGTTTCTGACCTGATGTCACAGGAGAGCAGGGTCAGTGGAACAGTGGAGGGGAAGAGATGGGGACATGAAGGGTTCCACAGAGCCACGAGTCACCAACAGGTGCAGTCTACTCTCCTGGGTCTTCTCAGAACTTTTGAGAGCTACTCCTTGCCATCTGGTGAAGCAGCCACATGAACCCGCCCCTTCCCAGTCAGGGCAGGAAGCCATGAGAGGAAGACGCTGACGACTCTACGGTCAGGGAGGGGTGTGTACAGTGTATCTTTGATTGTCAGCTGAATGTGGCACAGAAAGGCCCCCTTGGAGGACTCGGGAGTGAGGCATGCTGGGTGCAGACCCTGATTAGGGTGTGAAGCCGTGACTAGGGGTCCTCGTCACTCAGCTCCCAGAAAAAGCCAGTCCTCCCATGGTACCAGAACGCTACTGTACCTCCTCCATACACGGGCATCCATTAGAATCCCATCAGAGTACAAATTCTCCAGGTATAGCGAGAACAGTTGTGCCCACCACCTTAGGTTTATCAGTGTCAAGTGTCAACCATGCACCTTCCTTTCTGACTCCTAAGGTTGGATAAGGTCACTGTGCCCGCTCTAGTCCTATAGTTCTGAATACATGGTAGACATGTAATAAGAAGAGAAGCCAACCCACCAGGAATAATTTAATAAATATATGAATGACAGACTAAGGTAGAAAGGTACAGAAGCTTGGCCCACGTGATCAGGAGGCCCTTATGGGGTTGGAGACAGATGTATGAATTTCAGTTGGGATCAACAAAGACTCCAGGCAGCTTGAGAGATGGCTCAGAGTTTACAATCACTGGTTGCTCTTCCAGAGGTTCAGAGTTCAATTCCCAGCATCCAAACGATGGCTCACGGTCATATACAATGAGATATGATGTCCTCTTCTGGCATGGAACACCATATATATAAACTAAAATAAATCTTAAAAAATATTTTTAAGAAAATCCCAGTGACTCCAAGGTATTAGAGAACAATGAGAAGACAATGGGAGATACATCATCATACCAGAGTCCTAAGGAGGAGCAAACAAGAAGACAGTACACACGCAAGTGAACACATTCATGTGGGTATCAGCACACATATATACACTTTTACTGTGGAGTGCACATGGGCAAAACTCTCAGAGAAAACAGAGGAGGAAGAACAGGGCAGGGAGAGAACTGCAAGATTAAAGGAAATGAAAAGAGGGTTGACACGAAGACAGGGTATTCTTGCTTCCTGCAACAATAAGGGGCATGCAGATTGTCAGACATGAGACACATGACTGGACAAATGCTCATGGTTGCAAAGAGAATGTCCAAGAAGCCCATCATCAGAGCTGATTAATTTTCCTTTGAGATGGAGTCTTTCTATGTGGCCCAAGCTGGCTTCACGCTTGCTTTTAAGGTAGGAGCTCTTTTTAGTAGACGTTTCCCAAATGCTGGGAAAGCAGCGTTTGGGGCTGCAAGTGTCTGTGGTGTGTGCAGATGCAGTGCATTCGTTACACTGCAAACAGTGACTCAGAGGAACGGACTCAAAGACTAGACACCCAACGGAGAGGTACTCAGTTGCCAATGCAATGGGGAGAACCGGATGGGCAATCCACTCCACCATACTAAGTAGCCCCACTCGAGATCCTGGCCATTTGTCTCCAGGGATGCAGGCCACATTTAGGGGCATGCATCACTGGGGATATGACTGCTAAATCTGCCGGCAAAGACAGAAGGAAACATCAGGGGCCAGATTAAGTGGGAACTGTGTGTTTCCGATCTCATCTTGCTACTGTACAAACCCCAGAGTCTTTTGGGACATTTCCCTTTCAGGAAGTGAGGGAAAGCTTCAGAAACCTGAGGTTCCCAGGTGATCATACCTGTGAGAACCACAAAGTCTGGGCATATGAGCTCTTTGCTTCTACTGGACTGGGCACAATGCCTGCCACAAAGGAAGTGCCCAGTAAATAGTCAACGGAACGTTCATAGGAAGGAAGTGGAGCAGTAAATGCCCTATCTCCCTCCCCATCGTCTTGTAAAAGTAAGGCAGTAACAATGTCCTGTAGGTTATCATCCTAGGTCAGCAGTCAGGAGAGCCAGCTGCCAGGTGGTACGTTATCTCTCCTTCCTTGGGACAGGGTCATGTGTCTCTCAGGCTGACCTTGAACTCGCTTTGAAACCAAGAATAACCCTGAACTTTGTCCTCTTGCCTCCATCTTCCTAGTGCTGGGATCACAGGTGTGCACCACCAGGCTTGGTTTCTAGTACTGGTGATTGAACCTAGGGCCTTCTGCATGCTACACAAACTCTCTACCAACTTAGTTGTAGTCCAGGCACTGGTTTTCACATTCAACCAGGACAACAGAAGCCCTTGTAAACAGCTGTGGAGATTGAGCCTCAGTTTACCCTCAGAGCACAGGTGGCTCGACCTCAGCCTCATGCCTGGCTGCTTTCAGAGACAAGCAAAACAAAGCAAGAGGAGACCCAAAGATGAGAAATGTCTCAGATGCGAAGCTCCGTATTTGCCCGACCACTTTCAGGAAGTGGACAGAAGGATGGTGTAGGTCACTTCTGGGAACTCAGGTTCTAAGCTTCCTTCACTTTAACCGCAGTGGCCAGTACTCCCAGGGTTCCCGGGCCTGGGTCCAGTACCACGATTGTGTAGTAGTCTTTACAGCTGGAACTGAGAGCGTACCTCTGAAATTCAGCCCAGGCACCATCACCTCCTTCTCACACCCCGCCTGCCATCTCCCCTCAGCAGGGTCTTCTGCCTACCAGTGGTACCACTATCTTGATTCTTAGAGGAAACCAGGCTCCCTTTGTGGAATTTCACATCTCAGTAGTGCTGGGAATTCCCTTAAAGCCAGTCTGACACCGACTTCTAAGCTTGAGAGACAGGGAGTCAAGGCTCAAACTCTGAGACAGGACACGGCTCTTTCTCATTGTAGCTATGTGTCCTGGGCAAATTTTGAGGCCACTCTGCTGTTCCTTGTGTCTCTGTGCTAAGATGAAGACAGTAATATCTAGTCCTCCTTAAAGTTACAATGGGGTGAAATAACATGTTGAAGTGCTTCTGGTCAGGCTGGGTATGTACTCAGTGACTTCATCTAGTCTCTCTAAGCCCTCCTCAGGCTGCTCACGCCTCTCTGTTTCTGACTATCTCACTAGGGGATAGCTCCTGCTGTGTGCTGATCCCATTTGTTTATCACCTGCACGTGGACACATCACTGTGCCATTTCAGGGTTCCAGTGGGGCAATGAAACAAGACTCCACATCTCAAAGCCAGACATCGTGGCACACACCTTTATCCCCGGCTCTCTGGAGGCAGAGGCAGGTCAATTTCTGTGAGTTAGAGACCAGGCTAGTCTATATAGTGAGTTCCCAGACAGCCGGAGCTACACAGTAAGACCCTGTCTTGAAACTACATTAATAAATAAATGGATAAATAAATCTATGGATCTCCACATTTCACTCATGGTCTGCAGCTCTGGGCTCCTAGTTCACTCTGGTAAAACTAACTTAGTGCTGTGTTCATTCAAGAGGCAGTGCTTCAAGCCAGCAGGCAGTGGTCACCTTTCATTCCTGCTCCATACAAGGAAGACAACGGCAGGATCTCAGGGTGCTAAGGTTCCCTTGCAAAGCAGGGGCAGAGAAGGGAGAGGCTGGTACAGAAGAAAGCACAGAATTCCAGTGTTGTAAATATTTACCTCGTCAGGGGTTTCCTGTTTCTTTAGGCCAGCACACTTGGTAATAATGAGCTCATGACATCGCTTGTGGACGACGCAAGTGCAAACTGCAGATGAGAAAAACATAAGAAGCCCTGAGTGAGGAAGTGAGATCCCACCCGAGATTTAATCAGGTCTCGGCGGAGACATGACCAGAGCTGTGCCCCTTCAGACAATGTCCTAATCTAATCTAATCCCCTTGTTAAGCCTGTAATGCAGTGTTTCAAACAGTCTGCACCAGGACTCTGGGGCTTCTTAAACATCCTGCAGAAGGAGGAAAGCAACGGTTGACGGGCGATGGTTGGCAGGCGCTGCTCAGCTTCCCTGCTCCCATCCGCCGAGGTCAGCGACCACCCAGCTCTCCACGGAGCCCTCTCTATTAAAGGTTCTGTACTGCTCCTCATTTTCCACTCAGGACCATGTCACAAGGACTTTTCATTTGGGGTCAGGACTGGAACATAGAACACAGGAGTCCTTGGGCTTAAAAAAAAAATTGCTTTCTGATCACCATGTACAAAACTTAAAAATTTCCATTGACTTTAGTAAGTGTACAAAATGTGACCTGTAACTCTAGCTACAAGGTCACGGGGCAATGTTAAAAGGAGGTAATAGGTCCTAAGTAGTTAAGGAGGTAACTGTCTGCACACATACTGTCCCAAATCACAGCAACCATTAACAAAACCACCCCCAAGTTCTGCCTGAAGTTAGACTCTCAAGGGAGACAGCATGGCCTCCCAGTTCTCCCTAGAGGGAAGTCTCGAAAAGACCACATCTTATTTCCACCCACCAGACCAACTTGACCTTGCATCTGTAGTCAATTAACTAGAGAAATGGAATCATCAACACCTCGAGTGGGCTCTACGTGCTTAAAAATGATTCCGTAGCAGAAATCACACAAAGAGAATCATCAAGAATCATACAAGGTTACTAACAAGCCAGTGAGAGAGTGCCTTCCAAGAGCCTGAGGAGGGTGAGCAGGGAGAACACACAGACCCGAGGAAGACAGAAGACTCCTCTAACTGAAATGTTACATCTACCAGAAAACAAACAAACAAACAAACACTATTGCCTTCTGCTACTGCAGCCAAAATGCTAGGCGAAGGGCACTTGCTAGGGTGGTAGAGACAGGAGGTACTTCTGTGGCATGTATCATACATGTATGTAGGAGTGATGGCCAGGCAGTAACAAAGTTGAGGGGTCATACTTCTTAGAGAGAGAGGACAATGGAATTGTACACAGGCTCTACACATATCCAGCCTAGCAAGAACCTTCTAGAAGGGGTTATCATCTTAACCTAACCATGGGTCCCAAAGGCCAAGTTCATAAAATGCCTCTTACCTTGACATTGGTACCCCTGTTTTCCTATGACACCCCTGAAAGGAAGAAGATGGAATATTACTAGGTCAAAAAATAAACACACAAAGCCACCCAGTTCTGGTCACCATCCATGCTGTAGTGAGTACCGTGGTGTCTGCTGAGCAGTGTGACTTCACTGCCACTTGGAGAGTTAGACATGCCTTCCAGGAGGCCACAGGGACAGCCTCACTTGTGGAGCAGGTACAAGGCCTACTATATCAGGATTTGGTTTCTTGTACAAACACTCTCACTGGTGGGGGTAGCAGTATTCTAGAAATCCACAAGGGATCCTGCTTGCTCTGGACAGAAGTCAGTCAATTAAAACATCCCCTCCTCGTGGATATAAAGGACATTCCTCAACTTCTAGCACCAGGGCACACCCCAGAAGGCTTTGTGATGGTGGATAAGGCTTGCCATTGACTGGCATATATCCTGGGCACCCCAAAGCTTGTCAAGAAATATGGGTAGTCTACAGTTAGGACTGAGGACTCAGTGGTTCAATTAGTCATTGGAGGTTCCTTCCACAGCCACAGCAGGGTTTTGTGAAGGCTAGTTAGCTTGGAAACAGTCAAACCCAGGCCGCCATGTCCCTGTCCTCGGTGTACCTGAAAATTCACGTCTGCTGCTTCACACTGAGATACCTCTGCTTGACTATACAAACATATTCCAGAGCGCCCAACAGTCCTCAGCCAAGAAGAAGGAGCCACAGGTCATTGGGCCATTCTCCGGAACTAGAAATTGGGGTGTTCCCCACAAGCCCAGAGGAAGATTCAGCCAGTGAGACCGTCCACTCATCTCATAACCCACACAGGAATGGCAGGCCTGGGACACAGAGTCAGGGCTGCTGGCAAGACGCACTGTGGAGAGCGCTGCTTCTGCTTCAGCTGAGGCTGTCTAAGCTGCGTCTCTTCAAGTGGCCAAGCCAACCTCAGTGACTTCTAGAACCCAATGGTCCGTAGAAGCCCAATTCAGATGTTCACACGGAAACTTGGCCTCATTGGCTCTCCTCACTGGATTCCAGTATGCTGATTTCTGCTCAGGCTTCAAAGAGCTCGGAGAATATGCTGAAATGTCTGCTTCTTTTTACTTTTTAAAAATATGCACAGTAAAATACACTTTTGTAAAAAATATCAGCATCTCATTCCTGTGAGACATTTAAATCTCACACCCTCGCGCCAGCTGTTTTATTAAGGAAAAACCTGTACTGTCACCGTCAGGTTCTCCAGGGCTGATCTCAGCTTCGCGCTCTCTGATGAGACTCGGGGAGAGCAAAAGGCTTTCCTTATTGAGGTCTGTCTTTTAAACTTTAAAATCAGAGCTCCAAACAAAGACAACAGAATTACTATAAAAAGAGCTCTGAATGTTAACACACAGCACACCTGGACTTCTGTTAGAGAAAACGCTCCTTTGTTCCAAATGAAAATACAATGCTTCTGTCCGCAAGAACGTTACTTCGTTCATTATTTGCCTTCATGGGAAAGTCTGTCTGTCTGTCTGTCTGTCTGTCTGTCTGTCTGTCTGTCTCTCTCTCTCTCTCTCTCTCTCTCTCTCTTTCTCTCTCTCTCTCTCTCTCCACACTGTGTAGCTCTCAATGACCTGGAACAGCTATGTAGACCAGGCATGCCTCGAACTCACTGCTTCCCAAGTGATGGGATCACAGCCATGCACCACCATGCCCAGGAGAAAACCTCTCTCATTTACAACAGCACTATTGATTGAGGTTCACCTTCTCCTACCCCACACCTGATCCCTGCCTTCTCACTACAGAGAAGCTAGAACCTGGGGTTGTCGGGAGAAAGGAACTTACCAGATGAAATCTCTGCAGTGGGAGCAGTAAGTGGGCTGCCGAAGGTAGGTGGCCATGAATTTGTGGCCATTGACCTGGTGGACCCTGCGCCTGACAGCCCCTTGCCGCTTCCTCGGCCGCATGCGCTCCCTGAACACTCGTTCTTCATTGTCTTTAGGGGCTGCAGAAAGACACAAGCAGAAAGGAGACCACATGGGTTAGTGCACCTTAACACTGGCCTTCGGGCAGGGGTCGGCTGGGTGGGAGGCAGCCTTTCTGCTGCCAGAGGGGCTGAGGGTTCCGAGGGGGCTCAGTGCTCAGCTGGTAGAAATGCGCATCCATGGGGATGAACCCTGAATTCGTGTACATCTTCTCATGTCTGCCTGAATCCTCAGAGTCGACCCCATTCCAGACTCTTCTCCCAGCCATCCCATTTCTTCATGCCCCCTTTGCCCAACCTAGACGTTTTGAGAGTCACGCGAATCAAAGTGTTTAATGTTCAGCCTTAGCAAACTTTTAGGTGGTGTGAGCTTGGAAAGACAGAATCAGATCCAGAGGCTGGAGAAATGACTTAGTGGATAAGAGTAATGGCTGCTCTTCCAGAGGACTCAGGTTCAATTCCCAGAAGCCACGCAGTGGCTCACACCTATCTACAACTCAGGTTCCAGGGAATCTGACACCCTCACACCAATGCACATAAAATAAAATAAAATAATAAAATAATAAAGTAGTTTAAAAAAAAGAGTCCAATCTCTTGCCACGAGTCTCTGCAGGCACCTCTCAATAAAATGGGGTCACACTGTTGAGCATATGGCATGGCTGCAAGGCTGGTGTTAGGAATCCCTATTGACTTGCTGCCCGGCTCTGAGTCATAGCTATCTAATAAATCTAACTTCTCCCTTTTCCCTCATCTTCAGATTAGAACAATCGATCCTTTTCAAAGGTCAGAAGGAATGAGGGAGAGAGGGAGGGAGAGAGAGAGGGAAGGGAAGGAGGGAGCACACCACCATGGAAGCAGAGTGCTCCTCTGAAGCTCAGAGCACTGAGAGAAGAGCATCGAATTGGGTCCCTGAAAGCAGAGGAGGGAAGGTGGTCCCGGGGAACAAATGCCCAGGTGTGTGAGTGAGTCACAGCACCCAGGTGGCCTGGTCGTCACTCACTGGGAGCCTGCCCTGAGCTCTGAGGCTGCAGAGCTAACACAGCTCCAGATGATGAAGACAGGTTCTGCCTGTTGTACCTCCTGGTCTTCAGCTTCCTTGGGATTCGTTGCTAACTGGTGACTATTGCTTTCAAATGTTCCCAGTAACATCAGCTCCTCCTGATGAAATGAGCCTGTCATTTCCTACCCTGCCACATGCAGGGCGCTTAACCCGCTGACCAGGTCTCACAGGAACACCCCTGGTGACTTAACACAGAGATCTCTTGGTGCGTATATATGTGCATGTATGAGTGTGCATACACACGTGTATGTGCATAGTTACAGTATACACAGGAGATCAGAGGACGACTATCAGGAGTTGGTTCCCTCCTCCTACCACACGGTCCTGGGGACAGAACGCATGGCATCAGACTTGGCACCAGGCTCCTTTATGCACTGGGGCATCTCACTAGCCCTGAGCATCCCCTAGTTTTCATAAGAAGAAAGTAAATAACTAAAAATCCAATCTATGTGGCAGGAATATTTGTCACAAACCGGATCAACAGAACCTAACCCCAACCCTGGCATTATGGGATGGAGATTCTTTTTGACAAAACAAAACCCACAGACGACAGAGCACAGCCCTTTACTTCTTCCCTAAGCCTCACCGCAGAACCCACTAAGGCAGTAAACCAGCTCCTAGTGCATCGAAGACACAATCGTATTTGCAAGTGTGCCAGTTGTCTGCATCCTGAAAGACTCAGTTTTCAGTTAAAGATGAGAAGTTCCATTTTCTCCAAGGAAGTCTGCCTGAACTCTCGCAGAGTCTCCCTGCGGGCCTCCCCTCTCAGCTTTCTGCAGAGAAGACCGGTAGTTTAATCAAATGTCCCGAACTGTGTTCACTCTGATTTAGAGGGGAAATGTGGCAACCAACGAGGACAGCTGCGTTTATTTTCAGATACCCCTGGGAGGGGCCATGGATACTGAAGGGACATTATAAAGTCATGCAGGGAAGTGGAAGGAAAGGTCTGTGCAGGTCAAGCTGCAGCCAGGGGTCACTCGTGCACACTGAGGTCTGTCTGAACAGCACTTCCTGCAATATTTTTATTACTTCATCTCCTGCACACATCTGCCTGCCTTTTAAGTTGGATTTTATGCCAGTGTATGGGGAGACAGCAGGCCATGGAGGCTCAGGTCTAAATTCCCACCACCCAGGAGTCGGTGGCAAGAGGATGGCTGTAAGTTCAAGGCCAGCCTGGGCTACAGAATGGGACCCTGTTCAACTTGGAGTTTCTGTAGTCATCAGGAAACTAGAAAGATGTCATTGCAAATGGGAATGTCTTCCGGGAAGAGGGAGGTAGAACACGGGCTGCACTAAAGTGGAGGGGCAAGCTAGGTGGAAGAGCTTCAGTTGAGAGTGAAGTGTGAGGGTGGGGGCAAGGGATGAGGGTCCAAGAGTTAATCAGAAAGAAGGATGTATGAAAAAGCCATGGGAAACCTACTATTTTATAGATCAATTAAAAAATATACACTTGGGGTGGGGGAGGACAGTATGCATGCCTGGACAATGCTACTCCTAAAACTATGGGTTATTAAACACAATTTCCAGTATTGGAGAGTTAATGAGTTGTTGGTCAGGGAAACCAGAGGCTCTGCTTTCTCTCTTGGCTGCTCACCAGCACCAGTTGATAGGACTCTTACTGGAGACATTGTGTACCTTCCCTGTAAGACATCAAGCTAGAACTGAGCTAGAGGCTTCCTCTAGACCTGAGCTGATAGCTAACTATTGTGTTGTCTGAAGCAGTAAGGAAATCCCCTAAAACCTTAAAAAAAAAGAGCTGTTGGATGACCCAGTACCCCCAGCCTTGGCTACATCCCAGAGAACGGAAATCAGAAGTTTGAAGCTATGTTTGCTCTCACAGTTTTAATGTAAGCATTGTCTGCATTAGCAAAGACAGAGATGCAACTAAATGTCCACTGATGATTGGGCAGCTGTGGAGAAATGTGGTAAATGCATAAAGGTGGGTTTACAGGATCACACAGAGAAGGAAAGCCTGCCATTTGGGATAAAAGGCATGAAAGACACCATGCTAAGCAAAACAAGCCAGTCACAGAACACAGACTCCATAACACCACATACACAGGGACTCATCAACAGTCGAACTTAGAGAAGCAGAGAGTAGAAATGGTGCTTTCTAGGGCATGGAAGGAAGCAGAATCAGGGTGGTGTTAACGGTACCAAGGTTCAAAGCAAGTAAGACCTAGATGTCTGTCTACAGCATGCTCCTCTTGCTCACAATATTGTATTATACACTGAAACATTTGCCAAGAGTGTGGCTCCTATATTAAAGGCTATCACAAAAGTAAATAAAAAATAAATTTTAGCTTCCATGGCAGGGGCAATGCATAGTATATCACTTTCCTCTGAGATGCAATCTTCCAACTGGAAGAGAAGCCCATTAAGATTCAGGATGGTTAGCCAGGTGTATTTGCCCATTCATTTGGGAGGCTGAGGCAGGTGGACCTTTATCAAGGCCAGCCTGGTCTACATAACTACACAGTGAACTTCTGACAAGACAAGGCTACACAGTGAACACACACACACACACACACACACACACACACACACACACACACACACACACGATACAGGATGTTCTAAGGGGAGGTAAAAATGTTCCATCCTGCAGGGAAGCTTGCTAAACTAGAGAGTAAACAATTCAAAAGATTCAGAAAGTCCCTGAAACTGAGCAGAAACATTATGACCTTCTTTTGCAAGCATATAGAAGCTGTACAGACCGCTAAAAGACATCGTCAGATGAGACCAGCTGTCTGGAAGAATGTTCAGACCAACTGAACTGCCTGAAAAAGGCACTCCCCAATTTCTCAGGCTGCCTTTAAGTAAGGTGACTTCCAGGGTTCCAACTTTCGTGAGCCATGACCCATGTTGGGGTGGACTTTGGTGATATAACTGCTTCTAAGTGATTTCTATTTGTAAGGCTTTACCACATTCGGTTAAGCACTCCTTACTTTGGTCTGTGTTCTGTTCTTTATCTGTGGCGAATAAATGTTTGTTTATGCTTCTCTAGGGAAAGTGCCATACAACAGATGTGTGTGTGTGTGTGTGTGTGTGTGTGCACATCATGTGTGACAGATATGTAAGTGAGGGATACACATCCATTTGGATATATTAATATTATACCTTATAGTATATATAATTAATATAACGATATATTATGATATACAGTACACATAATCCGATGATCCATTCGGAAATGTAAACAGAGTGACACCATGCCTAAATACGTCAGACTTTATTTCCCAAGAAAAAAGACATTTTACTTTTTTGTTATTGTTGCTGGTTTTTAAGATAGTGAGACAGTGTCTTCAACACATTACAGGAAGCTGCACCCATGAAATCATAACAACATGGTCATATAAACAAGACCTGCACAGCAACAACAGCAGCTGGCATCTCAGGATGGATGAGGGAAATCTTACAAGGCCTCACTCCTAGGCGGAGAGCTGCAGGCAATCATGGCTGCTATGTGGAGAATCATCTGCCCAGGGACAAGCTCTCTGACAGGTTGTCGAATCCCAGGTGGTCAGCTCTAAACACACACACACACACACTCATATCACACATACCACACACACACATTCATACCACACACGCCAAACACACATCACACACACAACACATGTATACACACAGCACACTACATACATACACTACATACACATGTACACACACCACATATACATACATATACACACACTTAACACACACCACACCCACATTTATACCACATAACACACACTAACACATACTCATACCACAAATTCACACAAAACACTCATACACTCACACATACTGTGTGGAATTAATAATTAAAGAATATATCATGAATTTGAAAGGGAACAGAGAGGAAACATGAGAGGAGTTGGAGTGGGGAGAAGGGGGTAGAAATGATGCAAACACAGAACTCATATATGAAATTCTCAAAAATGTAAATGTAAAATATTTGCAGGAGAAATATAAAATACACACTCTTACTAGGAATTTTTTAAATGCAAAACAGAACGTTATTACTATGCAATGGACATCCAATTTCATACCTAATAAAGCAACAACTTTGTTTTAAAATGATATTTGTTACCATGAGGATACTAATTTATTCATTTACTCCTAGAGGAAATGGCAGAGGACATACATTTTCAGAAAGCGATATTAGAATGTATAGCAAACACAAACATATCCGCAATGAAATCTGACCTGGCAATTCCTTAGGAAGCAGCGCTAAGTAAACGACTAGATACAAACAAAGCTATTTAAGCATGAACTCCCGATCCCCACCGCAAGGCTACAGGAGCCAACAAAGAAAAATAACTTGTCCAAGACTCAGACAATGGTCTAAAGATGCGTTACATCCACAGCAATTCAAAACCACGTGCAAACACCAAGACAGCGTGAGAAACAAAGCATGATGCACTCTCTATACCATGACCCTGTATCAACCAACAGGCTGGGGGTACCAGTAAAGAATCACACCATGCCAGAATAACTGGATAATAGTCTAAAATAATTGTTCTCCAGGACTCTTTTCAAAGTTTTTTCTCTGCCTAGATCACCAAGTAATGCAATGGCTCTCTAGTGGTTGGCTGTCTCCCTGGCATGAGCAGAAGAAATGGGCCTTGGAGAGCAGGAGACAGAACAAATTTCTCCATCCTTTGCTCTATGAATTGCTTACTAATTCATAGGTAGGGTCTTGCTATATAGTTCACGGCAGTTCTGGAATTTGCTCTGTAGCTCAGGTGGTCTTGAATGCACAACCAATCCTTTATTTCCAGTAGATCACAGGTGTGCACTACTTTGGCCACAAGGGGGCAAAGTCAAACAGGAAGTCGGCACCTCTCTATTACCTGCTTAGTTCCATTCCTGTTCAGTGACAAGCCAGAGTCACCATGGAATTTCTGGTATCCAGGAAAAGTCATTATGCTTAGGAGAGACACACAGAACAAAAACATCCCCAGGCCCCTAGCCTGGGAACTTGACAAGTAACCCCAGGTATCCCTTAACACGTCTAGCTCTCTGAAGGATGCTCGCTGCTGTGTACCATACTTAGCTGGTGTGACTGTCCCTTTGACTATAGGACCCAGGCAGTTCTCAGATGTCTCATTTTTATGACTCTATATGTCACTCAGCAGAAAGGGTCCCCAAAAGTGAGGGAAAGGCTAGCATTTAATATGTTTGTTTTGTGAAACTCTGGAAATAGAGAACCCGACTGGTAAGACAGAACAAGAACCCACAAAAAGACACAAGCTAAACATGTCGGCATCTGTGATAACCCCAAACCTCCGTGCCTTCCAGGCATGTGTTCTACATCCTCCAATTACCCCATAAATTTCAAACTCCTGGAATTTTACACAGTAAATATCAAGCACCCCCAACATAGAGAACCATCTATAAGCGGCTGCAAGCAGGTGATACCAAGAACACCCACCGTATGGCTACTACTTTGTGCAAACAAATCTACCCGGTCCCCTTTCCTCGGTGGGAGGGATGATCTTTCCTTCCAGACTCGAGAGTACTTGGAGACTCCCGAAGAGGCAGGCGTGCCACCAAGCACTATGCTCTTCTTGCTGGCAGGCAGGTCACTGAAGGAGTTACGCCTGCATAGTCCTCTCGCTAACCAGCCACATCTCTTTCCACACACAAGCAGACAGAACTGAATATTACCTCTCAGGCGAGGCCATGGGCATCCTCAACACTGGTCCTCTAGAGATGTCTTTTACTTTAAGAACACCCAACAGGAAATTCACAGGCTATGGATTCTAGGGTACTTCCAGGCTGTGTGAAGGAGAGACTGCCAAATTCAAGGGATCACAGGCACGGTGGTCAGCCAGGGGTACTGCTGTTATTGCTCAGTATGGGATTATCCCTAAGGCACCAGGAGCTGTTCTTAAAGCAGGTCTCTTCCTGAGTTCTTGCCATTGCCCCCCCCCCTTTTTTTTTGCAGGCATCAGGGGCATAGGCTAGATTTTTGTCTTTGTTGCAAACTTGACATTTCTATACAAGTCATTACTTTCTTTAGGTTTCTGGTTTTTGTTTTTGTTTCTTTGTTTTTAATCTAACAAGAGAGGGAAGACACCACCGCCAGCTCAGACACTGGATTGGAAAGAGCAGGGCTGTGACGCTTATTTTACCACCCAACAGGAGTATCTGAGTCTCTAGATGTATCTCTGAGGGTCTCTCCAGTGAGGTCTAACTGAAGGGGGATGACCCACCCCAATCTAGATGATACCATCCCTTAGGCTGGGGTTCATGTGAGTTGAGCATAGGCATTTATCTGATTCTTGACTGAGGATACAACGTAACCAGTTCATGCTTCCACCTGCCATGCCCTCCCACCGCAATGAGCTGCTTCCCTTTTAAACTTTGGGCCAAACAAAACTTAAGTTGTCCCTGCCAGGTGTAAGTCACAGGAATGAGGACCAAGTCAGGCCCAGGCCTGACGAACGTCAGATCCCTGAGAGTTCAGTTCAGTTTACCTTCAGTAGCTCCCTGACTTGGAGTATATGGACTCATTAAGCTAAAACAAAACAAAACTCCAGTGTCACTCAGCTGAAAAAAAAAATGCCAAACTAAACAAAGTCCTGCAGCATGAAAGCAGTGGTACTTCTTATTGTCCATGAGAAAAATGAGTGATGCTGTTTACATGTGAACAAATGCTTCATGACAGCGAGTTTTAAATATTAAGTAAATATTTATGTGGTGCCAAAGAATATTCCCTACATATTGTACTCACACAATACATTTTTTAAAAAAAACCCTTCATGTTCAAAACAGGAAAGAGGAAGCAGGAGCTGATTTCTTGGGAGAGATAGCTCTGTGTGTATCTTCCCAGAGTCAAAGCTTCATCATCAGAAGGTCTGGAAGCCGCAGCTAGGGAGGGGCTACCCGGTTCTCGGGGTGTGTCATCTCATCAGGACAGCACTGGTCTCGCATTCACTACAAACCCTTTCCTTCTTCCTTTCGGAATGACGTTTGCTGTGTTCACAGCAGAACTTAAATTCTCTCCAGTCATGGAAACAAAACTGCAGCTGGTATATACTCTCCACGGGGGTAAAACCCAATGTATGAAGACATTGAAGGCTGACGGAGCAGAAGGTACAGCTGGGTGTCAACTGAGCAAGCGACTGTGGGACAGTGGGAAATGAGGCAGACACACCCCTGCCCCAGGGCCTATGGTGAACAGTGCCAAGTACCTGCCGCAGAGAGAAAGATCACTTCAGCAGGAAGTCAGTTTGCCTTCTGGCTATGTTCCTTCCTTTACCTGCTCAGGTATATGCCCCGTCACAGTGGAATTTCTGGTGTCCAAGAAAAGCCATTATCCCCAGGAGGGACGAAAAGAATAAAATCATCGCCAGGCTGCCAGCCCGGGAAATGGACCAAGCTCAACACCTTCCAAGGGAGGGTCCGGGCCCCTGCTGTGCCAGCAGAGGTCCAGGATGAGTGGCAGGGAACTTGTCCAATGTTGCACACCTCAGCACTGTGGAGGTAATGCACCCAGGGTCGGTTCCTGCCCATTGTTCACGTTCATTAATGTGGCGTCAAAGCCCACCTGAGGGACCCAGTGCCACAAGTCCTAGCTGGGTGTCTACTTGTCCCTAGGGGTTGGTTAGCTGGCAGTTGTGAAAGAGACAGGCTCACTAATTTTAAAATAATAATAATAATAAAACCATAATGGCATAAAGCCCATGTGCTGAGACAGGGGGATCACTGTGAGCTCAAGGCTAGCCTAAGATAAAACAGTGAGGCTGTCTTCTCCAACTCCCATCCCACCCCTAATTTTAAAGAAAAAAAAATGGCTTCTTCAAAACTGGTGTAGAGTCAGGGAAGGGTTCCCAGGAAACAGATAGGGTGGGGTTTATTGGCCAACTTAAGAAGGAAGGCTAATCTTAGACACCAGAGATTAAAGGAAGAAAATCAAAAGGTAATAGAAGAATAGTAAGCTAAGGAGTTGGAGGAAGAGAGATAAAGGGTAGGAAGAAGTCAAGGTAACTGTTGAGCCACCGACAAAGGAGTCCATGCCTTCCAGCAGAGCTTCACACAGGGAACACAGCTCAAGACTACACAAAGGCAGCCATGGTGGCATGCCAGACTCGTGGACATCAAAGTAGCCATGAAGAGAGCCTGTTCTCTTCTCTGGGACAGCCAGCCGCCAGTCCTGAGGCTCCCAGGATGGAGTGTCCTCTACAGCAAACGTGTCTTTAGAGAAGCCAGATCAAATCCTACTACTGTCCCATTAGACCTGGGGATGAAAACATCAGGCGCTCATGTGTGCCACACTCTTTGGTTCTTCTGAATCACCTGAGAAAACAAGGTGGGCGCCATTTCACCTTCTCCATGGGGGAGGGGGGCTGCTAAGGTCTCTGGGGAGCAGCCCAGTCAAGGGTATGGTAGAAGCAACTTCCTTAGCTCCCTGCTGCCCATCCAGGAGTACAGGGTGACCCTCTTCCTTCTGCACCAAAGGACTTGCTGCATTTAAAAACTCAAAATCCTTTCCCCTTCTCTGTGGCCAAGGAGCACTCTGGTTAATTTCTGCACGAGAGTTACTGAAACTTGACACGTCATTGACCAGAAGATTTAGGGGGATGATGCTCAACCTCATCTTGTCAGTCAGGACACGAAATGGCTCTTTTCACTTTGTAAAGTATCTTATAAAATCAAATAAAGCAATCTTGCTTCTGCACATTTATTCAAAGTACATGAAAAGTTACATTCACCCCCAAATCTATAAGCAGATATTTGTAATAGCTCTATCTACAACCACCAAGAAAGGAAA
>NC_022018.1:9508973-9520827 GCF_000317375.1 Microtus ochrogaster | reverse complement strand
GCACTAGAATGCCTTCCAGCAGCAGAAACAAACTAATAAGGAGCAGAAATGAAAATGAGGATGAATCACAAATGCTAATGTGGGGGGGGTAACAAAGCTACATACAGCTTCTGGGTGCATTGTTATTCTGGAGAAGGCAAAGTAACAGGCACTGGAGAGCCTACCAGGGGCTGGTGGCAGGCAGAGGGTTTGACTAGGAAATGGAAAAGACAAACGGATAAATTGGGAAGGGGTGGTATTCAAAGGATTCCATGTTTTGATTGTGGTAGCTTACAAGACTACACAGGTTTGTCAAAACACAGAACTAATTTGCCAGAAAGGGTGAATTTTACTGTATGCAAATTAAATGGTCCATTTTGAAAGATGGAAGGAAAGAGAAAACAATGAAGGAAGGAGGACCCACTTCCGTTCTCAGTCCTGCCTGTGTGGGGGGCCCTTCCTGATGCTGAGCTGCTGGGCGACCATATGAGAGGAACAGCTGAGGCATTTAGACAGACTGCCGCTCAGCAGACTAGACTGTCCTCAGGAGCTGGTTGGAAGTCGCCAGGCCTACTTCCCTCCATAACCGGCTTTTCCTCCTGTGGTTCCCGCTCACTCCTCACTCATGTGAGTCTCCCCAGGATCATCTTTGGAAGTCTTGATGCCCCATGCTCCCTCCCAGCCTCTCATCACAGTGTGCCTCCTCCCTTCCTACGCAGGGGTCTCGCTCTCCCCCTGTGTGAATTTGTTCCCATCCTTTAACAGATCTCTCTTGCACTGAGAATTTTTCTCATCAGAGTAGACCACAGGGATCCTCTCTTCTTTGAATTTGTGTAGTGCCGGGAGTCTTTACTCTTCAATTTGATAGTCACCCATTAAACATCTAATGAGCTACATCAAATGCTTGCCGTCCTTTGCTCAGAGAGACAGCTAGTTCATCCAGGAAAAAAATTCTTCAGATTTCTTTTGCATCCTTTCCCCATCCTTACCCTAACGCCCTCATTCACATTAGTGCTTCGACTCATTATTAATTGAATAAAACACCCAAGTATTGACAACAATAGGTAAGGGAACATTGCAATCTGTCTACTTATAGCTCAAAATTACTTGTATTTTTCCTTCCATTCAATGTGATTGAAATGTCTTTTCACAAAATAAAAACCAGCCACAGTTCTAAAGAACATAATAACCCATGAAGGACCCACAATAACACAGTAAGTGCATATACTTCCTGGTATTCAATTGTTCCCAAGTGTAAGAGTTCTTTCATGTTACAGCACATGGCGGGGTTACCACTCCCTGTTATTTTTTAATCCTACTCAAACTAATCCTATGCATTTCTTTTCTCTTCTACAAGTCTTGGCCATGTGTCTCGAGCTAATATTAACCCTTCATGAGTATTTCCTAGTTCCGTACATGCTCATGTTTAAAGTAGATAGCCAAACTAGTCTTCTAATCCCGCAGAACAAAGCTGCAGGAGGGAACATCATCAGGACTAACATCACTGTGTGCGGGCTCATGTCACATCTTACTACATGTGCTTTGGATAGCTCCACAGTAAAGGCTACATGGACACTCAGCTCAGTATGGACAACACATTACTTGGTTGCAAGGGAGTTCTCTTTTCTTCAGCAATGTCTGATAGCATATACCTGCCAGGCATGCCTTTTGTCTTGGTATTGAGTTTTCAGTGCAGGCAAACCGCCAGTTTCTGTCTGCTTGGTATGAACATCACGGAGGTGTGTCATGAAATGAGGTGGAGAACTGTTTCTCAGTCCAGAACCACTGGAGACTCACAAACACGCCATGTGCTCCAAAACTCTCCCCATGTGGGAGAGGGGCACTGGCAGGGGTGGAGGGGCTGAGAGCATTTTATAAATTGCTATTTTCACTCAAGACCAGTTCTCTCTAGTATTAACCATCTGTCTCAGCAGATAAAGGAAACACAACAGACACCTAAATATCTCTCTCTCTCTCTCTCTCTCTCTCTCTCTCTCTCTCACTCACACACACACACACACACACACACACACACACACACCCCACATATATCCCGCTAGGTCTCTGGGTCTGGAGCTTGAGTATTGCAGGCCTCTCGAAACAAATGGACACTCCCCTTCAGCTTTCTGTTCAGCAGGTCTGCTTTAGAGTCGGAGAATCTGTATCCAAAAAGATCTTAGGACATGTGGACAGGCCTGGAGCGAAGCACAGTTTAGGGGCCTCTGTCTTGGGTTGTCCATGGTTTCCCAGACCACTGGAATCCCTGGAAATACCTTTGCTAAGAAATGGGAAATCCTCTCAGAGCCACCCCCCCCCCAGTCAAGGTAGCTCAGGGCATCTCCAGGGAGAGTTTACTGAGGATGTCAAGTAAGATGTCTCTAGGTGTCCCAAGGAATTCCCGAGGTCAGCATCTTGCATCTGCTAAGAAGCCTCATGAGCCACTGGGTGAGTAGGTGACAAACAGACACAGCAAAGGGTGGACTGAAAAACACACCCACAAAAGGGAGATGGGTGCCAGTGAATAGAACACCCAGATTCTACACCCGCCCCCGGAGTGCCTGCTGTGTGCCAGGGAGGCAGCCAACCGCTGACTCCCCACTTGGGCTTGCAGATGGCCAGAGGAGAAATAATGTAGGCCGAGGCTTGGCATCTCTGCTTTCACTGGCTACCTGATCTCCTTGCTATCTTAAGCTCTGGGTCAAGTTCATCATTTGAGGAGTGGTCTGTGGTCTGAAGACTGCTGACATAAGGTCACTTAGCCCTAAATAATGCCTAACCTGTCTTGTCATCTTCAAAGAGCGAAGACATCGAAGTGAGAGGAACTAAGATTCCCAGAACAGGAAGCCTTGTAGCCCCACTGCTTCACGACGAGACTACCTCCCTCACATCTACTGAATGGGAAGAATTTCCCCAAGATGGCAACTGAGCCATCTCGTTTGAGCTGTAGCAGTCACCTTGTGGTGGGAACGAGAAGGTCACCTCTCGTGATGGTGACTAGAACTTGTGGAGCCTCACAAAACCAGATGAGAGAAGCATCGAAGAGGCCAGTATGGCCAACCCTGCTTGACTGTGCACACTTATTTTTACATTTGTGGGGGAGGTCAAAGGACAACCTCAGGCATTGGTCCTGGTCACTACCTTGTTGGAGACGGTCTCCTCGTCACTAAAGCCATCTGTATAGGATTCTCCTGTACAGCTAACTTGGCTGTCTAGGAAAATGCCAAGATAGGTTTCTCCATAATCTCCTCTCCCTTCCTGCTGTAGGAGAGCTGGGGCTACAGAATTATCTGCTTTTGTATCTGGCTATAACTGGATTCTGGGAAAACACATTCAGACCTTCGCACGGGCATGGACAGTACTTCACACCCGAGTCAACGCCTTCACTCCAATTATGTATACTTCTTACCCTTCATTTTGTTCTTTCGTTGCTTAAACGAGAAGCTCTTGACTGTACCCACAAACTTCCCCAATAAGCCTGTACCACATAAATCATCCCTCCTCCCTTCACTAGTTTTATTTCCTTTTTCTTAGAGTAAATAGCTAGAATGGGTTTGTTAGACCTTTCCGAGGTCATCACCTTTCTGCCAATATCATCTTACCAGTAACAATTTGTATCACTCCAACCTTGGACACTAAGGCAAAACCCTTGTTTGTAACCAGCTTCTTCTTAGGACTCGGTAGTGAGACACTTGGGATCCATTCTCACCATAAAACAGTGAGACTCTGGGAGTCCCCGCCTTGGGCCTATCTTCAGTGTCTTCAGGGGCTTCCATTTTAGTGGTCCTAGGAAAGTCATCCACACAGCATCTTAATGTGTCCCCTGTGCTTTAACTCAAGAACCAAATTGAAATTCACGAGGGGATTTCTGGGCTTCTTGGGCTCAAGGGGAATTGTGTTGTCATTGCTTATATTCCACGCCCTTCACCTAGGATGAGAAAATATTTCATGGAAAGTACATTTATTTCATTTCAAGACTCAAAAGTGATATATGAAAATGGTAGTTGAACATATTTCCTTGAATGTAATAGGCCACGAGATGTAGGAGGGGAGGTGGCGAGCACCCGAGCCCAGGAATCTATTTACCTCTTAGAATCCGTGACCCCACTCTGAGTCTTGCCTACATCAACTACCAAATGAGGTTCAGTAGATATATAAAAATACTGAGAACTGGTATTCCATGACCCTGACTCTCAACCCTGGCAACAATACTGGAGAATAAAGTTGTGCCTGGGGCTGGCCAGCCAACTGAGTCATGCTTCCTGGAGTGGAGACAGGCCCTGGGATTGGGTTTAAACTCCGTAGGTGACTCTAATGTATAGTCCTTTGGGGGGGGGCACTCCTGTCAGCAAAGATCAGGAGAGATATTTAGGGATAGAGACACTGATCAGGTTAATACATCCTGATCTAGCGACTGCCTATTACACCGTGCAAATGATTTGGTTTAATGTTTCTTCTTTCTCCTCCTCCTCCTCCTTCTCCTCCTCTTCTACTTCCTTGGGGTAGGGGCATGGCTAGTTGGAGATTCTAGGTGTTAACTACAGTGTAGGAGATATGCATGTCCAGCCTTTGACACTGTGGTATGATACTGTCATCTATGAAGTTTACACTCAAGAATCAAACAATAGTTTTAAAATTTCCAAAAAAAAAATCTTTTAAGTAAACCCACAATTTTGGGTTTGGTCTCATCTGTAGCTCTGCTGGGGCACATATGGCTGGCAGGCCAGGGTTAAACGCATCTGGTAGATATTGGTAGAGGGAGAGGGATAGGAAAAGGGGAGAGGAAAACGGAAAAAAAGAAAAGCATGTGTTGAGGGGCTATTTGGTTGCAGTGACATTCTGAGACTGTTAATAAAGCTAACCCCTGAAGCAAGGGGCAGAGTCCATGACTAGCTGACTAGAATTAGTCATAGGGATTTTGGAGGGCCCAGACAGAGAGGCACAGGAAGAGATAGGGAGGGCTTGGGGAGAGTCCCAGCCTTTTTGATTTGGTAAGGTGAAGCGGGTCAGCTAGTCGTTTCTCTACTGCTTTCCTGATCTATCAAGTTTCTACCCCAGCATCTGACTCCCAAATTGTTATAAATAATAGAACAATATAGGCGAACGTTTCAATCATGGTCTATTCAAATTCAATGAAGTGTCTGTACCTGGCCATGACACTGGTCACATATAGGTGTGAGTTGTGAGTGGATCATTACTCTTCCCTTGACCTCACCTCCACAATATAAAATGCTGTGGGATGGTTCTGTGTTGTCCTGGCTGGTTCTGGGACTGGCCTGGTGTGCCCTGTCCAAATCGCCAGCATGGGGCTGGAGAGATGGCTCAGCATGTTAGAGTGCTTGTCAGGCAAGCGCAAGGACCTAAATTCAGCACATAAAAGCAGGACTTAGTGGTGCACACCTGCAATCCCAGAGCCAGGTGATGGAGAGACAAGTGGCCTGGGAGCGTGGGACAGCAAGCCTAGCCAAAGGAGCAAGCTGTAGGTTCAGTGAGAGACCATCTCAGAAATGCAAGCTGTGGGGAAGACGCCCAAGTCAACCTCTGATTTCCACATGCATGTATGCACGCACACCTATAGGCAAGCATGTCTGTGCACACACACACAGCAGCAGCAGAATGTTAAATGCTCATCTATTTAGGTCTATATAGAATGGGAATAAAGGGGCTTCGGAGTTGAGAAACTCTTAAAAATCTAATTCAAATACTGACATTGATAGCAGTTGGTTTAGGGTCAGTACAGAGCAGTCCCGGGATCTCACCTCAAACAATGCTCAGTAAAGTCAGAAGAGCAACGGGCTCGGCTCTCTTGTGAGACAGGGGAAAGGACATCCACCTAGCACATCAAAGACAGTCTCTCGCTGCAACCTATGTTTCTATCCAGCTTTCTGGGTTTCACCCAGGCAGTTTCTGAGCTCTTTGCAAATGGAAAATGGTTGTCTAATAGGATCTTGGTGTTTCGTGGCACAATATCACTCAAGCAAGGCCCTTTGCAGGTTTCTTTCCCTGCAAAAGTTGTGTTCCCAGAGAGCTGAGTGTCGATGGGCTTTCCATCAATCAAACCTCCCGTTAAATGTACATTCAGTGCTATAGGAGGGTACCCTGGGGTGTGTGCTTTTGAAGAGTGACTGAACGGTTTGGTAATGCTAATAATTATACCTTAATTCAACTATTTAGTAAACCTAAACTTTAACATGGCAATTTCAGGGTAAAATAGGGGTTCTTTAGGTTGCTTTAATTTGAACTCTTACCAAGAGAGTCTTGGGGCCCTCATAACACATTTCACAAATAGTTCAAACTCCTCCAGAGTGCTTGTTTCCAACCAAGGAAGCGGGAGCTTTATTAGTTTCAACTTTAGGGGGGACTTTCTCATGTGGAGGCAGTAAGAGAAAGTGAGAGAAAGGGGAAAGGCACGATAATGCTGTGACTTGTGTGTGGAGGCCAAGGGCCAAGGTCAGAAAGGTGAGATCCAATGAACAATGTGAGCTGAGGGCCCAGGCCCCTCGCTCTGCACCCACGCCTGAATTCTTTCCTTCCTCTAGACTTCATTTGGCTTATCTGGTATCGGGGTCCAGTGCTAGCCCAGACCATAAATTATTTCTGCGGACCAGAGGGGAGGCATGGGATCAAAGATATAACTCACCTGGCTTTATTAAAGGATGTTATGCTAAATTTTACATGTGGCTCTTTTAATTGAAGAACTGCAGATCTGGCATGGTAAAACACGAAGGTGACACCCAGGTGATGGTGACCTTTACTAAGGCAAGATGAAAAAGCCCTTGCCATGAATGATCAAAAGACCCAACCTGTATTAATTTGGGGTCAAGGATGTGTTTGTGCTTTTTTTTTTTTTTACAGAAAGAAAATGAAGCTGGATGAGATGACTGCATACACAGTAAAGGAAGCCCCACCTACATCAGGAGTGGCAGACCTAAAGACATCATAGCTGCAAATGTCCCCATAGAGAAGTTAGAGAAAGGAGTTGGAGAGGAGTCCTTGGTCCAGTCTTCCCCAGCCCCACAGAGAGGAGTGCCTGGTCTGTGGGACCTGCTGATGCCATGTTACACTGAGGAACGGATGCTGAGCTGCTTCCAGACACTTGGGGACACATACACAGACCCAGAGGCCCTACTGAGATGACCTAACCATGATGACTATAATTTTTTGCAGTCTGAATCCTGTTTGCTTTTTACCTGCAGGTGGGTTAGAGTTAGCTGGCTGCTGCACCTGCGCCTGACACCTCAACCTCAGCAGCATCCTAGTCAATTCTTGAGCCAAATGCCATATTTCCTTCACTTTTCCTACCCATTTAGCAAGCGATAAAAGCTGTATCTCTGCGACTATCATGCTTGCAGACTCTAAATATTTTTGCCATTGTTTCTGCTCCACTTTAACTTTGTTTAGCTATCAACCTACATAAATGAATACTCCCTCCTTATCCCATATATATAACTTATTATTTACAAATTTTTACTCCCGATTTAAATTTTTCCTGCTTCTCTAAGCTTCTTTAAATTCTATTTTCTCTATTTTTAAGCGCTCATTACTCACGTATCCCCCTGTGGTGCAATTTTCTCTCGTGGGTTCCTCACTTTCTCCTCTTTACATTTGGTCACTTCTTCTGTGTTTTTTTGGGGTTTACTGATCAGCCCCATGTTGGGTGCCATTATATCACAGTCTGGGACCAGCCCGGACAAAAATTATTTCTCTGAATCAGAGGGGAGGCATGGGATTAAAGACATAACTCATATGGCTTTATCAGAAGGGAGATTTTCAGAGATCCCTCATGAACTCCTGAGTTCACATCCTAAAAATTTCACTCGTGTTTATTCTCCAAACAACTTTTATAAAAACAGTTTAACCATAAACTGAGGGGGAAATTCATTAGCATTCTGTTTCCTGGGTAACCAGGTGAATGGCTTTAGTCATGTTCTCTCTGTCATGTCTTCCTATCTTCCTGTTCTGTATGCCAGCACTGTCATGTAGACTGAATTAACATCTCTTTCCTAGGCATCCTCCAAATTACAAAGAAGGAGCAGAGCAACATTAGCATATCCTGACCCTTTAGGTTTATCTGGAAAGACTAGGTGACCGCCTGTGAGGGAAGCAAACTGGCCTGAGGGTCTGGCTGCCATATGAAGTAGAAATATGGGCTTTATAATATACGGCCCTACAATCTGGTGAAAGAAATATCAGAGTAAGTAATTTATAGTCTCCTTTCAGTTCTCATATCTAAAAGTCTAGGATGATTTGGAAAGCCTGGATCATCTGAGGTTGCCAAACGTTAAAATTCTAGGAACTGGTCTGTGAACGCTTTGGTTCAGCTTGGCACAAACTCCAAGAAAACCGAAATTACTGTGTTCAACTGTAGATTGTACACTGCACAGAGGTGGCACCTAACCTCCTACACAGAGCTTCACTGTCTAGATTAGGACCCTGACTGTCTTAGTTTCTGCGTGCTCTGCCCTGGTGAGAGAAAGACCTAGAACTGTAGGCACCAAAGCAGAAATCAGTGACCAGCACTTAAATGCGGCTCCATGTTAAGGGGCTTTCCTCTCAACCCAGACAGCCTTGCCACAGGTGTCAAGACCATGGGCATACAACATCACTTAATGCCAGTGAAAAAAATCAAGGCCAGAGTATCAGCCCAAAGATTTACAAGAACAGGGACCTTATCTGTAAACACCACTCTTTTGGACGATATTTTCAGAGCTACTACTGCATAGTAGTAGCCCCTTCAAGGGTATTAGGCTAAAGTTGACTATTGCAGCAGTCCTTAGTCCTGGTCACTTATCAGAATCCCCTGGGAAGCTGGAGCAATCAGACACCAGGGCCACATCCGGGTCTCCCTAGGTGAGGCTTAACTGTGCTCTTTCATTCGCCTCGCCAGGAAATCTATTGCAAGTAACATTGTTGCTTTTGAAGGACACAGGTTTGAAGCCACATTCTGAACCCTCAGAAAGTTAGATGGGTAATTCATGGCCATAGCTGGGGGATACATAACACAACGGGATGCAAAAGCAGTTCTACTTGAGGCTGTGTTATGGTGGCTGTACAAGTTACTGCTGTGACCAAATAACATAAAAGGAGTGATTTATGGAGGAGGGTTTGGCTCACAGTTTGAGAGAGTAATTGTCCATCATCAGGGTGGGGACTGTTCACTGAATGGTAATGTATGGCTGGGGCTCCTCACATCTCTGCAGACTAGAAAGCCAAGAGGTCAAGCTAGACTCTAGCCAGGCTATAACCTTCAGCAACGTTTGCCTGTCAGCAACCCACTTCTTCCAGTTAGGCCCGCACCTCCTAATGTTTCTCCAATTTACCAAAATAGCACTAGCCGCTGGATACTAAGTGTTTAAACACATGAACCTGTGCAGAACATTTTCCCATGGAAGCTTCAACAGTAACCAAGAGAATACCGCCCCAGGTAGAAAACCTCAGCCACCTCCAGCCAACAAACAAAGGTGGAAAACAAAGGTGAAGACATGAACCTGGGAGTTCAAATGCCACAGATATTTACTCAGAGTTCTCTTTAGTTCTTTAGGGATACCAGTCCTCAGGTTTATTCAGTCATGCCTCCCAGTCCCAAACACATCTTCCCCTGCGCCAAGAGACCCTTGAACAAAACACGGTGGGCAGAGCCAAGACTGCTCTGCATCCCGCAGGCCCCTCTCAACTCCCAACCGTTCTCCTTTTCCCTGTGCTGGAACTAGCTTGCTAGACACTTGGCCTGGGGTGTTGTCAAGCAAGGGGTCTAGCAATTCCTGGGGAAACTGGAACAGAGTCAAGAATAAACTCTGGCAATGACCTTGACAGCTGTTTTCTCCTCAGCCAGCCAGAGCGCCTCCTGCAAATGTGACATCTTTATCAACGATCCTCAAAATTAGAATGTGAGAAGCAGAAATAAATGCGCTTCCAGCAAGTGCAACTCAACGTCTGCCAGCAATTTCGAGATCAGCGCCTCATACTCAAACAAGAACAGCGAACGCGCTTGCCTGAAGTCCAGACGCTGGCTGGAAGCCACCATAGGACAATAACTAAATGACCGGCCTTTCACTCAATGATCTTCCCTTTTCACTTCTAATTTTAAAATTAATCATTAATTTTTGGTTAATACACTAATTTCGCTAAAGGGACCGGGAATGAAGCTGCAGACAATTGAGGTCTCTGGTCAAATTCATTTTTACAACCAGGCATGGCAGCACTCACACCTGTCACCTGGCACTTGGCCTCACCAGGAAGGTTGAGACTCTGAGGTCTTCCCCAGGTGTACTGATACTCCATTTGTATTTTAATAAATAAAGCTTGCCTGAAGATCAGAGAGTAAAACAGCCCCACTGGGCAGCCTTACAGGCCAGGCAGTGGTGACACACACTCTAATCCCAGTAGCCACGCTAGTTTGCCATTGAAACTGGGCAGTGGTGCATGCCTTTAATCCCAGCACTAGAGAGGAATATGAGACAGGAGGAGACAGCTCTCAGCCCCAGTCTCATTCTGAGATTCCTGGAGGCAGGATCACCATTTCAGACTGAGGTCGAGGTAAGAGTCAGTGGCTGGCTGTTTTGCTTTTCTGACCTTCAGGTTGAGCCTCAGTATCTGTCACTACTCTGGGGTATAAGGAAGACGCCATCTCAAATACAAAATAAATAGAATGCTAATGCTCTAGAAAATGACCTGGTTATGGTTCCCGGCCTTCAGCCAGAGATAGACTCCCTAAGGATTTCTTTAGGTAAGTGTTTTATTTCATAAAACTCTGGAAGAGATTTCAAACAAACAACGACAACAAAACCCTGAGTACATAAATAACCACTTTAAAAAGTCATTAACATAAAATCACTGCATTTCCCATCCAAAATTCAGTAGATTCCTCATGAAGTTAGAAAAACTAATGTTAAAACCCATAAAAATAAATGACCAAAAACCAAAACCAAAAACTGTTGACCAAGAGGAATAATGAGGGCTTGCTTCACCAGGAACACTCACTTCATAGCTAACATAATCACACCAGTGTAAATTGGCTCAAGGACCCTGACAGACAACCAGAATAAAACAGGTAAGAAAGAGGAGGCTCAGTGGGGCCCACCTAAACTGACGATCATAACAGGAGCCCAGAGCCCAGGCCCACAGGCTGTCTGTCACGCTGAAGAAAAATTCAACTCAAGTAGAAGAAGAAAAACATTAAGACTTTTATTTTATAACTAAGAAGATACTTTAAATGAACTAACACTCTCTAGTCAAGCATATAGCAAATACTCCTACCTTTCTGTAAGATAAAGACCTAAGACATCAAAACAAAATAAACAGAGGATACAAACTGCTTCTTCTCGGGGAGCACAAAGTTATTGGTGATCCTAACATGAACTTCCATCTTACTGGTAATCAGAAAAATACAAATTCAGATGATGAGATGTCCTGTCATGCCCTCTGGAAGGGAGAGCAAAAACTGAACCCGTCTTCACTGAGTGCTACAAAGGATACAATCGCAGTTCGGTGGACTGCTAGTGGGGGTGTAGACCATCGCTACCTAGGTGAAGGGCAGTGTTGTCACCACTGGCTAAGCTAACATTGTTCTCTACCAATAAGCAGTTTCTAAGGAAGGACACACCTGAAGGGAACCTGCTCTTAGACTCTGTGGCAGTAAAAAGCTTAAAACAACTTAAACAACCATCAACAAGAGAATAGATTAAAAATACATGACAGTGTCAGGGGGTAGGGAGAGACAACACCAGATAGTGGTTAACACAAGGGATTAGCTTTACATCACTACACACCAATCTTGAGCACAAGGTTGCCTTTAAAAAACACGCTTCCAATGGATAACACAGCACACCATTTCCTTTAAAAAACACGCTTCCAATGGATAACACAGCACACCATTTCC
>NC_022018.1:9505441-9508635 GCF_000317375.1 Microtus ochrogaster | reverse complement strand
TGGCTGTGAATGAGAAACAACAACACAAAACCCCAAATGGCCAACTTCGACCTAGCTGCCACCATTAGGACAAAGGGCAGAACCGTCTCCATGGGCACCGAGAGATTTCAGATGTGTCCAGTATTTCATCTCAACAAAGCAAATGAAAGAGGCCCAAAGCAAATACTGCTTCCCATGTGTCAACTCTGAATCATGGGTAGTTAGTCAGCTTGTTGCTAAATCGCTCTTGCCTTTCCACCTGTGTTTGAACAATTTCCAACACGCATAAACGTTGTGAGTCCGCATGCCGTATCCACGCGCTGCACGTGAGCCACCCACACTAATACGCGATTGCTTTGCAGAGTAGCCCTTGAAAACAGATGCCATTTGCAGGCTCAGCCACTGCTGCTCTGAGCCGGAGCCTGGCACTAACATCGAAGGTGTCTACAGATGTGAAGAAGGCCTGAGCATGCGTGTACATGCCTGGCTCCTGGAGGGAGTCTGAGGGCCACAGAAAGATAGGTTAACATACTCTTCTCTAACGCATCCCATTTGCCTTTGACTTCCTACCGTTGTTAGAGGAACACGTTAGAAAAGGAATGCAAATTTCATTGCAAGAAAGTCTAACTCGAAGAGAGTCTCTCAAGAAACTCTCTCTCATTTTTCAGTCTATGGGAACTGCCTAGAGAAATATCATCACAGCATGTGAGGAAATTTCACTGCCTCATTTGGAAGAGAATTAGGCCAAACAGCAAACTGGTAGAGTATAAAAGAAGATGATAAAGACCACGTGACAAAAAAGACATGAGTTTGCTACAAAGAAAACCTTCAGATGCCTGCAGTGATCGCATGGACTTCAAAAGGCAAGCCAAGATCAGATGTGTAAAGACAAAAACAATCGTGTTAGTATATTACACACGCTTCCATTTTCTCCTTATCATTTTAAACCTTCAAGTTTGCAATCTCTCTCTCTTTCTGAGACAGGGGCAGTGTTTCTTTCTTAAGCATCTGTCTTCACTACGTAGATAGGTCATAGCATCGAAAGTGTGTCATTAACAGAATTGTGTAACCATTTTAACCAACAAGGTCACAACATTTTTTCCACTTTGTGGTAGTGTACCCCTCTCAAGCACCTTCCCTGTCTCCCAGGCCCTTGTCCCCAGAAATCTCTAAGTCACTGTCTTTGTAGATATGCTGATGCTCTGGAAATGTCTTTGGGAACTGTTTTCTTCACGTGGCCCAGTGTCTTCAAGGTTTCTTCACAGCAGCATCATCTACCATCACGTCATCTCTCCTTGCTCGAATACCATTCCCTACATATCCAGACCACACTCTCCGTGGTAATTTACAGTACAAATGCATATACTAGGTGACAGCGAGTGTCTCAGAGTTTTCTGTCTACCCTACTGTGACAGGAGATGGTTTGGTGGTCGGAGACCCTGGGGCCCATGATGCTGCTAAACATTGCTATCAGACAGATGTTCTTGCTGCTCCTGGTTGCCGAAAGTACCCACAGACCATGCACATACCTCTGGCATACCAGACGGAGCTGAGCTTCTGCTGAGGGGCAGCAATAGCTAAGGCATGGGGCAGGGGGCATAGCACCTTGAATTGTTGTGGGGAAGAGCACACTCATGTTTGTTCATACTCTTTGTAGAGAAAGTCCCATAAAGCAGACAGGGAAGTATCAGCCCAGCACACCATGTTGGTATCTTTGTCATCTCCTCTACGACAGTCCAACAGGAATGACTCCTTCCCAGGGCTACATCATGACTCTCACTGAAATTAGGGGCAGCTGGCTGGTGCGATGACTCTTACCATCTCTGACCATCTTTGAAGAGCTGGAGGACTAATGTCCGGGGGATTGGCGAGCTCTGTCTCCTGACTCCACCCCCTTCAAATGGGTAGAAATCTCAGCTATCCCGGCATTCCTTACCAAACCCAGGAATTGCTGAGCCAGCACATTCCAATGTTCTGACTTGGGTTACTTGTAACTCAAATTATTCCCATACAACTTTATTAGATTCAAGAGGGGGAGCCAGAAAACAAGCAGGAAAGCAAGTAGGTCATTTGGCATGGTTAGCTATGGCTGACTGAGTGTGAGTCACAGCCCCAACGATCTTGTCAAGGAGCCTACAATCATGCAGTGAGTGGTACCAGATCACGGTAGCAGGTAGAGGCGAGGTAGTCACCCAAGTCCCACACACAGAAAAACTGAAGTATAAGAGATCCTGTTTTCTCTAGAGTGCTTTTTACACACTCTGCTCATCTCGGCTGTATTTAGTCAGCAATCTGTGGCCTCGTGAGGCCTCTGCTGGGCTCACAGTCATTCCTGTCCTTGCAGATGGAGAAGTTCGGGACATTAATAAGCCCAGAGTAGCTCGTACATGCAGGGCATGTGTAATCGGTCGCTTATTTGGTATCAGTTTAGGTCATGAAGAAGTCTTTTACTTAAAGAGTCTTCCTCAGCCAGGGCTACCATTCAAGGCCATGTTCTTCCAATTAGGGAATAGAGCCCTTTTAAGGACTCTCTAATAGAAGGATGGAGTTCAATAAAACAGAGCCTTCTCACAGGTCATGTGAGGCCTGAATACAACTCACCGAAAGCACTTACCACAGTGTCTGGCACATAGACACCCAGTAAGTGACAGAGGTGGTTGTGGTCATTGTGTAGTGTCTTCTTCCTGAGGTCCTACTGGAAGCCTGAAAGCCTTCAAGAACACACCCTAGCCTAGTGAGTTGGGGTGCCAGTCATTTTCCTGCTTACAGGAAGGATCCTGTGGCCACTGCATCTATAGGTACGTTTGCATACCGCTCTTGTTATGGCCCCTGCTCTCCCAGGGGCTCAAAGATGGCTCTGTACACAGGAAGCACAAACTATTTTAACGGAGGAATAAATGAGTGGATATCAGTTCAGCTTAGGGTTTGTTTGTATTGGTGTTAGGGATCTAACCCAGGGTCCTATGCAGGCCAGACAGTCATGGTTTAGGGTAAGTTTAATTTTGTCTTTCAGCCATAGGAAAGTCCTAGGCAAGAGGGAGGATGTGAGAGGAGCAGAAAGTTCTCTTTCCAAATACAAAAAGAAAAGGGGCTCTGAAGAAGCAGCCTGGGGGGACCATGAAAACGAGCATCACCACCATACCATGGAATACTTCTGCCACCATCGTGTGGTCACCACCATACCATGGGATACTTCTGCCACCATCGTGTGGTCA
>NC_022018.1:9495862-9505001 GCF_000317375.1 Microtus ochrogaster | reverse complement strand
CACCTAATTTAGAGTTCAAACATCAGTGACACCAGCTGAGATGGAACAGCTCCTTTCTCTACAGTCCTGGTACCCTAAGACCACCTGTGATACCCCAAACTCCAGTAGCCAAGGCTAGAAAAGACGATTCAATAGTTAAGAGTACTTACTGCTCTTGCAGAGGACCCAGGTTCAATTCCTGACACCTATGTGCAGCTCACAATCATCTATAACTCCAGCTTCTGGGAATCTAACGCCCTCTTCTGGCCTCTGTGGGCACTTGCACACACGTGGGACACATAAACTCATGCAGGTACACAATCATACACATAAATAAGAATGTAAGTAATAAATCTTAAAGAACTATAGTAACCACGTATGGTTGTGCATGTCTTGGGAGTCTCAGGCAGAACATTTTTGAGTGTAAGGCCAGCCTGGGCTATGTTATAATGAGACTCTCCCTTAAACAAACAAACAAAGTCCAGATGCAGAATACAGGGTAGATCTGAGTCATTCACTAAATGATTCACCCTACAAAGTTTTGCACACATAAGCATGTGAGAGTCTCTAGGGATGTCAAGGTTGGTGAGCACAGAGTAGACCCAGAAGGCCTAGACCCTTTCCATGCCCAACTCAGCCAACGTTGCTGTCTTTGTGTTTGAATAAACCATGTCACAGTTTGGGACCTGCCTTACTAAAACCTATCAACGGTGAGAGCAGAAGGTCTGACTACCTGTCCTGTGTATTGGCTTTCTCTCCAGACAGATTCATTGCATGGCAGCTCCAGAACACACTTAATTTCTGCACACAGCTTCCTCATTGCGGCCCCACGGACTCTGCAAACCTGGAGCTATGCAGATGAGGACACAAGAAGGCAGGGGAAGGACACCAAAATAGTGTAGCTTGGTGACAGGCTCTAAAATCCTGGTATCTTTAGAGAAATTTAGGTGTCCTCCTCAAAGTCACCTCAAATAGTGTAATGAGAAAAGAGAAAAGAAGTTTCTAGAAAGAAGACATACTGGTCTGTATAATGTCAACAAGCCTGAGACCGTGTAGGAAATCCAGTCACACCCTATGTGTTCAAATTCGAATTAATCTGTAAGGCTGAAGTTCTGATGGAATCCCCACACCTCACTCGGAGCCCTTCCTAAGCCTCAGGATAGCCAGGTCTCCTGGCACACACACCCCCCAGGTATAACTGCGCACAGCTCTTGCTACAGACCTTTGCTCTTTCACAGGTGGACTGAGGTCTCTGTACACAGGACATACAAAATATTTTTTAAATGGAGGAATAAGTGAACGGATGTTAGTTTGGCTTAGTGTTTCTTTGTAGCAGTTGTTGTGGGGCATGGGAGCCGAACCCAGGGTCTCATGAATGCTAGGCTGGTATGCTTTAGGGTAAATTTAATTGCACCCTTTAGCCATGGAATTTCCCTCCCACAACATTTAAAAGTAGTAAGATACCTACAACAGTTTCTGAAAAACAGCCAAGTCTTTATTTCAGAGTTCATGTTCCAAGCAATTTCTCTCTCTTTCTCTCTGGCTAAAATGATTTACCAACTTAGAATATGCTGGAAAAGTTGAAACAGCTAAAAGAAAATGATAAGCCAAACCACACATAAGTGATTAGCATGTTTAAATACAAAAATAAAAGATCAGCAACAGGTCAATTCGAGGGAGTGGGTGGAGGAGGTTGGAGACTTTAGGCCACACTTATATTGTATCTTAAAGGACTCTCAGATATTGTAAAGGGTCTTACCCAAAGCATATATGACTTTTAATATTTAAATAATGTTTAAGAGTGTGGGGTTTCCAGTTTATATGTATACTCACTTATTTAATTATAGGCTATAAGATATATATAATACATTATAACACATCTCACTGATGAAAAACTGAGTTTCAAGATTAAGTGACTTTCCCAGGAGGTAACTGCCATATCAGAAAAGATTATCTTAGCCGGGCGGTGGTGGCGCACGCCTTTAATCCCAGCACTCGGGAGGCAGAGGCAGGCGGATCTCTGTGAGTTCGAGACCAGCCTGGTCTATAAGAGCTAGTTCCAGGATAGGCTCCAAAGCCACAGAGAAACCCTGTCTCAAAAAACAAAAACAAGAAAAAAGATTATCTTATTTAACAAAGCAAGGGAAAGAGTGGGATTGTAATCAAACTCTAATTCTCCTTCCCCACCATTAATCTACCAGTAATCTATTAAGTGCATATCCTGGACCAGCCTAGGCTTTTCACATCCTCATACATGACATACATCAATACTATTCAAAAAATGAAATATATAAGAAGCTTCCTAGTTTCAATTTACCTAAGTGGATTCTAGAAAGAAACAGGTTTCCTATAACAACATTTTCCTCTCATTTCCACCAGTTAGAAATCAAACCAAACAACAATCTGGTGCTCAGGTTTACTCCACCTATGTTTTTTGAGGCATCTCAGGAATACCCAGATAGATAAATACTGTCTTTGGCCCACACCAATTTTTTTAGTGTTTTTGTTTCTTAACTTACACGGGGAGACAATGCTCTTGGACACTATAAAGATCTGTCACTCATATCGGTTTAATAAAATGCTTATTGACCAGTAGCCAGGCAGGAAGTATAGGTGGGGCAACCAGACTAGGAGAATTCTGGAAAGAGGAAGGGCAGAGAGTCAGTCACCAGCCAGATGCAGAGGAAGCAAGGTGAGAACGCTTTACTGAGAAACGGCATCAAGACATGTGGCTAAACACAGACAAGATTTATGGGTGAATTTAAGTCATAAGAGCTAGTTAATAACAAGCCTGAGCTAAGCAGTTTAAAATTAATATAAGCCTCTGTGTGTTTCTTTGGGACTGAACGACGGCAGGACCAGGCAGGACAGAAACTTCAGTACACAAGCTTACCTAGCACAATGACTCATCTTTATGACACTGAAGAGAGAGACAGTGTCAATGTCTTACAGGGACTGCCTTGGATGAGTAGAAAACATTAAGAATTGCCTGATCCCTATTTATCTTTCTCTAAGCCAGAGTGTTCCGACTCTTGGATTATGCCAAGTGCACTGAGGTCTGTTTTTTCCAAGAGTTTTCTTTGACAGCTCTTCGGAAAGATGGCATCAACTGAGATAAGATTTCAGCTACCTACAGCAGCCTCTTGCCTGGCTCTCCTGCTACTCAGAAGACAAAGATATAAACCTCTCTGATGGCAAGAGCCTTCCATCCCATCAAGCAAGCTGCCCACACTCAGTTAATGTATTGCCTCCCAGCAAATGCCAGCCAGAGCAGGCTGTTGGGCTAGCTTCAAATCCGAGGGCTCAAGTGGACCTTTCAAAGTTGTCTAGTCGATAAGCTTCTGTCACTTGGAGTCTCTCTGTGGATTCTTCTCTGGATGCTTACATAGGATGAGTGACTTGAATTCCAAAAGCTCTCATTCTTTCAAGAGATGGACTCTGCTAGCTAAATCCCCCTTCCCATTCTCTTTACTTCAGCTGCCTGTCACTTAATGCTCAGCTAAAGTCCTGGTGCCTTCTCTAAAGTCTGCAGTTAGCCTGTCATTCGTGTCTCTCCTCCCTCGCAGTTGCCCAGATGCCCAGTGTTTTGCACACATTTCATGTGGGGCTTCGGCATCCTTCAATCCTAGCGTTAGGTTTCCAAAGCTGAACACATCTTTTCATGCGATTGGCCCTAAGAACACCTTGTTCCATATGGTGAAATATTGACAGTATCTATCCAGTAGGTGGATAGAAAAAAGTTTTTGCTTTTTAAGGCTCATCTGAGCCCAGCCATGAAGACTGGGCAAGCCAATTCCCATGTAGCTACTCCAGGCTTTGTTGGGAGATTAACTATGCAACTATATCTCCTTCCCTCCACAGGGGCATGTGGCTCTGCCTTGGGTGAATTTGTAAGCCATTTGTGCAGTTAGGAATTGGTGAATGCAGTTTATTCAGTGAAAGTGTGGCTGTTCAAGACTATGAGGTGGGCATGAGGGCCGTGTCCATATTTGCTTGTGTGATGTGTGCACAGCATGTGAGTATGGACTATTGCGCCAATCTAAGTCTTTATGGATACCTGTGAGGATGCCAATATGTGCCATGTCTAATGTGTGTAGGTGTGTGGGTTTATATGCATGGATATAGACAGGCTCCTGGACATCAGCTCTCATCTTTGCTCGCTAGCCTACCAGGAAAGCCTCTCTTCTCCATCCTACCAAGCCAGAGAGCTCCAAATATTTCAAATATCAGCAAAACATTTTATATTTTTCTTTTAAATTGTAAGCACATAGTCCCAGCAATCTATGTATTAAATATTAAAACCAAGTCATTTTTTTGTTTTGTTTTTGTGTTTCTTAGGTACGAAAGCCAGGCAGAAGACCCATGGGGTCACTCTCAAATCTCAGGAGCCTGTCTTGTTTGCCATGTACAGCACACAAACTCCACTTTGTAGACTGATCTCATTAAGCCGCAACTTCCCCTGAGCTGCTCTCTCTTCTAACTTCTAGAAACACTCCCTGCTGAGGGTTAGGGCGGCCTTACTAGAAGCAAACTCTAGGCAATGAACTGGAAGTAAGGTCTGTGTTCTTCTGCACAATAAAGAAGCTCAAAACTTGTGCTGCTGCCACCAATTTCTAGGAACCAGAAAGTTCTAGAGGAGAAGATGAAGGCAGTGGATGCTGAGGTGAGCTCTAAAGCCTTAGGCCAGCAGAGTGAGGTGCCTCTGGGAGGTTAGACTTGGGACAGGAGAGAACATGCCTTTGCTTTGCACGTATTTACTTGCGGTTCATTGGCAGGCCAGCTTGGTGAAGGGCTGGACTACAGCCACACCTCAGAAACAGCAGCAGATGCCTGCAGCAACATACAGCAAACCTACCTGAAAAGTAAATTTGCTACTTGCACTCACTTAAGCAAAACATTGCTTTAAGTCGCATTTTCTCTTAATGACACAGACTTGAAAACGGGTCTGAAAATCCCAGAAATCTGGGAAGGTAGGTACCCAGTTGCTCCCTTCCAGAAGAACATGGCATGAAACAGATGGAAACAAAGCAGACCCTGAGATCAGTGCTCAGGCTCGGCTGCACATCAGCACAGCTACAGAGGCAACGAAGTCAGAGGAAGACACTCCTGTCTCCTGTCTGCCACTACTAGAGAGCCGCCAAAACCCTGAAGGTCTCCAGTGACATTTCACACTTATATCTTCTGTCTTTGCTGAAACCCACACTGCCCATCACTTGAGGGCAGCACCAAGGGACCAGCAGAGCAGACTCAGAGGGGTTAATGACTGAGGTCTGGATCCTGCAGCTCTGGGCTTTTGCTTTTGCATTTTTTTTTCTAGAAGAAACCACAGGAAAGCGTTTCGGTCTGGCAGTTCCTTCTTCTGCCATGTGAGCTCTGGATGTGCTCTCACCAGGGCAGTGGGGTTGGGTAAGGTCAGAGCTGGTGCACAGGGAGACTATGGTACTGAATTCCAGAGAGTTCATTTAGCTGTACAAGCCTACGAAGGCACAGTGCTCAGTGAGTAACCAGAGATGTGCCTGCCAGACTCAAGTGAGTGAGAAGACCTGGCTTGTGCCCTCAGGGGGTCACAGTCTAGTATTTCAGGGAGCAGGCCAACATTTTAGACACTTGTAGACAGCAAGGAAAAGCTGACCGAGGAAATTCGAGTATCCTAAACGTAAGTGCATTTGATGTTTGTGTATTTTGTCCACCGAGGAAGGAATGGTTAGTGAGTTTACGGTTCCGGCCAGCCAGGAAAGGCCAACCTGGGTGAAGATGACAGAGCCAGGTGTCTTCACGTGAGGAATGAGTGCAAGTCAGAGTCAGACAAAATCTACTAACTCCATCAACAGCTGCTGCTACGATCGGTGGGCGACAAATGACATATTCAAAAGTCTCCCAGAAGTCAGTCACAGAAACAAGGGAGGAAACCCCGGGGACAGTTACAGAGTGAGTAAGAGAAACGGATTTCAACTCACTGGGCATGCGCGGCTTCTGCGTGTTTCCTCAGTTCTCAGGCATGTCCCTTTCACTGTGTCCTTCCACTGAGGATAAACTATTCAGTTATCCTGTTCTCAACATCACACAAGATACCATGACCTGAGACAGAACCCCTCCTGTCCGGCTGTCCACAGATTCTCCATTTATACAGCCTCTACCAGGAGCTAAGTATTTCCCCCAACAACCTTCCCCCTAAGCAGAGCACACTCTGTCCCCCCTCGGAGCCCACAGTAAGGTGTAAACTCAGACAGCCATTCCTCACTCCTAGGATGGCTAAGAACAGAGAGCGAAGGAGGGAGAGTAGAAGTGGAGAGAGATTGGGACCCTCTGAGTTACATTAATGGTGAAAGTATGGGTGCCCTTGCGGCTGGAGGCATGCTTCCATGAGAATCCATGTGCGCCTCCTAAATTCGCTTGCTGAACTTCTGGTTCCGGAGTCTAGATAAAGCCGTGTCTACCCTCCAGGGTCAGGGCGCGGCTATCTTTAAAAAGCACACAGAGAGAACTCGATGACAGGACATGAGCCTCACAAGAACAAAACTAAACCAAGGAAAATGTTGAGCCTATCAGGTAGCTTGACATAAACTTCAAGAAACAGGAAGTAATACGTGTACTACGCCAGGGACCTCTGGGAAGGGTCAACAGGCACTGCTATGGCTGGGACTTTTGCAAGATTTGCTGTTAACACCTGATTATGTGTTTTTATTTAAGTCCAATTGCAGAACTATATCCAAAGTCATGTCTATAATCCTAGTACTCGGGAGGCTGAGGCAGAAGGATCACTTTGAGTTCAAGACCAGTCTGAGTTACACAGTGAGTTTCAGACCAGCCTAGACTACAGGATGGGACTGTATCTCAAAACAACAAACAAAACCAAAAGCAAAACAGATAAATAATAAAGTGAAATGTTTGAGAGGAGTATGCAGACAAGAAGTCGAATCTTTTCTTCCCAGCCAAAGTGGACAGTTTTTGTTTTTCAATGTGAAGTTTGTTTTACAGTAATTGCCAAAGAGTCCCATATAAAAAGGCTCAAGTATCTGTGGAATGCCAAATGGTGGTGACTTGTGACTTGGGGATCCAATGTGGAGACTCCACGCTCCAGCTCCGTAGGTATTTGGCAGACGCCTGTTGCAGCATGAACGTGTGACATCAGTGGAGCCTGTGGGTTTGGTCCTGCCCCGTTTATTAAGAACAGACTGTTGTTTGGAGGAAGTCGGTCAGAACTGGGGGGCGGGGGACATTCCCAATCCCAGAGAAAAACTACAACCCCTCCCCCCAAGTTAAAGGTGGCTGTGGGGTGCTTAGCTGACGAGAAATAATCGCAAGGCTTGCGAGGTGGTGCGTGCCTCTAATCCCAGAAACTGGAAGGCTGAGACAGGAAGGGACAGTGTGCCGCAACCTGGGCCATTTTTAATGAAAACTCTCCAAACGAGAGGAGGAAAGAAAAGGTGGATGGGGGAGGGTTAGAGGGGACCAAGGGAGAAGACACAAAACCCAAAGACTATGCCAAAAGAAATGAGTTGGGAGGGAGGCACTGGGCTGCATTCCCCACATTGCTGTGAGGTTACAAACCTGGCTGCGCTTCCGAAGCCTTCCACCACGACTGGCCACAAGGGGGCATAAGAGCCAACATCTTGACTTCTGGCTTCTCTTGACAGGAAACAAGTCGGAGGAAGAGGGCAGAGGCTCTGCAGATGAGTCCTTGCCTGGCTCACTGCCACCAAGGCGGTGACTCAAGCAGTTCATGCTCGGCAGTGCTTCAACACTGCAAGAGCCGGCCCAAAGGTTTCCCCCTGGCTTTCTAAGCACAAACCTGCTCTGCCTGGGGCACAGCAGCTGAATGTTACACAGGGGAGCCGGGAGGAGGGCAGAATAAACAAACACCGTTTTCAATAAGACAACATCTCCAGCTGACACTAGCAGAGCAAATACAAATAACCCCAGAGGAGGCCCGTAGTGGGTACTGAGCAAGGGCAGATTCTTCAGGGGGTCACCATGGTGTCCTTGGTGCAAATGGCGCTGGCTCTCAGTGCCTAACTTTCTCAGGTGAGAACTAAGCTGCAGACTGGCTCACAGACTGTTAAAGCTCATCAGCAGAGAGCCTTCCATACGGCACGCTGATCTCATCAGCAGCACATACGAAAATCCCTGGGATCAGGGCTCGGATCCTGGGCAACACCAGGCGCTAAGGCATGGGCAAGGCTGGATCGTCTCAAATCTCCCAAGGTTTCCAACTACACACTGACCCAGCAGGTAGATCGGGCTGTTATTTCAAGCTCAGTTATGATCCAGACTTTATTGAAAGGTTTTGGAAGAAATTACCATTTTATGTATAAACTTGGAGGGGTATATGAATTTTGAAGTATTAATAGCTTTGACTTTTAGACGAAACAATATTTCAAAGATGTTCATAGCTCAGGGCCCCCGTCAGTGAGGAGGAGCTCCCTCTCCTCTGCCTCTGTTAGCCAATTCACTTAAAGAATTACAAAAATAAGCACTTTAAATATTTTAACTGACAACCCACATTCAAAACTCAACATTTACGGGCAAACAAAAACCTATGTGTACACTCGTCTGGCAATAAGACACAGCCGAGGTCTTTAAGGCCTGGTCTCTGTTTCTGAGCTCAGCACTGTCTCTTGTAGACAACAGACCGTTTGTGACCTTCAAGGCTCCGTGTATCTCTGCAGCAGAGTGAAACCTGGGTGGTGCTCATGAAGAAGCGTGGATTCAGACTTGGTGGGACATCATCACCCGCGTCTCTAGTGCCACACTGCTCTCTCGCTCAGAAGTCAACAGTTCATTAGCAATTCTTTTTCTCTCTTTCCCTCAGACTCAACTTCATTTCCAGAGAAACATTTTTTCACACCCATATTTTATTACATAAGGTTAAGTCAAAATGTGATTATAGCAAGAGTGACAAACACAAGGAATGTTCAACAAAAACCCAGCCAGAATGACGGGGCATTGTGTGCTGGAAGGGGAGTACGCAGGCAACTAACCTACAGCCCAGGGAGGGGATGAGGGGGAAGGAGGAGACCAAAGGGCAGGAGAGAGAAAGGGAGGGGAAAGGAGGAGACCAGAGGTCAGGGGAGGACATGGGTGGGGTAGGGAGGGGGAGAGAAGAGAGTGGAGGAGAGGGGAGGGAAGGGGAGGGGGAAAAGGGAGGGGAAAAGAGGGG
>NC_022018.1:9488364-9495545 GCF_000317375.1 Microtus ochrogaster | reverse complement strand
TCCAATCCGTTGACCAAAGTCAACAAGAGGTTGCTGAAATGCAGGCAAGTGCCGGGGGTCAAAAGTCTACTTCCACCCGAAAAGACAAGTAAGGGGGGGAAGGAGAGTAGCACCATTTGAAAGAAATTTTTAAGAAGGAAACCTGGGGGATATCCTTATGGCCTTCAGGCAACAGGCAATGGTATTCTAATTGTAACACAAAGGGTACAGACCACGAAGATCAATTCAACTACATTAGCTGCAAACATTTGCCCATCAAAAAATACATTCTCAAGAAGTGAAAAGGTAAGCCAATCCATATGTCAGCGAAGAGCCATGCCTAGAATCTATGAAGGCTTCCCATGAATCAATAGAAAAGAGACAGATAATCCCATGGAAGAACGGCTAAGGGACTTGAGCAGGCATCCTGAATGCGGCCAGCCAAACGACAAACGCACCGGGGAGAACTGAACAAGCGCAAAGCTCGCATGGGACATAAGCTGAGGCAGGAGGATGACTAGTTCCAGCCAGACTGGGCTATATAATGAACTCAAGGCTAGTGAAGACTCAAAACCTTTTAAAAATTAGAAAAAAAAAAAAACAAGAGGAAAAAAAAAGTTCATCAGACTACAAACAAACAATAAAAGATCTGAAAACAGGAAGTCAGATACTATACACAATACTCAACTCGGGATCAAGCTCAGTATCCAGAGGAAGAACAAACCCAAAGGTCCATCAGCAAATGAACACAAAGTGGTCTGTGTATGATGGAATGTTATTCATCCTTAAAAGTTGGGAAATGCTGAACACGTTAGAACATGTATGAGCCCTAAGGGTGCCGCACGAAGTGAAACAACTGAATTACAACGAGACCAACACCGCTCCTCTATCTGCTCTGACCCAATCCACACGAACAAAGCAGATCGTAGCTGCCAGGGCTTGGAGCAACGGAGAAGGAGGGCAATGTAGTGTTTGAAGGCTGTGGTGTTTGTCTGGAGAGACTAAGAGTTTGAGGTAGACAGCAGTGCTGACCGCTCCCAAAAATGAATGTTTGAACACCAGGACACTCAAACGGTTCAAGTGGCAAATTTAATGTTACATCTATTTTGCCACAATTATTAAAAGCATAATAATAATGTGGAATAAACAAACCAGAACAGCTAAAAATGGAAAAGAGATGAGCAACACCCAGTTTGGCAAGGGCCATGTGGCAGCTGCAGGTCTCAGATACCGGGTGGTGGGAGTGTGGGCCAGCAGTCACTTGGAACCGAGCGTTTATCAAGGCTGTTCAGCTGCGACCTTGAGACTGAGCAACCCTGCTCCTAGGAAGACACTCAATAACAGTGTGCACATCTGCATGCCAACACCACAAACGACAGTATGCACCGTGGCATGATGCTGTGCACTCCCACTGACCTGAAGACTGCCATGCCACCACCGACAGAAATGTTGGATGCAGGCTGACAACAGAGCTCTCAACAACGAAAGCCAACAAGCCGCACACAGCGTCCAGCAAGGTCAGAGCATCATGTTGAGTGAGAGACGGAAGGTGAGAAAGAAGGTGTGCCACACAAACCCACTTGGTTCAAGTTTGAAAGGAAGCAGACACATTCCACTGTTGGGAGTCAAGCCCATGGCAGGGTGAGGGCTGGGAGGGAGCATCTCGGGGACGGGTCGTGTTCCGTTTCTCCATCCGGATGCGGAGCATGTGGCGCCTTCACTCTGTGAGGATGTGGCAAGCTGCACACTTAGGAACATTTTCCTGTCTGTGCTACTTACATGAAAACTTAGTGGGGTTGGTCCTCTGCATACTATGATGTGTTCAGTATAGACTCTTTGGGACACAGTGTGGGGCTCTAAAGTCCCTGATGGAGCACGGTGATGCAGAACATTCCATGCAGGTCTGAGCAGAGTAGAAGGCATCAATGGGAAGCTACTTACTAGGGCCAAATTCAGGCCAGTGACCTGATGCTACCTACACAGGGTTTCAGTGTGTTTTCCTCATCTCGTTCGTTCCAGAGTCTTGTCATATTTTGAATGTTTGACAGTATTCACCTGAACTCTAAGGCTCTAAAGTCAGGATACTTTGCAGTGATTTCTCTAGCACAGATCACAGAACAAAGTCACTTGTTTAATGACAATACACCATAATGCTAGAGTTGTGAGATAATAATAAAAGTTCAGGGAGTTACAAAACAATACAAATCTCAAACTAGCAAGTATGTACAGTGGCTATGAGAGGCCTGCTTGAGCCCAGGAGTTTGAGGCCAGTGTGAGCAACATATAGGAACCGATCTCAAGAAAATAAAGACCAATGAATCAAAGCAGGGCTGAAGAGATGACTCGGCAATTAATGGTCCAGGCTGTTTTTCCAGAGGACACAAATGTGACTCCCAGGACCTATGTTGGGTGGCTCACAAGCACCTCTAACTCCAGCTCTAGGTGATCCAGCTCTCTTTTCTGACCTCTGGTTGCATGTGCACGCATGCACATACACGCATACACACACACACACACACACACACATACATACATACACACATGCACAAATAAACTGGAAAACAAATAGAAAAGCTTGAAGCCTGCTAGGTCATAGGCAAGCTGTATAATGCCCTAGTCTTTGCCTGCAACCCCCTACTGGGCCTGTGGGAATCTCACAGAGTGGATGTGAAAGCCGGTTAGTTATATGAGGGACAGGTGATCAGGAACACATCTGTGCCTAGCAACATCTGAACGAGCTGATGACTGGCCTTCTGCTAAACCATAAGCAATGTGACCCAGAGCAGGGCAGCTCCACTCAGCTGCTCAAATACCCCTTCAGCCAGATGCTGATAACTACCCATCAGGCAGTTCTGCTCTCTCACCTTCAATCTCTTTTTGCAGCCACAGATTTTGGAGTCCCACAGCGCTAACTGTACAACAGCTACATTAAGTGGATCCCGTGCACCATGAGTTAGCTGTGAATGTTCTCCTTCAGGTCCGTCATGAGCCAGTGGGGTCCCCTCTTCAGACCCTGGTTCAGACATTTACACTGGAAGGTGGACAACAGGAGCACCCCATTCCTGGAGCTGCCTGAGTGTGGGGATATCATCTGGCTTCATGGAGCAGTGTCCGTGTCTTACCAATAACAGGCAGGGCAGGGTTTGGGCAGGACTGGATTCTAGAGTGGTCCTCTATGTTTGTGACATTTATTGGATGTCCCCCAGGCACTATTCTGGATCTATCACTAACCCTTCAATTTCAAGTCACATTTTCTGAATAGCCTTATACTTCACTCGGCCTTTAAACTGATAGGCAAAAGCAGGGTGTCTCCTGGCTTATTAATCCTGTGTGACTCTCTAACGTGTGGGTTTTGCCAGTGCCAAAGTCAACCCCTTTCAAACTCACTCCTGTGGCATCCTGTTCTGCTATCTTTAGACTCTGTGGGTCCTCACTCGTGGGGTGTCACACAGCACAGTAGTCAGGTGACTGATGAGCTGAATTTGGAGTGTCACCTGTCTGACAAAGGATACTAATAGACTTTTGTCACGCTGTTTTTTTTTTTCTTTTCAGAAATGACAGTTCAGCCTTTGATGTGTCCCCTCATTTACTGAATGGCTCATATATTCAAAGGACCAGGAGGCACCTTGGCCTAGGCGCTATGCTGGGCATCCAGGAACACAATGCACTAGACCCAGACCACACCCTCAGGGTTGTGCATGTTCTATGGAGATACAGTAACTAAGTGCAAATAATATATAATATACTACTACTGGGAAGAACTGAGCATGTGGAAGGCAGAAGGAAGAAGCCAGAAGAAAAGGATGAGAGATGCAGGAGGAGCACAGATACTTGGTGGAGTACGGCTAGGGCTGTGAGATGCGTAGACATGGAACTAAAATGCAGTGTTCCACTAAATTCTCATAAAAAGTCACTGATGGAGCCAGGCGGTGGTGGCGCACGCCTTTAATCCCAGCACTCGGGAGGCAGAGGCAGGCAGATCTCTGTGAGTTCGAAGCCAGCCTGGTCTACAAGAGCTAGTTCCAGGACAGGAACCAAAAGCTATGGAGAAACCCTGTCTCGAAAATCAAAAAAAAAAAAAATCACTGATGGTTGGTTAGTGATGTCCAGAGCAAAAACAAACATCAAGAACCTGAGTTTTCTACGCGCTGGGCTTTGGGAAGAGTCTAAGTGGAACTGTTCCTTAGCATCTCGCCACCGAGCACCCACCTAGACACTCCACTCTTCCTGAGGGAGATGTGGCTCCCAGCATCTTTTCTTAGACCCGGTTCCTGCTGCCCAAACTTGGTCCCTGGGGTGGGGATTTGGGACTGAGTGGGAACTGAGCATGGTTACAAAGCCACCAAGCGGAGAGTACGCACAAGAGTAAAATTATTTATATGTGGGCATCTTTACTGGGAGAAATTGCTCCTCTGCCGTTCCTTGGTGTCTCAGACTAAGGCACAACTCATTTTTTTTTTTTTTTTGGTTTTCCAGTCCAATTAGCTACATATTTTTAGCACGTGTTATATAAGGCTCATCTGCCCAAATTCATTGGCTTGGGGCCTTTCTTCCCTTTCGTTTCACTGGTGGATTGACCCGCGTGGTAGGATGACGAGCAGATCATGACAAGTCTGTAAATAGCCTGCCCGTGGAGGGGTGGACGGAAAGAGCCCTGGAGATGAAGGGAGGGCTTGTATTTGGCATGCCAGGCTAAATCTATCCCTTCTAAAAGGGGAGAACAGAAGGAACATACAATTCCAAACTGAAGTGTAGGGCATTGGGAGAAGGCTGCCCCGTCTACTATAGCACCAAGTGCAGCGAAGCACTGCTGGAGAAGCCCCCAGGTGGCCACTGTGGAGGCCAGGGGCCCTGTCAGCTGAGCAGAGTTTAATACTGGTAGATCATGAAGTGTTTTCTCTTCCACAGAAAACACTCCCTCTTTCTCGGGCTCAGCAGCCATGCATCTGAAGCCTCTATCACTTCCATACATTGCATGCTGCAGGGGCTAAAAGGGGAACACGGATGCGCTCAGGGAAGCTTAACATTCTATCTCAGTGTAGAGCAGCTAGGGTTATGAATCTCAGATGTGCCCATGACCAAACCACATACCACAAGTTCAATTTGCAGAGATCACTGTTTAAGCTATCATATACTTTGACCAAGTTTAGAACGGTGGTTTTTAACCTGTGGGTCATGAATCCTCCTCCACCCATAAACATCTAGCTCCAAAAATTTATATTATGATTCATAACGGTAGTAAAATTACAGTTATAAAATATCAATAGAAATAATTTTATGGTTGGGGTAACCACAACATGAGGAACTGTATTAAAGGGCCACAGCATTGGGAAGGTTGAGAACCACTGATCTAGAACCTGTTACTTACAGAACCAGAGTCAGGAAGGCCTTTGGAGATGAAAGAGGGGACATTAAAAGTCAAGGAATTAATAGCTAGGGGTACTACCTTATGGCCCTTCAAGTGACATTTAGAAGAGGACATCCTTCCCCATGTTCTAGGCACAGGTCCAAGTTCACTAGAACCGACCAATTAGCACCATCCAGGCAGGACTACACCCTCGCTGTCCCTCCAGCCTGAAGGTGACACCATGGGCACCAGCTACCTCAAAAGGTACGCACCCATGTAAAGCTCTCGCCACTTGAGAGACCATCTGAAGTCTCTCCACATCTAACGGAAAAACAAAGTGGTACCCCCCCCACTCCGCATCCACCAGCAACCAGCGATTATGTGCTTCCCCATTTAATGAGATGACAAACTTTCAGGTCCACTGCAGGAAGGAGAACTAGCTCTTCCCAAGAGACTGCCTTCCTGCTGGCGCACAGTTCCCCAGACAAACTTCTCCAGCACCCTCTCTCCTGATCGGAAGGACACTGACAGGTGGCATACCCTTGGACCAACACACATGGCTGCTGCCTATAACTTGAGGTCTAGGCTCTGTCTTGATGCTCAAACAGCCACAGCTGTCAAGGTTAGACAGACCCAGACTTTCCCCCTCTTCGCTCTGCAACCTTGAGGGAGGTACTTCCGCTCATGTGATAGATAGTTTTTCTGACTGTCTAAAGCAGGGGTGCTAACTCCTGTTCCTCAGGGAAGCTGTGAGGAGTCAGCCAGGTGATGAATACGGAAGTGATTAGCACAGCACCTGGCCCAACATGGTGACTTGTAGGTGTGTGTGTGAGTATGTATGCATGTGTGAATGTATGTGTGAGTGTGTGAGTGTGTATATATGTGTGAATGTGAGTGTGTGGTATGTGTATGAGTGTGTGTGTGTGTGTGATGCGTATGTGTGAGTATGTGTGTACGAATGAATATCAGTCTTCATTACAATTTCAGTGCGAAATGTTCCTCTACAAGCTTATGTGTTTGAAAACTTGGTTCCCAGTGGTTACTATTTTGGGAGGTTACAGAACGCTGTTGGGGGGCTGGACCTGGTTAGTGGAGTTGGGTCACTGAGCTCAGACCTTAGAGGGTTGTACTCTGGGCCTTGCTTCTGGTCCCAACTCTTTGTTTTCTGTTTTGGTCACTACAGAGAAGTCCCACCACAGGCTTCTGTCACCATGCTCTGCCATGTCTTCCCTGCCATGATGACCTGACTCTGAAGTGGCTTCTGTCCGGAGTCTTGTAACGGCAATGAGAAGGGTAACTTACATTTTCTGGGCTCCAACAGCAAGAAAACCCATGGAAACACATGAACTCACAAATGATCTCTTAACTCCCTTTATTCCCACATGCTTGCCCTATACACAGACACATTCTGCACCATCTTTGCCCTGTGCTCTACTTTTCAGGTCAAGCATCCTTACTCAAACTCTTCTTACAGAAATCCTCTTGGGTCCACAAGAACCCTTCTCAGTTTGAACACTTCCAGCCATATCCACCTATGTCACTCTGTGACAAGAGACACAGCTGTAAACAGGAAGGGGGGAAGCACCAATATACAAATCCTTCTAGATCTTAGCCTGCCTTTCAACTGGAAACAATTAGGGTCGAATATGATTATCTGCATGGGAGAGCTATTAGGTTTTCGGTACCATTTAAGTACAAGTCTCTTCCTGCTCTTTACCACCATCACCATCAGCACAAAGACCACTGTCACTACCAGCATCATTGTAATGCCCACCATGACCACCACCACCCCCACCTACATCACTACCATCAGTACAAAGACTGCCACCGTCAAGTTCCCTTCAATGGCACCACT
>NC_022018.1:9478475-9488024 GCF_000317375.1 Microtus ochrogaster | reverse complement strand
TTAGGTATGGTGGCGGTCCCGGAACACAACAGAGTCCTTCTCATTTCCCTGACCCTATCATCCTGGCTTGGGCCCTAGAGGAAGGAAAATTCAGAACTAGCCAGCCAAGTTTCCATGCATATCATTGCAAGCCCTACAGTCAGCTGCTGAGCAGCAGACAGAAAACTCATGCCTGCCAACCTTGTCATTTTTCAGAATTCTTGAGTTATTTATACCACACACGCCTGTGAGCTATAAAGCCCCCAGTTTCCTTGGATGTAGGAGAAACTGGCACAACATTCCTTTAGAAACTCCCGCCCTAACGTGGATGGCACTCATCTTCTAAGCCCCAGAATCCTCTCAGCCTGACCGTATCCACCAAAGTCAGTTTCTGCCCTCCCCCCTCTGAGGCCCTACCCTTACAGAACCTCTAAACTGGGACAGGCAAAGACTATCTCAGTCTCCTGCTGTTAAGGCAAAACCTTAAAAGTCCTAGTTCAAGTGGTACCCACTGCTGGGAACCTGCTCAGGATTGACAGCTTGTGAAGGTCTTGGGCTTTCTCTCCTCAAGCCCATAGGATTAACTCTGAAGCCTGACTTCAGCCTAAACAGTCCTGGTCCAGCCAGTGAGCTGCCTGTAATAGTTAATATCAACTTCGCAGGCTTTAGAGTCACCCAGGAGACACCTCCGAGCAGGCCCGTGAGGGATTAGCTTGGTTATGTCAATGGAGGACAGAGGATTCAGTCTTCAGGAATAAGGTAGGATTTTCCGGGTTTGGGTCCTGGATGTCACACAAAGGACAAAGTCAGCTGGGCGCCAGCAGTCCTGTTCACTGCTTCCTGACTGTGAGCACAAGCTCATGCTCCTGCAACCAGCCCCGCCCCCAAACTGTGAAGAGCCAAAGTAAGCCCTTTCTCCCTGAAGTTGTTTTTGTCAGGGTTATTTTAGTTTATGATGTCATCGGAAAGGCAATAATGTACCACCCAGGTTCAAATGGTACAAACGGTCCCCTGGGCTCAGGTGGGCATATCTCAATAGATAGTACATACTTGCTGGCAATAATCTATGATCAAAATGCAGGGTGCTTGGAGAGAACAGGCGAGGTGTCAGGACAACGTGTTTGCTCAGAGTCTCCTTAGAAGGAAAAGGGCTAAAGCTTATGAATAAGAAACTTGACATCTTAAAAGCAGGCTTCTGCCTGGCTGCTCCAAATCATGCTCTGGCTATTTCTCTCTATATCAAGGGCTTTGCAAGCTCACTCTGGAAGCAATCTGGGTACCATTAGACTCACAGCCCACTCTGTCAATCACTGTCTGTCCTGACCCTTTTCGGCCTCCTCGGTTTTCACTTGGAGTCTATCTATGCACCCCAGTTATGCAGCTGTGGCATCCCCAAGCCTCAGATTGACTCCCCAGTCCTCTAGACTCAGAACCACTCCTGTCCCTATGAGTTGATAAGCCTGGAGTCCCCTTGAGGATCTGACGGTTTTCGCATAACCCAACCTGTCTTTGGAAGCTCAGTCACGCCCACAGCCACATCTGGTTTCATCCAAGTTCCGCATAGGGCCTCACATCTCCCACGAACCCACTCCTGCAGAACTCTGCTAGACCAATGCAGAGGGCACGGGACCTGGGTGCACCAGCAGCAGCTCCAGCGTTTACTGAGAGCATTCATTGTGCTAAACAACCTTCCACACACTTTATGTGTGTTCACAAAGTGACACTTCATAACAACCTGATGGAATGGCAAGGTGGATCTTATTATTCTCTTTGGTAAGTTAATAACTACTCTATAACCCCAGGTAGGGAAGTGGTAGAGCCTGGATTATCTGTCATGGAGTCTGTATTTACAGTCTGTGAGCTATCCTACTTCCACAGACACCCACGTGGAGTGCACGATAGGGTCCTTGTCTGCCTTCCAGGCTGTAGCTTCCTACTCCAGAGAGCTGGGCTAAGAAGATGAGTTTATTATTTGGTACAAAGAGGTCTTTTTTTCTAGCCGTAACTATATTAGCTTCATCTTTTTCCAAACCAAAACACATATTTCTTCCTTTTAAAAAAGACCGGGAAACAAATTATTTAGTGAGTAAATGGCCGAGCTGGGTATGAGCAGCCAATTCCACTACCCATCCACCACCTGTTAAAGGAGCATTGTTATTGTTTCCTTCCCTGCTTTTTGGTTTTAGGGTGGTTTTGGGGGGTGGGGGATGTTTGTTTTGAGATAAGGTCTTACTGTATAAGCTATTCTGGAGCTAAATATATAGACAAGGCTGGGGCCTGGAACTTTCAGAGATCTTCCTGCCTCTGTCTCTAGAGTGCTGGCATTAAAAGTGTGCATCATGACACCCAGCTGTGTAAAAGTTCTTGCTACACATAAGTCGGGGGGCAGGAAGCAGACGGAATGGATTCAGCTTCGAGAATTGGGTCCATTTGTTTTGCAAGCCAGAGTTCAGAGAGGGCATATCAACCACCCAGTCTCTCCCAGCATCTCTGAGGAGCCTAAAATCCAAGTGAAGTCAGGTGTAAACATTGTTTTTTTTTCCCCATCTTCTCAAACTTCCAATATGTACCTCTCTTCTTTTGCTGTTATACCCAAGAGCAAACAGCTCGTTCAGCTCGGTTCCCCTATTCCTGTCACATTCCACCCCCCACCCCCCACCCCCGCCCACCTCATGCGCGCGCTGTGCCCCAGAAGGCAGTATTTAACCAAGTACTCCCACACACTGTTTTGGCAGTGTCGCCTCAACTTCTCTTGAAGCAGAATTTATGCAGCTCATACCCCTGTGTCCACCACATCACAAAGGGTTGCGAACACAGCAAGGCTGCGAACATACATGCCAGACTGATATAAATATCCCTGGCTAACTGCTCCACACTGAGGAAGTGGCAACTGCAGGCCGAGTCACAAATCCTGCCTCCCTGAGTTGTTGTGAAGAGACACTTCTCCCCCTCAGGCCTCACTCTGTGAGCTTCAGAGAGCTAAACTAGTGGCTACTCCACGGGGGCACGTATCTGGGCACTCAAACATACCTGTGGGCAATGTAGTTGACTAGAGTCTCCAAATTATTCCGAACCCCTATGAACAGCTCTGAGGGTGAAGTACGAGGGCCAGGGATGCCTAACATTTCCATTTCCTACAGCACAGGCAGTACCACGGTCTCTCCCGCACAAACGCTCTGTCGTGTTCTCTACTCAGTGAGGCCCACTCTTCTATTTCTCACAGACAAACAGTCACACCCCAAGGGAATTTAAAGTCAACATCTCCTCCCTCCATCCAAGCACAGGACTATTTCTGGTCCTTTGCTTCAGACGGCTTTACTGAAGGCTGTGGTAAATTCTCCCCTCTTACAAACTCCCCCCCCCCAAAAAAAAAAAGAATCGTGCACACCATAACCCAGGAAATTTCAGAACATGGTCCTCTGCATGTGTCCTTTCTAATAAGTCATACATAAAGGATATCCCTAAGCTAGAGGGGTTAACAGAACACTGGAGGCCCAGAGAAAGGTCTGGAGGTGTTTAGACCTTTAAGCACACCCTTGTATGGCTGAGATCCACACACACACACACACACACTCACCAGCATGCTGTCTCAACTACATGATAATCTCCAGGCAACAGAGTCAGCTGCTTAGCAACACCAGCTGGAGGATCAGCAGGGACGTCTCTATTAAAGAGCTCTTCCGGCCTCCTGATGAGCACCCCTGAGCCAGGCACCCTGGGAGCCACTACCAGGAGGAGACCAGGGCCCCCTCCTGGAGCAACCCAGGAGGCAGGATTCAAGGACAAGGGCCAGTGGGAAGGTAGATGGCAGGCTATCCAGGGATTCCAAATAGAGGCTCAGAGGCCTTGCTTCTCACTCCTCTTTCCACTACGTTAGAAGCTTTGCTCCATAGGCATAAGGGAGTTTTGCTTTAGACAATCATACAGTCAGTGGCTCAGTCAATAGAGTTGGTTCTCTAACCCCAGTTCCCATCCACATTCATAGAGTCAACTGACTGCAATAAGAATATCTTTTACAGCCGGGTGGTGGTGGCGCACATCTTTAATCCCAGCACTCGGGAGGCAGAGGCAGGCGGATCTCTGTGAGTTCGAGACCAGCCTGGTCTACAAGAGCTAGTTCCAGGACAGGCTCCAAAACCACAGAGAAACCCTGTCTCGAAAAACCAAAAAAAAAAAAATATCTTTTACATTTTTCATCTGTAGGAAATATACAGATTTCTTTTCTTGCCATTCTACCTTAGACAATATGGCATTACAACTGTTTACATTGTCTTTGAAATATGTTAGATATTATAAGTAATGTGCAAATCACTGGGAGGGTATATGTATGTGAGGTGAAAATGCCACACCATTTTATCCACATATGGATGTATTTGCAGATTTGGACATCAAGAAAATAGCAATTTTTGAAACCACTATTTAATGGACATTTTTTTTGGAACTCAGTAGCTACGGGGAGGATGATGTGGGATGTAGGCTGCTTGAATGGGCAATTACCCAGTTCTAGAGCCTACAAAGAAGACTTTCTCTAAAAGGATGGCAAGGGTACCTGTCCCTTCCATGTTCTTGTGTGCATCAAATGGGGAAATGGAGCAAGTTTTGTCTCTGTAGCTGTCGCTGACTGCTACTGTGATAAGCACTGGTCCCTCCCCGAAGGTGTGATGATACACCAGTTAGTGAGATCACACGTAGCACTCAAGAATGGCAAGTCAAAAGCTTCCCACTCCTTATAAAACTGAATCCAGAAACTAGTTTTCTCTTAATGTCAGGTACTGACCTCTTGCCTGAAAGCGGGGTAGCGTGAAGGATAGTTAGGAAAAACTACTTTCAGTGAGTCAGGGGCCATGAGGACAGCACAGCACCTCATAGCTGTTGCCAAGGCTCTCAGTCTTGAGTCAAGTTTATTTTTAATTTCAATTTTATTTTTTAATAAGCTGTGTGCGTGTGTGTGTGTGTGTGTGTGAGAGAGAGAGAGAGAGAGAGAGAGAGAGAGAGAGAGAGAGCGAGCAGATACCTAGGGAGGCCAGAAGAGAGCATCACACACCCTAGACCTGGAGTCAGAAGTGGCTGTGAGCCAGCCAACACAGGTGCTTAGAACTGAACTCAGGTCCCCCTGCAAGTACAATATATATTCCTACCTGCTCAGTTAGCTCTCCAGTTCCAGCTTCTATAGATTTTAATTATCCAGGCTACAGAAATTCCCTGGCGTCAGAGACAACCTCAAACGGATGTCAGCACTCATGCTATCCCCACGTTAATCTTTCACCTTGACCTCCCAGGGAAACTCAGCTCACCGGCAGTGACACTCATTCACACCATCAAGTACCCTAAAGAAAATGCAGCCCCACGGAGGAAGGTTCCCCTGGGCAGGAAGGGCCTGCTCTTGAGATCAAAGAGCCCTGCCCACCTGTAATACCATTTGGGTCTCAGTTCATTTTCTCCAGGTAAGGGAACATCTGGATATAATTATAATTGTACTACTTATAATTATGATTCACTCCCTACCATTGAACGAGCAAAGCAATCTAGAAACTATTTAACTGTCTTTATGTGTTATCCATTCAGATTAATTCAGCCCAAAGCCAAAGAATGTATTTCGAGCCCATTTTGTAGATTAGTAGGCATCACAGCAGGAAGAAACACCAATCCGAAGCCAACAATATGTCTCCCTTCCAAAGCTGTACAAAAGGATGATGACCCAGTCTTCCCTGCCTGTGTTCTATAATGAAACATGTAGAAAATCATAGTGGCTCAGGGGTGACTAGCCTATGGCTCTGGTTTCTGGTGACCACGCTCCATCTCTTAGCAACTCTGTGGTTTTGGGCAGATAAAGCATCTGTCCAGTGACTATACTTCCTAATCTAGGAAGCAAGGATGATGCCAGGTATGGTGGTCCACACCCGTTAACCCTGCACCTCTGAGGTAGAACACAATGATAGGTGTGGTCGTCCACACCCATTAACCCTGCACCCAGGAGGAAGAAGCTATGTGAGACCATGTCTCAAAAGAAAAAATTAAAAGCAATTCAGCAAAGAAAAAGAATATCGGAGCGACAGTAATAACATGATAAATAATTTCCTAAGATGTTGTATGGAATATCTGGCACATTAAATAGCCCTTTAAAAAGTAGTATCTGGGTGCTTTGCCTGTGTGTATGTCTGTGTGCCATCTGTGCACCTGGTACCTGGGGAGACTGGCAGAGGTGCTGATCTCCTGGGACTGGAGTTACAGATGCCATGTGAGTGCAGGGAATGGAAGCCTGGTCCTCTGAAAGAGCAGCTCTAACTTACAGAGCCATTTCCACAACCCATAGAATCTTTTTTAAAAATATAAGGTCTCACTATCCATCCCTGGATGGCCTGGAACTTATCATAAAGACCAGGCCTTGAATTCACAAGAGACCTGCTTGCCTCTGTTTCTCCAGGGCTAAGATTAAAGGTGTACACCACCAGGCCCAGCCCATCTATTTGTCCATTTCTTTTTTTCTGGAAATCCTTGCCCATTCTGCCTCTCTCAGAAGACGTAGGAGTTGAGCAGTTCCCTCTCCTCCCACAATCCCGGGGCCAGACCCCTCTTCATGGGCACCTCAAGAGTTTCTACCAACACCTTAATCTAGGGAACATGACCTCCCCCCACCTCCATGCGATTTGTATCATAATCTAGGGAACACAGCCCCCCATCTCTATGTGGCCTATAGTATAATCTAGGGAACGCGATCTCTCCCCACCTCCATGTGGCCTGTATCATATTCTCCCATCTTTTCTGGTTTCCAGACTACCATCTGAGCAGTTATTTTTGCTTTTTGTGAACAGTCTGCAGGTTCCCGGACTTTCTCAGAGTTTATCAAGTGCCTATCCATGTCTCCTCAGGTCCTCTCACTCTAGGGGAAAAATCAGAAGGCCTGGTCAGGTCTAGGAGAAGAGGGGTAGGGACAATTATTTGCTTCAAATTTTCATTAAAGAGTTTTGAAGAAATGAATCATATATTATAAATTCACCCAGGAATAGAATGTACAGCTCATGTTCTTTTTCTAATCACAGATGAAGGAAAATCCAAAGTCAGTTTTGAAATATCTTTACTACCGCAAGAAAAAACAAACAAACAAACAAACAAGAAACAAACCATGCGATCCTAACCTTCCCGTATTCCTATGTGGCCCAGAACTGTATAGATGTGGCTCTGCATTATCTAGAGCGAAAAGAATTATATCCTTTAGTGTTCATGTCTAATAGCTACTAAACATTTTCCAGGGCCACCTGTGTTAGCACTTCATTCCTTAAGACTCAGCTATATCCCTTTTATTAATATTCTACATTTTATTCACCCACTTGAAAGGTGACTGACATTTTGGCTGTTTCTGCCTTTTGGCTATAATGAATAACGCTGCCAGGAACACTCACGTATGGCTTCTGTGTGGACATGTATTTTCCTTACTCCTGGGGTTTTACCTTGGACTGCAATCGCTGGGTCATCTGGCAGTTGTGATGAATCATTTGAGGAACTACCAGGCTGGTTTCCAAGGCAGCTGGGCCATTTCCATTCCCATGATCAGACAACCAATGAGCAGGAAGTTAAGAGGCCTGGGGGTGCATGGCACCAGTCTTCCCAGTTTCTCCTCTTGAGCAGATGCTTTGGTTCCCCCTGTGAGAACTTCGGACACCCTTTACTTACGGGGTACTTTGACAGCGAGGTTGCTCAGCTCTTGCCTACACGCTGTAAGTAAAGTCTGGCTTCTCACTTGCGGGAGAAGCTGTGAGCGCTGAGCTATGAGAGGGTCTGTCTGAACAGGCTGGGGCCACGTGTACAAGTGGAATAGGATCTCAGGAGCTTGGCGACATCAGTCAGAAACTGGCAGGGACAAGAGGGCAGAAGCCAACTATTAGGTCTTGAAATGGTTACTATCCTCTGACAACTTGACAAGACCCAGAAGCGCCTAGGAGACAGACCTCTGGTCATTTCTGTGAGGGAGTTTCTAGGCTTGTTTTAAGTGGGAGACCTACCCTACAAGTGGGCAGCGCTACCCCATGGGCTGGAATCCAGCACGGAAAACAAAGATAAAGAATTAAGCACGAACCTTCCCCCACCCCTACAGATAGGATGGGAGCAGCACAAGAGTCCATTGCCTCCCCTGCTAAGATGGGCTGTGTCTTCAACTGTGAGCCCAGAGGAACTGCTCCTGTCATCCTTCCCTTGCCAGACATTTGCTGCAGCAATGAGGAAAGTAATTCAAACATGTCCCAAACCTGTTGCTTCCTCTGCATCTCTTCTCCTCACCCTTCCCACGGTAAGGAAGGCGGGAAGAGTGTCCTCCTGAGTGGTAAAGATGGGTGTACACTTCCCCTTCAGAGAAGACCCCCCCCACATCCATTAGGAGTCCAGGGGACCATGTTCATGCAGGTGGCACACCATCTCAAGGCTTTTCCTCTCCTTTCCCTCAGCCTTCGCTTTACCACCTTAGAACCTTGGACTTTTAAAAGGCCCCATGTAAAAATGATCTGTGATCCTAGTGGCCAGTTCCTTTGGCTTCTTTGTTTGTTTGTTTTGTTGTTTTTGTTTTTCGAGACAGGGTTTCTCTGTGTAGCTTCGGAGCCTGTCCTGGAACTTGCTCTGCAGATCAGGCTGGCCTTGAACTCACAGAGATCTGCCTGCCTCTATCTTCCGAGTGCTGGGATTATGGGTATGTGCCACCACCACCTGGCTTCTCTCAGCTTTTTTAAGGGCTTTGTCTCTGGGCAGTTGACCCGATCACACAGTTTTAGAGCTCCTCAACAAACGAGCCAAACAGTACCATCCACCCAGAGGAGAGAGGTTGCTGGACGGGAGGTACAGGCAACTGTCAGACGGGTTTCCGAGTTCTAGCCAAAACTGAGATATGAACAAGAACTGCTGTGGGCCCGCCTGTGCAGGGTGAGGCCTTTAGCAACACCGGCTTTCTCAGATTTCCTCTGCCAGTTGGGTAACGGCAAGCTCTGGGAAGAAAGCCTGGTCCGTGGCTGGGGTCCCTGCAGCCTGCCCACCCTGTTTCCTTCTACCTCGTCTCTCCACCCTGAAACCAGCCAGCCGTCTCCGGAGACACAGCAACCTGATTCACATACATTTCATCAAGCCCACGTGGGTTAGGCCCCTGGTCTGACTGCCCGACACCTTCTCAGAAGGGATAGCCATCCTGTTTGGGCCACCAAGGCGGCGACTGTCATCTCTGCCATGCTGAGTAGCTGAGTAGCGTACTGCCTCTGAAGCAGTGTCTACATCCCACCCTCTCCCATCTCTAGCCAATCCCAGTTCTCCTGCAGCCCAGCATGAATCACCAGGAAGAAGCCTTCCCCAGGCTCGGGCTCACCGTGTTCCCATCCCACTCACTGCTGACACCCCCTCTCCTTCTTCGGCCTTCATCTGCCTGCGGGCTTTGTGATGATGTCTCCTGAGGTGACATGTCACAGTCGGTTATTTTCCTTGGAAGCACTACACAAGATCGCTAAAGAAAATCTGGTCTGTCAAACGAGAGTATAGGAATATAGGAAACATAATTCAAAATTCTACCATCTAAATACTGTGTGTGTGTGTGTGTGT
>NC_022018.1:9475215-9478335 GCF_000317375.1 Microtus ochrogaster | reverse complement strand
TTGAAAAAGGAAAACTCCCCGAGGACAGAAATCTATGAAAACAGCTGAAACTTCACGACTTCCGTCAGTTAGCAGAGGTTGTTCCTGTGCATTCCTCCAGCCCTTGCCCCTGAACTACAGACCCTCCTATGGGCCCCTGCAGGGCACAGGGCATCCAGGGAGGCAATAATGACCTGAGCTTTTCACTTTCCTCTACTTCCCCTGCCTCGTTCAGCCAGTCCCTCCCAGGCTCCTGGACACCTTACCCACAACCTTCCTGGGCCACCACGGAGGACTCCAGTTTGCAACCCTTGCATGTGCCTTTTGTCCTGAGCTCGTGGGCAGATAGATCCCTTTATACCACGAACCATGAAAGCTTCGGGGATTTGGGTTGAATTTGAATCATCTGGCTTTAAAGTAACTACAAAAACCCCCAAATGATTTATATGGTGATTTTTCTACTCCAATTTCATTTGTTGTCTGAACTATTTTCTGGTCCTTAATCCTACATAATCTGTCATGGTTGTCATCTGAACGTGCATGCTTGCACATGGCGGCCTCACGAACTCCGGGGCAGCAGCTCCCTCCACTCTGGCTCTCTAACACATCCTGGTACTTCCTGTTTCTGGTTCTGCTGTACTCTGTGGTCCTGGCAGAATGTGCATTGACTCATGTAGGCTGCAGCTCAAATAAACTGTTGGTATAGTAACACTGCTTCATCCAATCATCAGAGTTTAACAAAAAAGAAACGAGTTACAGTTTTGTAGAAGGTGTGAAGCTACTACGAACTCCACAGAGAGAGCTGAAGCCATGCATGAGGCTCTCCTTGTGTGAGGGGGGAGAGTGTCCCCTAACCCTTCTTCGGGGTCACACAATATTCCACCTGCAATGCTGAGCCCCTCCATTTGGCGGCTTTACTATGTTTAGACAACATGGCTTTGAGAAGCTTAGCCTGGAAAAATTGGGGTTCTCATTCTTTCGATTACATCGGGATTTCCCAGACAAACACGGACTGTATACATTGCCCAGTCAGGAATTTATCAATGGACACAGGACAAACCCCTTCCCTGTTATAACAACAACAACACTGTATCATAAACTTCAAAAGGAAAAGCAAGAAGCAATGGAGAAAATCAACACAAGCCTCCTCATCGCAGAGCCTGATCATCCTTCTCCATGTCTCCAGAGCTCTGTCCTGAGCCTTGGTGATCCTTGTTGGTCTCCCCTGCACTAGGATTAGGGATGGTAACACCACTCTAGTTTCCTGTAAGTGTTGGGGATCAAGGCCAGTGCCTCTGGGTTTTTTTTATTTGTTTGTTCATTTTGTTCTGACGTTTTAAGACAAGGTTTCTCTGTGTAACAGTCCTAGCTGTGTTGGAACTTACTCTGTAGCCCAGGCTGGCCTCTAACTCATAGAGCTGCCTGCCTCTGCCTCCGAGAGCTGGGATTAGAGGTCTGCGCCACCACTGCCCGGCCAGGACCTCTTGTTTATGTGGCAAGCACTTTACGGACTGAGCCATCTTTCAAGGTCCTTCCTCAGTTTCTTTAGTCTGCTTGTGTCTTCTGAAACAGAAGGTAGGTATAAGTGAAGCAGGTCCAGAGCCAAGGAATGGCTGCATAGAGCAGACTAGAAAATGGGGAGAGCCTGTGATCGCTGCAACCCCAGGGAGACCTGGGACTGTGGTGCCTTTCACTTGTCCTTTGTAGGCCCCTCAGGTAAAACGGATTTGCTTCTGGTTGGCGCAAGGAACCCCCAAAGCTAACGATGAGGGCTGAGTTCTTCAGGGCTCGCTGGAGTGTTAGAAATTCTAAAATGCTCATAGCAAACAGACAATTCCCCATCTTATTAATATTTAAAGCCTTTCTTCTTGCAAATTCATGCTGTGGATCTTAAGATGTGCTCGGAGGCTAACCACGGATGTGCTGGCTGAACACATTTTAAAAATCTATTTATTCCTACACAAAAAAGCAAAACAATAAATAAAGACACCCAGGGCTGAAGGAACAGTGTTCCCTCCTCCTCCATTATTTTATATTATTTTGCACAGAATTTCAGGTGTGGGAAAAAAACAGAAATCCCTTTTGTCTGAAACACACTATGATACATCCAGCCAAAGGGCACTTTATTCAGTGGCTGAGAAGTAGAAAGAACAAAATATCGAAAAGGAAGACCAACAAAGAGCTCCTGATTGGGCATGCATTCATGACCCTGCAGAGCTGGGTGCTTCCAGCTACTCCTCCACGATGCTATACATTGCCTCCTATGTATGTTGAGTCAACAAGGCAACACTGGATCAATCTACAACTCAGACAGACCATATGGACTCTTTAAACACACCTAATCTGATTGGGCTCAATGATTTGAACATGAAAATAAGGACTATCATTTGCTCTTGAAAGTCACATATGCAGATCTCAGGTAATAAAACCACAGCCCAAAGAGTAGAGCATTGCACCAAGCTGCCTCACTGTGCAAACGGAGAAAACTAAGGTCCAAAGCCACAGCCCTAGGTGTGGCAGATGCTAAAGTCATTGTTCACAAATGTCACATACCCTGCACTTGGCACACTGGGTTCTCTCCTCGACTAAAGGGCAACTCAAGAATGTGAAGGAAGGATACTGCTACAATAACCCACGTGAACACTTTAAGCTCCTGGGCATCCTGGCTACTGGGGGATGGTAGAAGAGCTTCAGAGAAAAGAGCCACCCTGGCCCTTCTCTGAATGCCTGTCAGAGCAGAAGGCATGATAAATGATGTATTTGCAGAGTTCCAGGAGATGGAGCATAGCCGGCGAGGGTGAGGGCTCCAGCCAAAGGGTGGGGCGGCCACCGGAAGCTTCTGGTAAGATGACACATGCCGCCAAGAGCAATGGGCACAGGACACCCCATGAGGATGTGAGATCATAAGCCAGCTCTGTGGACATGGAACACTCTGGTGTGCATAGGGGCCGAGTGCTGGCACCCAGAGGCTTAGCACCTTCCACAGTGTCACAGTCTCTCTCTTTTGGGTGGAACACTGACCACACCAGTAGATCTTAAGTGTGGTTGATGCTTGGTATCTTCAGAGATGTTTTCAAACACAGACCACTGATATCAGAGGTTAGAAATTCACCTGGAAACAGGAAGAAGGAGGAGGAGGAG
>NC_022018.1:9441085-9475115 GCF_000317375.1 Microtus ochrogaster | reverse complement strand
GGGAAAGAAGCAGCACTTTGTATTATTCCAAATGTTCAGAAAAGTAGGAGTCACTGAAAAAGAACATTAATTTTCAAAGGACCTGACCCCAACGCACAGCATAACATACAAAGCACAAAACTAGCGATGCACACATACTTACATATCTAAACATCATAGTTCCACTAAATAATACTATTCCCAATGTGTGATGCACTTTGACAATTGCTGCTTTTTATGTTCAAACTGTTTTACACTTATTTCTCCCTTGTGTGTCTGTCTGGGCACCACTTATATGCAGAGGTCAGGCTTGTACAGCACACACCTTACTGAGAAACAATCTTGCTGCCCCTGGGTCAATTTTTTTTCCTTCTTCACATTTTAAAAATTGACTGAACCCACTAAAATTCATTTCACACCCCACTAATATGTCACTCTGGAAACTACTGAGCTATACCACCTCCAAGAAGCCAACAAACACCAAATGGAGGCCGAGAATGTGCCCACAGGGTGTGCTCTAGCAGGGGGCGTGGCCTTTTATGGACAAAGGTGTAGCCTCCACTCCCAAGAACTTTGAAAGCGGAGGAAGGCTCATCCAGAAAACAAGTATTCTGAGAGCTGGCAGCCATAATTAAAAACCAACATGAATAGACAGCCACGCAGTCCTTCAGAAGCAAAACATTGGAGAAAATCTCCATGTACATGAATTATCTTCCCTTGGAGAGCTCTGGAGAGGCAGTGAGACCAGGCTAATCTCTGTAGCCTAATTATGCTAGCAATTGAAAGGGTGTTTTCTTCTTTTGCATCTGCATTATTATTTGAAGAAAATAGCTGTTAATTAAAAATGCAGCAAAACTTGCCCAGAGCTCAATGTGCCCTGGCATCCTTCAGCGCAGGGAGACCCTGTGCCTCAGGCTGTGGTGGAAGGCAGAGACCAGCCACTGCCAGCGAAGGTGGCCTTGAGAAGGCCACTGGACGAGTGTTGGTGTCATTCCGCCCACAGTTCGAGGATACAGCACTGCACAGCAAGCTTGAGGCTCTCTGTTCAGTTTCTAAGATCAAACCAGAATGAAGCCCAAAACTCCATCCTGGACCCTCTTCCTCCTCATACTGCAGGGTCTTGCACCTCTCTCCCCACTCCTCCCACACTCCTCTATCCCTTCCTTTGGGCAGTGTAGTCATGTGATCTCTCCCTAACTGCTTTTCTCACTGCTCCTTTGGATCCGTCGTTCTTCCACCCGGCCATGCTCTCGAGTCTGAAGGCCAGTTCCCACCTCGAGAACTGTTAATTCTCCTTCGCTCTGTAAGCTCTCTGTCTCTACCTGTCCCCTTGACGGAGTTTCCTCCGGCTTTGTCCTCCCTTGGGCTTTCTGGAAGATTCTCCATACATACACTTCCCAGCCCACTGCATTAGTTATTCTTTCTCATGGCTATAGTAAATACCTGACCAAAACAACATACTGAAGGGTTTGCTGTGGTTCACGGTCCACCATGGCGGTAAAATTATGGCAATAGGAATTTGAGGCCATTGGTCACAGCATGTCTGTAGTTGCAGAGAGATAGGAGCCAGTGCTCAGCTCACTTCTGACTTCCTTTCTGTTCCGTCTAGGGACCCAGCCCACAGGCTATCCATACCCACTTTAAGGGCGGGTCTTCACTCTGCAGTTAATCCTCTTAAGAAATACCCTCACAGACATGCCTGGGGGTGTCTCCTAGGCAATTCTAAATCCAGTCAGGCTGACTGGGAAGATGACCCGTTACAAGCATTATGACTTCCAGATTATTTTATGTGCGGCTAACTACCAAATCCAGACAGACAGCACAGAATGACCCTCTCTTCCGTTTGATCCAGAGAACCACTAGATCTCTAGATGCGATATTCCCAAGACACGTTCAGCTCCATATACGAGAACAGAGTCTGCCACATCTTCTGTTGTTCTCATAGTGAGTTACGGGACCCAGTGTCCATCCGTCAGCTGTTCTAAGCACTCTACATTCACCTCCGAGCCGGCTTGTGTCTCGTGTTTGAATTCACACATGGATTTACCATCTCTCTCATCACACAAACACTCCTCTATGCCCTCAGAGCACCTAGCATACTGTATGCATATATATTATATAAGTAACCAGGAAGTTACTTTAGGGGTAGAATTTGAATTATACTTAGCTATGCATACAAGGAAAACTATCTGCTAACAGCTCTTAGCATTGTTAATGGTGTTCACCCAGGGGAAAAAAAAGTATTAGGCTCCATTAGATAAGCAGACTACAGATTAAATCTTAATATACTCTGCATGAAGAAGGAACGAAAAAGGAAGGGGGAAAGTGGGCTTTTGTCTCTCTAGCATCAGAGGAACAGACGGTAACGTTTTGGCTGGTTATGCCACACACATTCTAGATCCACACAGAAGAAAGGTTAACACTGTGTGGTGTCTGTTTACACACCTGGCTCCTTCCCCATGTAAAGACCTGGATGGCAGGGGCAGTGTCTGCAGGCTGTATCCCCAGTGGACTGGATCATGTTCAATGTAGTCTTTGTTGGAGTGAGTTAAGGTGTCCATGGACACCTGGACAGCAAAACTGGTCCACTGAGGCAGAAGGAGACCTTCAAGTTGGAACTAGATCAGGCCCACTATGGCAGCACAGTGAGAGTCACCCAACTGAAGGGATGGATCCCAGAGTTCCACTGAGTAGGGACAGCCGGATACAGAGTGTGTACGGGACAAGACTTCCTGTTCAGCTGTACAGAAGAGTTTCTCAGAAATATCGCCTCGCCACCTCCTCCTATGCAGCTTTCAAGATGGCAACGCCCTTCCTATAGACCCGGAAGAGAAGGCGCACTTGACGGTAGCCCTTCCCAAGCTCTCAGGTAAGTGGCCCCTAAGCACCAGTTCCTTTTCTCCACTGTCACAGTATCCTGAGTGGCCCAGCAAAATGTGGATTTGACCTTTTCCTGGCTCTTCTTTCTGGGTTTGGGTATGGACCAGAGTGAATTGCCCAAGAGACTTGCAGGCAGCCGGTGGGAATTGAGTATAGAGCTCTTTGCCTCACTTGGGACCATCTTCCTTGTCCGGGACTCCTAATCCAAAGCCTTTCCTTATTCCAGACTCAGTCTTAGAAACCTCCAGAAGCTTCCATGTCTGCTCAGAGGAAGCCAGATGTCAAGAATAAGTCCCTCCCCTTGAGTGACACTGTGGAGGGTGTAGATGCCGCTGCAGTTCATTCCTGGCCACCTGCAAAGCCTGTCTCTCATTGTCTCCAGAGAGGCCCCTGCCAGCCTCCTGAATTATCTCTACTGTCAGGAGCTGTCAGAAGCCTGCCTCTCCGACAAAGGCTGGGTCGAGAGTCTCAACCCACCACAATCAGGGTCCTTCAGCATCTGGCAGAACCCCAGCTTCTCATCCCTCGGCAGGAAATGCCCCTCCTCCACTCACAACTGCGATGAATGGCCACATGTGATTTTCTTCCTCCCTTTTACTCTTCCCAGCTTGTACCTGGAGAGCATTCCCCGTCCCTACAGGGGGACACTCCCTGGAGAAGGAGGGTCACAGTCTGTTATGATTAGCCATAAGGACTCAACCAGAGCACCCAGGCCTCACCTCACCTCCACCTCTCTGCTCTCTTTCCTGGTGTTATAATGCCGGTGAGATCAGGAAAACACTGGCCCAGTGCTCACCACTGTTACCAGCATTAGTCTGATTTCTGGGACTACAGTGGCCACTCCTGGAACAGATGGAAAGGGAGCATCCCAAAACACATCCACTGCCTTACCCAGTTACCACAGTTGGAAAATATTCCCCCAGGCCTGAGGCAACACCAAAGTCCTCTGGTTTCTTCCCTCTGGGTTTTTGTTTGCTTTGCAACTCTGGGAATTGAATATAGGACCTGACATACACACTAGGAGGGTACTCCACGGCTGGGCTATACTCCCCGCTGCAATCTTCTAGTTTCTTGGTCACTTTAAAGTTAAATCACCACCCTTGGCAGGTGGTGCTGGCAATAGCAGCTGCTAGAGCAGCAACACCTGTTGTCTGAAGACTTCCCAGAGACCAGAACATACACTATTGCCAGGAAGCCTATTACCACCATCCTAACGGGGTGGGTACAAAAATAGGAATGAAAATACTAAGGAATTCTTATTGGCTCTGTGCAATCTTTTCTGTAGAACTGGGAATTGAACCCAGTGATTCACACATGCCAGCCAAGAGCCTGACCACAGAGCCATACCTGCCCTATCATTGCTACTTGTGCTTGAGAAGAGGAAATCAGAAGTCGAGATGTTAAAGGAAGGAAGCCAGCAAGCAGCACAGAACCATTCAGCTGCTCTGCTGGCACCATGATGCTCCCATCTTCCTCCAGGCCAACTAACATCAGCAGCCCAGTTACCCATGGGCCTAGTGGATGGTAGGGCCCCAGAAAATGAACCCAAAGTAGGTTATTTAATCACAGCAGGAGGTTAACAAAGACTACTCATTAAACATGGTTTCTCATCTGCCTTCCAGGGTTTGGAGGAAACAGGGGGCCACATACAGTCCAGCAGCATGGGTTCCAGGGAAGGCTTCAAATCACTTGAGGTTTGATGACCCACTTTCCCAAGAGGCTCATCATGGTTCTGCATGCACCAGGCTTGTTTCTGAGCAGGCCCAATGCTCACAGAGCATTAGGCGGTGCTCTCTGTGTCATGACTCATGTTCCCAATGAATTTCTCGTTTCCTAGTGGGTTGGTGGTAAGGGGTGAGGCTGAACAAGGTATGAAGGGGGTGAGGCTGGGCAAGGTATGAAGGGGTGAGGCTGGGCAAGGTATGAAGGGGTGAGGCTGGGTAAGGTATAAAGGGGTGAGGCTGGGCAAGGTGCTTATGGGGGGAAAGGTCTTTTTCCTTTATTCTTTTTCATTTTTTAAAGAGAAATCATTCAGCTTTTCCTAATATTGATGGATAAACGCCTCCCCTGAATTCCAGTCTGTAGAACCTTTTAAAGGAAACCATTGTCAAAGCTGATGGGCAATGAGTCTCTCGGAGAAGACAGTGTTACTTTACCATTTTCTCAGGGCTGACACCATTCACTGCAGCAAGCCCAGTTCACCCAGCTCTCCTATCCCGAGAAAGCAAGGCAGTACAACCCTGCTTTTAACCCATTTCCCCTCCACAGGCCACAAACACCCTTAGCACTTCTCCCTGGGGCCTTCATATTGTCGTCTGCTGCAGGGTAGAACCGGCATGGGATGGGGATTCACCCTACTCAGCCCGGGCACAAAGCAGTCAGACTTTGAGATCTTGAAAAACCTACTGAAAAAATTCAAGCTTATAGCCAGATGAACTAGGATTTGCACCCTGGCCTACTGTGGAAGGTGTTCCCTTTCTTCTGCTGCCCAGGACACACTAATACACCACTTAGGACAAAGAGTATCTGTACACACGTGTCTCCCACTGGACAGCGTCTGTTGGGGGTAGGAGGCTCCTCGGCACTCTAGCTGCTGGGTCACTGCCCTTTTCTGATTACGTCTAGTGTGGGCTTCTGCACGAAGCCAGAGCAATGACCCCGGAGATACTTCTATGGTAAGGTTCTAGTTGTACATGATACTCTTTTAAAAACAATTTAGCGATGGTATCCCCAGAATAGTTAACGCAAGAAACACACTTCTTGGTTTGCTTTGGTTCTAGTCATGAAGGATTTCAGTGGTCTGCTAAGACATTCTTGACCACTCAGCTGGGGACAAGTTTACTGGAAAGGGCCTTTTACAGAAATGCTATCTGTCACCCCTACCTTCTACATAGGCAGAAGTGTGATTCCAATTCTATTTAAGGGAAAGAGCAGCAGACTGTCTCCATGGCAACCCCAAGTTGCATGTAGAATTAGAGCCTAGATCAGGTTTGGGGGGAAATTAAGTTGTGGTTGGTTATGTGCCTGTCTCACCTTATTGTAACACCCGATTTTGGTGTTACACCCTCGGTACAGTTCGCGAGCCACTGTACCGAACGCAAGTCGGGCAAGGGCCTGGAGATTGAAAAGAACACACAGAGAGACCAGGGTCATTCGTAAGGAGATCAACCGAATGCCGTTTATTCAGCCTTGGGGAGGCCCTTAAGTACCTACTGCAGCACAAGGACCCCCACCCAGGCAGGTAGGGAAATTACCATATCTCAAATAGAATGAATGCCCTGCAGCTAACCACCAGGCGGGGCAGGAGAAAAATAGGAACTTAACCAGGTGGGGCAAGGGGAAAACAGGAACCAACAGAATGCTAGTCATCTGACTAGAAACTGAATGTGTCCCAGGAATAAGGGTTAAATGCTTGGTCATGCTGACCAGAAATTGTCCTCAAGAAGCACTCCAGGAATAAGGGAGGCCAGGGCCCTACACCTTATCACAGGTAGTGGTTTGGAAAGCTTGTCCAAAAGGAGGGAGACAGGCAGGGTGACCTGGAGGTGACAGTCACAGTGCAAGTCCAACAAACACTGTCCTAGGAACTCTTCTGTGGATGGCCTATCTCAGCACAGAAAGTGAATCTTGCCGGAAAACTTAAGCTTGGGGTGTGTGTGTGTGTGTTTGTGTGCGCGTGTACGCGCGTGCATGTGCGTGTGAGTGCATGTTGGGAGAGGGGGGAGAGAGAGGGAAGGAGAAAGAGGCTGAATAAAGCACACTTTCTAGTTCATGTCCCTAGATTTGTTCTTGCTGATTTTTATTAGCTTTGCTATTTTAACTTCATTCGAAACCTTGAAGCATTCTTAGCTGTGCACTGAGGAGCAACACAACGCTCCTCAAAATTATCTTGGTCATGACACCCAGCTATCAACAGGCTACACCTAAAAAAACCTTATTAATATTAAAACACAATATCTAGAACCAGGAAAATATTGCTGCACCGTGGACAAGCCTATCGAACTGTCAATATCAAACCTAGTAAAAAAAAAAAGAGCAACCATCACAAATCTCCGGTCTGCTACCTTGTGCTCTCTGGCCTTTGTGCAAACCAACCTTAGCCTCAGTTTTCTGGAGACCTCAGTTTCCTGGGAACGATTATCTTTTATCTCAACAATTGCATTTTGAGTATAAAATAAGATAATGACTGTAGAAGTCTTTGTAAAGTATCAGATAATCCACAAACATGGGAGGGCACTGCTGTGTTATTAATAAGTGCAGGGTTTACTACAAAGAAGCAGGCTCCTAAAGACAACATTAGTCAAGCACTTTTTCACCCACCAACCTTTTTTTTTTCCCTATGTTCACAAAGACAGAGAGAGGCAGAAGTTTCCAGGGCTGGCTGGCTCCAAGGTCAAGGCTCAGTCATGCATGTTTTCAGGGCACAAAGAGTGGCCAATCAATTGGACACAGAAATCAGAGTGTGAGGAGATGCTGCCTGAGCAGATGCGTGCACCCAGAGAGGAATCTTCCTGCTGCATGGCCCACCTGCTCTCCTCCTGCTGCGCTTCTGCCCATCCTGGGGCTAATTCTCCCCACGCCGAGGAAATGAAGTGATGCTGTTATAGAGAGACCCTTTCACTGCCCCAGTGAGACCTCATTAGCTTCATCCTGTCTTCTCCCCCATCGTGCTAGTGCTGAGAAACCTGGGAGCTTGAGAAAGAAACCAGGGACCACCCGTAGGAGGGAAGATAAGTTGTCCATCTAAATCTGTCCGCTAGACCTTGGAGAACTGGGCCAGGTTCAGCATCAACAGCAGAAGCTGGCTAGAGCGGACGAGCCCGTGGCTGAGCGCTCGCACAGAATCAGAATGTGAACTTAGCCACCCCGAGGGTCACATGGATACACATCTTTCTCAGTCTGAGAATCAGTGATGCTCTGGTGGCCAAGTGCTAGGGAGAGGGGGATGGGGTTAATGGTGACTTTCCCACCTCCCTTGGCTCTGATGAGCGATGACAACTCTGCTTCCGGGTCCAGTTAGAGAGTGCCATCCCAGGTGGGGGTGGGGTGGGAGAGAAAGGACTGGTCACTTCATGCAATGCCTGGCCCCAAGAACACTCTTCCACCACACACCCCTGGACCTGGCTGCCTCTTTGGCACTATTTTTTTTCTCAGTGCCTAGGAGTTACTTTATTCATTTATTTCCCTGCATCCAGTACCCAGAAAGTAGACCCTTTAGTGTGAGACTAGAAACTTGAGGGTGGTGGAGCTTTATGGAGACATAGCAAGTGCCTTCCTTTATGCACAAGGTATTGCCGAGTGCTCGGGCATCTTGGTTTCTACCTCTGATCATCCTGTACTTGAAAAATCTAAGGTTTCCTGTCCCAAAATAGAGTGATTATCGTCACCCCTTCAGAGCTGGAAAGGGTGAGGCAAAATCATAGGCAGAAAAAAAAAATGGGCAGGAAGGAAAGATCACTGTAGACAAAATATTTTGTATATTAATATATGTGCTTGATATAGTTCTCACCCTTAGCAAATCTGAGCTGACTGAGCTGGCCCAGGCGGTGCAGTAAGCACAGCAGTGCCTGTTTTTGTGTGAGTCAATGAAGACCCAGGGACTGAAGAAGCTCGGTCTAGTCATCCTATCAGAAGGCAACAACTCTCGCAGATCTTCGAACGAGCACACAGCACAGGAGTGTCTTGTCCTTTTCCCTGGACAAACCAGAGCAATGGGAAATACCTTTGTGGGAACCCCAGGCAGCTAACAGGATAGACAGGATCAGCCACACCTTCAGGCCACCTCCAGTCAAAAGCAAAAAAGGTATCAGGTGAAGCCGCTAGAACTGTTCTCCAACCAGTTTCCTCCCTCTCAGAGACAAAGTCAGTGAGTCCAATTTGCTTCCAGTTCCATGGGAGAGCTAGCACCAGAAGCTCTTCAGAGAACTGTGGAGGGCCTCAGGGACCATCTTGACCACCAAACCCAATCGGGTCCACTCAAAGGCTCCTCCAATAGCCAGTTTGCCTGCCTCTACTTCCCTGAGAGTCACTCAACAGGGGCTGAGTTGTCTCTCCTCTGCCAATAGCCGGTCACTCACACTCTTATATTCTCAGTCAAATGCTCTGTGACATCTGAGGCTTGCTTTCTTTTTTTTCTTAGGATCTCTCCTCCACTTACTTAATTCTACTGGAGGTCCTGCCATCTTAGCTGAGCTCGTCAGCAATCCGATGTGTGAGGCCTCTCCGTTCGTCTTTCCAGGTTCACCACATGTGTGCCCCCACGGCCTTCCTGTGGAGTCAGGCAGGTTTCCTGCCTGGTAACTTCAGGGGTACCATGGGGAGACACTGTCTAGATCCTCAGTGCAACCCACCACTTTCCCTATACCGAGACTAGCAAGTGGAAAGTCAATTGTAGCACCCTAGGGAAGGCTGGCAGGCAGAGGCCCTGCAAAATACTCCCCCAGCTGCATGGAGGGTGTGACCAGTCTCCAGAGGGTTTCTGGGAACAAAACAGCTGTTCCAGCTGGTGCTGGCCGCAGGCCTCTGCAGGCAGGGCTGTCACATAGCCAGATAGCTGAGAAGCTCTCAGAATACCGATGCCAAGCAAGGCTACAAGACAGAGGCCTGGATGGTAGCTCCAGGTGATTCCACACTCCCCCTCCCCCACCAACTTAGCCCAGCAGAAGATAAAATGGAGTCACAGCAGCCAGAGGCATGTTCAGAGGACAGATTTTCAGGAACAACGCTAGAAACCTTCTCCATCCACTTACTCCCAGTTCCATCGAGCTCAACACAGCACTGCACAGGGAAATGGGGCTCGCCTTGCTCTAACGATGAAAGCCTTGGTTCTGTTTAGCAAATGTGCAGTTTTAAATCTTCAGAGTCTCTTAGAGCAATTATGTACCTGGAAATCTATAGCTGCCTAATTAGCCCAACCGCCTCTAATTCCTCGTCTTTAGGAACATCTTCTCTCTGTGTGGCAGTGTCTTGTCCCACAAAGAGCTGCCTGTGCCCTGTGATGGAGGGCTTTCCATACTCAGCATCTCCGTGCGTATTAATGACCCAAACAAGATGTGAACGGTCCAGTTAGCTGGGCAATCAGCTGTCTATATGGCCTTAGCTATTGTCTAGAGCAGTCATTCTCAACCTGTGGGTCTCGACCCCTTGGAGGGGTCACAGATAAGTTATTTACATTGCGGTTCATCACAGTAGCAAAATTCTAGTTAGGAAGTAGCAACAAAATGAATTTTATGGTTGGGGTCACCACAACATGAGGAACTGTATTAAAGGGTCACAGCATCGGAAAGGTTGAGAACCACTGCTTTAGAGGATTCCTCCCCAGCTTGAGCCATGTGAGAGACAGTAGGGAGGGACCGAAGGGCAGCCAGCAGGGGGCCCAGCTAATTCAGAATATGGGAGGCTTGGACAGACTATACCACGCCAAGCCAAGCTCCCCACCTGGGACATGCAGGGGGCAGAAGTAGGTCAAAGGACATCACCACGGAAAAGAGTGCCCCTCCCCCGGCCCTACTGTATACATCCCATGCCCTGTATGATGAACACACACTTCCCCTCTACCTGCCTCTTAGACTAAAATGGTGTATGCTGTAGGAGCCACAGCTTCTCCAATTTGTAAATCCTGAAAGGGGAGCTAGATACACAGTTGGAGTACACATGTGTGCTCCTAGATCAGAACACGGCCCACTCTCCCTCGGCCTTTCAGGAGGGCCTCTGCCCACAGACAGGTTGCAGAGTCTCATTGTCTGCCTTCCGTTTCTGTCTCCCTCTGCCCACATCCCGGCAGCAGCAGAGACCAGGGCCCACCTGCTCTTCCAGCACTGTAGGGGCCCAGCGAGAAGAAATCTGTTCTGCTCAGCTTTCAGGAAAGCAGGCCGGCACATGAGATCCCCTGTGAGTACGCGGTGCTTCACTAAACAGCGGGATGTCTGTAGCTGATTATTAAAGCCACATCTACTACGCCCCATCAACAACCAATTTGGCCTAGTAAAATAGATTCCAATTCCCTCGGCCCGAGTCTCCTAGCAATCAGCTCATCAATATACATAATGTTTAGAAGCTGGGTATCGATTGTGGAATCTAATGGACTCCTCATTCAGGGTTCAGCTTGACCTCCTGAAAAGCATTTATTAGCACGCCTCTCCGCCCCCTCAGTACCAGGCTCCACGGCTGGGTTAGGGCGGAGTGTAGTAGAGAGAAAGGAGGGGGATCCTGGAACTTGGGCATAAATCAGGAACCTACACAGCTCAGTTTATCCCAGCCAGTGTGAGCTCGGCTGCAGCACCGCCCACCCCAGCATCACTTTGAATTAGCAAGGATCTGTTGTTGCCATAGGATACAGAAGGTAAGCACCCGCGGTGTGATCAACACTGGCCACAGCCAGCAGGTCCTGTGTGCTCCCAGGCTTGGCAAAATAGCATGCACTCCACCACCAGCATAATAGGGTCTCTTTATACCCACTCTCCAGGCCTCATATGCAGCCCACCTAAACCTACTTCTCCATCTTGGATTGTTCCCTAAAGGCTTGCCAACACATATTGATAGTCCAGTGCCACCCTCAGAGGTCCTTGCTGTTCAGAGCACACAGCTTCTGGTTAGAAGGAAGGGACCCATCATGGGACAAAGGGATGTCACCTGGGTCAGCTACGCAGCCATCCAGCAAGCCACTTTCCTAGAAAGAGGCCCACTGATTCTTTTTCACCCTGATAAGATCTCTGAGAAAAGAGAACTTACACTACAGCCCCGGCCACTGGGTCGTCCTCATTGGGGCCCCTGCCAACGGCATACCTCCCTTTTCAAAACGCTCACCTTGTCCAGGGTCAGCACGGAGGCACGCGGGCTTTTCAAGCGGCTTTATTTGTGAGAGAATTTTGAAATAATCTCTGTGTTAAATTATCCCTAGTTAAACTCCGAAGTGGGGAAAGGAGGAAGAGTTATGAAACCGCACCTCTCCTCTTCCCCACTGATCTCTGCCCTGGATGGCCACACACATCCTTATGTTGGTCATTGCCGGCAAGGGGCTCACAATCTTTGGGAAGCTAGGTTTATCCACCACTGGATATAGACTTTGTAATTTCAAGAGACTTTTAAAAAAGAAAAGAAAAGCTTTCTTTTTCCTTCCTTCCTTCCTTCCTTCCTTCCTTCCTTCCTTTGTTTTTTGGTAACACTTTGTTTCTTACTTTTGCCTTATTTCATATGAATTGCACAAAACATTAGCCAGGCTCCACCTTCCAGAACCCCATAGCCTACTAAATAGATTAGGACAAGGGTGAGTGGGGTGGGGAAGGCCCTTGAGGATGATTTAATCAGTCCCTCAAAGGGGAGGGTCCGGATTCTGCAGGATTTGGAACAACTGCACTCTTTTACCTCGCGCATTTGAAGTCCTTTTCTGTGTGCATAGGCTCCCCTAAGCAGCTTGCGAGGGATTGCCAACTCGAGTAAAGGAAAGCACACGATGCCCAGATGAATTTCAACTCCAGAAGACAGAACAGAAACAGTGTCTAGAGGATGGCAAGGTCACACCTCAAGAGAAGACGTGAAATCACAACAAAGCGTTTTTTTTTTTTAAAGCCAAGGTTTCACATCTATTAATATATCAAGAATAACTTCTGAACTGAGTGACCGTGGGATATTTTATTTCAGGTTGGGTTTCCCCAGAGGGCCGCTCATTCACTGGTTTCTTCAAAGGAAGTTGCTCTCATGTCCCTTCAGTCAACCCCTTTGGGAGCTCAGACACTGAAAACATCTATCGATAGTAACTTGCACTAAATAAAAAACAACAACAACAAAAAAACCCAACAAAACATACTGAAATGAATCATTTTGACTAGCATTTTTCCTATGCAGTTATTTTGAACTCTATCCCTTCTGAAACCTTCTGGAAAACAGCACAGTGATTGGGTGGAATATACAGGAAACTACAGGCTGTGTATGCCCATCTGGTAAAAATCACTGTGAACGTCACCATATGCAAGGTCTGGGGAGCCTGGAGGCATGGGAGCCCTGGGTTGCTTGTCCCGGCACCCGCCACACTCACAGTCACGAGCCCACCAGCCTTCTCCAGCCCTGTTCAGAACACAGTGGACATTCATAATGGTATGAGCGCCTCTCACACACCACCAGTCCTGGGTTAATACTTCTTTCTATCATCCACCTTAAGTAGGGTCAAGTCTCTAGAAGGTTCCCTAGCCCAGACACAGGCTCATTCAGCTACAGATAGTCCTGAAAGGCCAGATCCAAGAATTACATCCTCCCAGAACACTCCCTCCCATTAGCTGTCCAGCCCACAATGACCACTTCCTTCCTTTTTTCTCTGACTTTTCATTTCACCACACATCCCATGGCCTCAGGACATCGACTCAAATATCCTGATCTGATCGTTTGCTCTTGTCTGATATCCTGATTTGATTTGTTTACTTTTGTCTGATTATTTCATTTCTCCACACTTTGGCTCCTCATGTAAAACTGAGGCTCCTTGGGCAATGTTCTCCAGCTCTATAGACCACAGGCCTTTAGCACGGGATGAGCTAGGCATCCAGCAGGCCTTGCGTGTGTGCTCCCAGACAGAATATAATTCCTGCACCTGTGTGTCATGTATGATTAGAGACCACGGACAGACTTCCTAATAGATCATCAGCTGGCTTCTCTTAAGTGCCAGGGAAGAAGAAAGGTCAACCCTGTGGTCTTCCAGGACCACAATGCCAGCCTTGGTTGTTACAGCACTAGAGAAATTCTCCGTTCCAATAAAGTGCTACGACCAGTCAAGAGGGAAAGACTGAGAAAGTTGGAGACTTATACGAAAATAAAAAGATTTTCTAATTTGTATTCAAAATTCTCAAACATCACACAAGCTACAACCAAGAAACTGAAATGCTTTCTTTTATCTTGGCCAACACTATACTATCCGAAGACAAAAACAGCCAGGTACTCTTATAAATCACACTACCAAACGACCCGCTCAAGCTCTGAAGTCACTGTATTCTTAGGGGACGTGCCTGGCTGGACTTCAGGGCTTTTATAGACAGTGCTCTGAGCATCACTATGAACGAAGGCCAATGTAATGCAGACTTCTAGCAAACAAATGCATTTCTGAATTCTCCAGGGAGTCTCGCTTTTCACTCGGAGACTCTTGCCTTAAGAGAAAAACCTGAACAACAAGAGGGAATGTCTACAATGTACAATGTGACCTCTGAATACAAAGCGACTCTGCCTGCTGCTCACAGAAGCAGAACTTTTCCTCTCTCAAGTCAGGTATAACAGAACCTTCCAACTCCATATCGAGAGCTTTGAATAAATAGCCTGAGTATTCACGGAAAAAAAAAAACAGACTGATCTTATAGATACAAAAAATTCAGCACTCAACTGATTTTTATAGATTAATAATTTTCCAAAATGCACACAAAGCCTTTCCAAGAAAGCCCATGGCAAACGTTATCCTATTTGGGTCCTGAAAAAGTTAAATGAGAAACATATTAACTGGCTAATATACTTTGTGGGGGAAATCACTGAGAGGCCTAAGCAGCACTTGGTAACCAGAGAGGCATAATTACGCATTCAAAAGATCAATGTGTTGCTTGTGCTCATCTCGATCTAATTTAGAATACTCAGGATGGCCACTGCTGTTCTGCAGGCGCAATCCGTACTGAATTCCAGTTCTTGTAGCCATTCTTAATGTAGTGCAGAAATCTCAATGGTATTCAAATATATGCAAAGAATTCCTATTCACTCGGGGCTTAGCCCTGGTCTCAGTTTGTTAGAACCCTTTGCTGACCACCATAGCTCAGGGCTGCTGGTCTCGCACAGATACCACTTGGTTCTCCCACAATGGGAACTATCCAGTTTTATCATTTCCAGGGCCCCTGTGCAGCCCCCGTCTTGTCCTAGGCATTTGTTAAATGTTTCTTCTATAAATTGGTGGTAGGGAATAATAGAAATTTCTTTGCATTCAGGCTATCAGTTGAGTTTAATGCTGTGTCTCAATGCTAGACCGAGGCCCAATTACCAATATATTATTTTATTATGCTAGACTCTAGTCTAAACCATATAAAGCCCAGCACTCTCATGGTTCTAAGTATACTATTCAATAACATTAGAGCTATCTATAATTTTATACCATGGCCACCATCCATCTTTCTGAACTGAAACTCAAACCCACCGAACGGTACCTGACCTTCTCCACACTGCATCACACCGGCACTAGTCTTTTTGGTGTCTATAAATCTGACTACTCTAGGGCCTCACACAGGTAGATGCACACAGTGTTAGTTGTTTTGTGACTGGTTCTGGTCATTTCGTGACCTGCACGTTTTCAAGGTTCAACCGGGTTGAAGCGTGTGACAGGCTCCCTTCCCTTTGGAGGCTGGATCGCCCAACCATATATGCATATCACGCCATTTATTAATCTGCTTAATGACCTCGTGAGTTATTTTACCTTTTTCTTACTGGGACTATCACCAAGAACAGGGTACAAATATCTGCTTGAATGCCTGCCCTCAGTTCTTAGAGGAACACACCCAGTAGTGGACTTGCTGACACAAATCTAATTCCTTTTTAAAAATTATATATCAAGAAAACAGCAGCTTCACCAGTTTCGATGCCTGCTAGCCATGCACGAAGTTCCACTTTCCTTTCTCTACATCCTTGCTATTTTCTGGTGGGTTCTGTTTTGGGGTTGGGATGCCGTGTTTTATTTGAAGCAACACAGCTCCTATTTAGGTCAGTGGATCTGATAAGAAAGTAAACTGATTCAGTTACTGCATAATACATAGAGAGAGGTCACCGTTAAGTAAATAATTTAGCTCTCGCAGTCCAATCTGGCTTAAGGGCACAGGACTGCTTCTGAGCACTTACAGCTGCTTTGCACTGGAAACATCAGTGAGGGAAGGTAACAAGAAATCCATTTGGCAGCATCCTTACAATACCAGAATCAGGCTTCTCTGCAAGGGGCCAGGTCGCCCAGAAGTGGCACCCTCAGCAGACGCTGCTCTGTGCACCCCTAAGATGCTTCTGGAAGTACATGAAAGGGCCTATGGAAACTGTGGCATGGGCCATTACGAGTTGGAAGCAAGGGAGAGTGGAAACTCCAGCCATCTGAATGCAATTGCCTGGCTTTATCTTTGCCCAACACTCTAAGAGCCTATAAACATCAGCGGAGGGAAAAGGATTTAATTTCCAAAGACATAAAATTTTCAGAGCTCTGTGACCTCTGAGAGAAGAAGGCCAGCTGAGAAAACGATTTCCTGAAGCTCAAAAGCAGCCTCCAGGAACGAGGCCACCACAACACTTGCAAGTCAGCCTGTCCTGTTCTGCTAGACTCGGGTCCTTGGGAGGAGCCTCGCCCACCTGACTGTGTCCCCCTCCTCCCCCAGGCCTAGAGTGGGGCCTGCGTGGAGCTAGGAGTGGACACTTCTCCTCTGAAACAATAAATGGCAAACTAAGAAGCTTAGATGGGGCGTAGTATCTGATTGCATCTTGTCATCCCTGACTTGTTTTGCTCCAAGGCTGGGTTCGGGTATTCTAATGAAGATGCTGGCACATGGTGACTCTTCACAGAAAGCTCTGCTGTTGTCCTGGATCCGTTTCAGGTTATGGTGAAGACCAGATTCTCGGCTCTCATGTCAGAACCAGACTTGGAAAATACTAACCTTCCTATGAGAGGTTTCAATTCCCTCTTTCTGTCTACGGTCTGCTCTTCCCCGTCTACGCTGTACTCCCGAGTAGTAAGAGCAGTGGAGACAGTCACAGACAGCTTCCTTTGCTGCCCTGCAGCTGACACTGCATTATCAAATGCATTTATTTGATCCTCCACATAACCTGTTAGATAAACGAAATGCTAACTCAGGAGGGATCAGGCTTACTTGAGCAAAACACAGGAAAGCCAAGCCTCAATGCGCCGAAGATGCGCCTCCACTCTGCTGCTGACTTCCCATTCCTCCAATGCCACCCAAGCACATGCTAATGTCACAATCCAAACTCTCATCCTAAAGGACTGGTCCCAGTTACCCACTGAGAAGGAAGATGGAGCCCAGAGGCTGGAACCTCACCATCCATGCTGTGACTGAAAATGGATTTCATGTTTGTGACTCCTTGGAAAGACATCTGAAAATTCTTCCATTCCCCTCCCATTGGCAGTAGAATACTCCGCCAAGCAGAGACTGAAGTAGATAACTTGCCCACGATGAGCAGAAATATAGTGTATGATTTCAGGCGCTAGCTGGGGACTCCAATCAGGCTCTGTAGAGGTCAGCATCCACATGTGAGAACAGTCAAATGGCCATGTGCAGGCTCACAGGACACCAACTGAGAGCTCCTGCAGGCTCCACTTCCCCAGATCCAGTCCCATCTTACCAGCCAAAAGACCAGCTGTACCTTTGGAGAATCTCAAGCTTGGGCCAGCAGCTCCTGAGCGCCCAACTCAGAAAGAGAGAAGGGAGGTTTTTGTTAAAAATGATGAGATTTGAGGGTAACTTGCCCTGCAGCAATAGCGAACATTGACACTGAAGAAAGCTAACCTCTGCACACACTGCTAGCATTTGGAAGGCAGAGCTCTGTGAGTCTGAAGCTAGTCTGGTCTACAGTGAGTTTCAGACCAGCCAAAGCTACACAGCAAGCACCTGTCTGAAAGAAGAAGGGAGAGAGAAAAGGAAGGAGGGAGGGAGGGAGAGAAGACAGAGGGGGGGAAATGGAAGGGAAGGAGGAAGGAAGAGAAGAAGGGAGGAGGAGGGGAGGGAGAGGTGACCTTTGAAATTTTATTCTTTATCCGGATACCATTAGTGTATGCTTCTTTTATTATAAGTATAGACAAGAATAAAGACAAACTTAAGAGTTACTCATATTCTCAGCTAGAAATAACTTTAACAAAACTTCCTGCTTTTTATTTGTGTGCTTATTTGACAGAAATGAGTTCATACTATCTGGAATCTATTTCTTGTCATTTAGCAATGCTACATACCATTTTAGAGTTCCGAGTGTCTCCTTTGGATGCTATTTCAAATCACCAGGTATAGTGGCTGGAGAGATGTCTCTTCCATTCAGATTAGGGCACTCCTCTTGTGGAGGACCCAAGTTTGGCTCTCAGCATCCACATCAGGCAGCTTGCAATTCTCTAACTCCAGTTAGATCTGATGTCCAGTTCTGGACTTCACAGACACTCACTCTCTCTCTCTCTCTCTCTCTCTCTCTCTCTCTCTCTCTCTCTCTCTCACACACACACACACACACACACACACACTCATATATACACACTTAAAATAAATCTTCAAACACACTAAATATACATTTACAACAATGTTTAGGATAGTTGTGGGATATTTTATTGTTTAAGTGTACCTAAATATACTTGGTCAAACTCCTTTTTATTAAGAGATCTAAGCTGTTATCTATAGCTTCTCATTTCTGGCCTATAGTAGAAAACTCCACACATCTTTTGTATACTTGTCCAATTATGCCCTTTGCAGAAACTGCTAGGCATGCAAATGCCAGATAAGATTGGTCAACGCGAGGCAAGAAATGACAGTCGCACAGATTGAAAGACGACAGTATATATCCTAAGAACGGGTCACTTTTCTGTGTCTCTCATTGCTCCCTACCCAGAGGTGATTGCTAATGGAAGCCAGTTCTTAGCTACAGAACTGAATCTCTCAGGATGGAGTTTCAAACCAACCAAGGAGAAGTTATTTTGATGGCTGAGGAAACAGTTCTCTGAAATCACACACTTTCTTTCACTGTTCCTTCCACTTCTGTCACCCTGACCTGACATTTACTCCTCTTAGCTCATCCAGGCACAGTGTGGCTGGAGGCAGAGGCCATCGTGGCAGTGGAATGCAGTTGTGGAAGTGTGTGGCACAACCTCTCATAGGCTTTGGACATTTAGCAAGTGCCTTGAGCAATGGTGCCTGCTTTCCCATAAACAACCTCAGTGTGTGTCACTTTATAATCCTCGCCATTGGTCCTTGGGCCTATACAACTTCTTAGTGCCCAACAAGGTGGGCAACCTCATCAGATGGGGTCAGCCACCAGCCTTGTCCCTCTGAAGTCTGAAAGAACGGATCACCATCTATGAGTATGAGGCAGGAGATTGCTGGCCAGGATCTTACAGGTAAGTGGACAATGAGCCAGTAAAACAGCTACAAATTTCTACACTTCTTCCTCAGGGGACAGATTTCTAGACTGGACATATATTTCATACAATGTTAGATACTTCTTTTCTATTGATGTTTGTGTGTTTATGCATGGTGTGATGTGTGTGAGATTTTGGGTATGCATGTAGAAAAGCAGGTTCACTTAATGCCACAGTGTGTGACTGAAGGTCTGAGGCCAAGCTTTGGGACTCTCTTGTTATTTCTGCTGTGTGACGTGCACTTCAGACCAAGTGGTCTGTAAGCCTCTGGGTGACTGTCCTGTCTCTACCTCCTCTCTATAAGAGTGCTGGGATTAGATATACAGGATTATTCCTAACTCAGGCTGTCAGGCTGGCACGCAAGCACTTTACCCACCCACCCAGGTGAGCCATCACCCTGTCTCACTGTTAGGCAGTTCTAAGATTACATGCAGTGATACTGTAATGGTTTGAACAAAAATGGCCCTCATAGACCCATAGGGAGTAGCACTATGAGGAGGTGTGGCCTTGTTGGAGGAAGTGTGCCACTAGGGAGCACGATTTGAGGTCTCAGATGCTCAAGCCACGCCCAGTGTGACATTCTCTTCCTGCTGGCTGCTGATCCAGATGCAGAACTCTCAGCTACCTCTCCAGTACTGTGTCTGCCTGCGTGCCATCATGAGTCCTGCCTTGATGGACAGTGGACTAAACCTCTGAACTGTAAACAAGTCCCGGTGAAATGTTTTCCTTTATAAGAGTTGCTTCTCTTAGCATGATAGCCATGGTGTCTCTTAGCAACAAAACCCTGTCAGACAGATTCCAGCATGGTTTTTCATGACTGTCTCCCCTTGCACGCTCTTCCTATGAACGCCGACCAAGCAGGTGCAGACACATGCAGGCCCCTCTGATACTTATAAATATTCACATTTTGCACATGTCCTGAGTCTTTGCCAACCACAGATTTTTTTCCTCTGCAATTTGTTCATATCCAAGCATTTGTGTTCTTCATTAAGAGGTAAGTATAATGACTTAAATTTTCCTATTTTCATAAGAAAATATACACATTGTGCTATTTGTCTGCAAAGAGCCAATTACTTGATTTTAATATGCAAATATAATTTATCAAAAACCTTGAAAGGGGAGTCCAGAAAGCACTCAGAAGAAGAAAGTATACACATGTTCAGGACAATTCTTTGGATCTCAGAGACAATGTTGTCAAGGAGACAGGGTGGCGACCAAAGGTTTTTGGAATACCTTCCCAGCTGCAGCCATTTCAGGTCCATGACTTCCAAATGTCTTCCCTTGCACAGACTATCTCTAGGCAGAGTAATGACAACTAACCAACCATGACCAACAAGCACCTAAAACAAGAATAAGTAAATTAGGAATGGCCACATAGTCAGGTTCAGTGTGGGAACCAGGGCTTTGCTCTTCACACTGCAAGGCCAGCAAGTGTTCACTCATGGGTGCCTTTCCCAGGTTGCACACATCAGGACAGCCATCATCAATGGCTGGCACCCGACTGCGGGACTCTTCCTTATGGAGGCAGAGCCACACGCTGAACTTGAACTGGAGCTCAAATACCAGCTCCATATCCTCTATCACCAACCTCACAGTTCAGTCTCCGTGGGCACCGCAGAATTCCCTCCACATCCACACGGACACAGCCTGTCTAAGAAGCCTCCTGATTTCCAGTCCCTGAGCCAGGAGACAGGCCTTCTTCCACTGGGTTTTCCCAGCACCACGCAGAGCATGAAAGTCCAGTACCATTTGCTCCAGCTGAGATGGAAAAACGGACATCATTCACCTCACATGCCACAAGAATGACCGCTACCCAACGATGAATAAAACATGATTGTTTCGCATAAATTCAGAACTCATTTCTCCCCCCCCCCCGACCAAACCATAGCAGTAAAGAATTGACGAGTTTTTCCTGGTGTCTTACAGTAGGAAAAGGATTGAAACTCGGAATATACTCTTAGAGTCCCCTTCAAATCACCACGCGGCTAGCTTGCCTTGCTCACCTACACCATTTATTCCCACCATCCTGGGGCTAGCCAGATGACGTCAGGGTACACAGACAGCCAGGCCTCCCTGCTAAACAGTACCGGCTTTGTGGAAAATAAAGTCTCACTGGATTTTGATCTCCGAAATACCCCAGGCATATTACCAGCATCTGGCTCATCACATCACTGCTATAGCTGCCTGTGTGCCAAAGTTATAGGATTGAGAGCCACTGACGAGAAGCAAACAACAGAAACCACTCCGCAAATGCATGCTTTAATCATCTTATTTCTCAAGGGACACCTATATGCCTTTCCCTTCCCTTAGGGTACAGTCCAACATACACCCTCAGCAATACACACTCTCAACAAGTAACTATCACATGGCATCCCAGAGATTAACCAGGTAGAATCAAATGCTTTGAGGACATAGATGAACTCACTTTTATTTTTCTGTTAAGTATGTGGTGCGTTTATTGTATGTGGGGTGTGGCGCACATATTTGTTACATGGGTGTGTACACACATAGATGTCAGGGGGTTGACACTGGGCATCTTAATTGATGTTTAGTGTTTTTAGACCCACGGTCTCTCTGTACTTGAAACTCATTGATTCGGCTAACTGGCTGGCCAGTGAGCGTCAGTTCACTGCTGGGATTACAGGTGCATGCAACATCATCTAGTGTCTATGCGAGTGCTGGGGATCTGAACTCACGTCCCCATGCTTTCCTGGGGCAGGCTCTTCACAAAGAAATCTACCTCCCCAGCCTCTGATGAGCTCAGTTCAAAGGTGAGTATTTGTTGTTGCTTCCAAGCGATATGCAGAGAAGTACTCTGTGCTGGCAAGGTTGAGTTTCATGTACACAGTGAAGCCCCCTTCTCACATGGACACCATACCACAGCATCACTTCCACACCTTAAAGCCAAGGCAACTCCTGCTCCAACAAGGAGAGGGACTTGCTAAAAGCCACTGCCTGAGCTTGGCGCTATGCAGGCTGCCCCATGGTAGACCCTCTACTGTTGATGAGGTAAGAACTCCCAGAGCTTTCCATCTATTTCTTCCCCATCAGTTTTCTTGGACTTTTAACTTCTTCTCCCTGGCATTCACTACTGAGCAAAGCAAGTCATTTCCTTAAGCTTGCTTTATCTTACTTCTTTATTGACTAGGAACGCGGCAGACTTTAAGTCCTGTCATCAGTCCTGGTACCGAGCGCTTGTTGGCTAAAATAACAGTTCTGAAGGAGTCCTACAAAACTGATACAGCTCATCCCCATTAACTACTAAGCACGCATTTGAAGTCTGTATTATGTGTCTATGCTGTGTGATGACAACTGTGGGCTAAACAGTGTAGGGAGGACAGTGTTTACTGAACACATGCTAGGTCCAGAGAAAGACATGTGTACATGTTAATACGTCTCTACGTCTGAATCATGTTTAAGTCTGCTTTCTCAGTGAGTAAGGTGAGACTTGGCAGAGGTCAGCAGTCCACAGGCTGAAACAGAGAAGCTGAGATGACCAGAGCCCCACTCTTTCCAGGGCATTTCCCCTTATGCTTGCCATGACATTGAGAGTCCCTGGACACACAAAGAAAAGAATGACCCCCAGCCTACTGGTATGCCTGGCTGGTCACTAAAACCAGAAACGTGATTCCAGGAGTGGACACACGAATCACTGGGCATCCCAATAAGAGGCACCTATGTGGCGAGAAGAGGAGCACTGGGGGAGGTCTGAAGTAGAAGGGCATGTGGGCATGTGTCAGGCTGTGACAAGAAAGAGAGGATGACTCTGAAAGACCACCTCTACCTGTGAGTTCCCATCACACTGACCTATCTGGACAGCTGCCATTTTCACAGCCCAGCGTCCACACACTCTGAAGAAACCAGCCACCTCGTTTTTGTTTGCTCCCAGACGCTCAGCTGAATACTTTGTCATCTGACCCCTCCAGCCCTCCTTTCTCGTTGTCCCATTTGTGAACTTTACTGTGGACATAGTCTTTCCAGTTCTACGAGGACCAGGAAAGACCCAATTTGAGCCTGCCAATGCTTCTCTAAGGAGCAGCACGAGCAGATACAGGACAGGGCAGGAGACCCAGGCCGACCTTCCTAGGGAACTGGCTCAGCCATTGTCCTTGAGAAGTCATCCATCAACAGCAATCCTAAGAGTCCCAATGATGACTGCTACAGGTTCATCACCCTTCATGCCAAGAATACAATGGCACAGATCTATGTCCCATACCAGCGCAAGCCATGAGGATGATCCAGTTACAACCCATGAGTCTTGTAAGCTCACAGTCCATCAAAGAGCTGGTGTTGCTTACGTTCATGCTGCACCAACTCTGATTATATAGACACAAGTATCAGTCTTCAAAAAGCCAAGATCCTCAGTACCAGGCTCCTCTAGGGAATCCACCCAGCCTTTCAACATCCCCCTGGGAAGCAGACAACGTCTTCATTTGGTTTGTATCATCCAAACAGCAAAATCTATCCCATCATCCTTCCTAGCTTCCCTGCTGCTCCAGCTTGCCAATATTCCACTGATGACTCTCTAGCACAGCCCTGTGAAATTTTGTGCTTCTAATTGTCCACCTCTCTGTTCTCTTATGAAAAGGAAAACACCAGGTTATCTCTCGAGCCCTCATGTGTCCAGTACTGTAGTGGTAAATTAGAGAAATACAAAAAATGGTACCATGCTGTCCATTCACAAAGAGACATCGGACACAAATGGGCCTGGGGAATCAACACACACAAATGCCACCAGAGCTCAAAGGAAGTGACCCTCTCTCTGGAGGGGTCAGCAAAACTTCAGAGGAACAGAGGTTCTGTGAGGCCAAGAGCTCAGGGAAGGCATTAGAGACAGCAGAACTAGCAAAGAGAAAGACACATGTGTGGCGAGGTACAGAGTATATTTGTGAGCCTGTGCAACTGGGGAGAGGGCATCTGGGGAAACTGGTAAGGTTGAAAATGTACAGGGGCAGAACCAAGAAAAGACTTAGGCTTGATCATCTGGGAGAACTTCAACGAATGCAAACCACCACAATGCTTTGGTTTAGGTTAAGGCGGCTGCCGCGGCGGCAGCAGCAGCAGCAACAAGGACTGGACAGAAAGGACTGGAATTAGGAGCTACTAGAAACAGAAAATCTGCATACAAGATTCTGAGGCACCTGATGGTGAGGAGCACCTGAGCTCCTGCAGTTGCCATGGCGATAGAAAAATCAGAACAACATATGCAAATGGCATTGTCATGGAGAGCAGAGGCTAGGTGATTATGATGGCCAAGGAGGCAGCCAGCGAAGACAGTGGTCTTCAGAGCGGACACTCACTTTTTCAGGTGCTTGGTGTCAAGATCCCTTTCGATCCAGAAGAACCCCTGCTTCGGAGCTCTTGAGAGCCAGGGTTGCTGCAGAAGCAGGCAAAGTTAATACACCTCTCCCACATGGAGTCCTTACTCAGGTGTATAACCTCCTGCAGTCAGATGGTCCCACTGGGATGGTTCTAGAATTCAGTCCCATGGAAGGTAGCCCAAGGTAGAAAAGTATAATTTGGACTCATCTTCCCATGGCCTTGCAGAAGACAGTACTCCAGACTAATGAAGTCTTCAGTTAGCCAATGAGTTTCTAGTACGTTCTATTAGTCAGAATTCCTTTCCATTATCTGAGGGTAACTAGCTGGTACTCAGCCCGTTCTCCCCTCCCCTCCCAAACCGCTTCCCCATGTCCCCAGATAACAGAGCCTCTTGCTACACAGAGCAAATGGACACCGCATGAACACAAACACTCAGGGGGTACTTAGCCTGGACTCACACTTATTAGGCAATAGTTCCAAGGATAAATTGATCTGTAAGGGATTCCAGGATGGGGGCTGACATCACCAACATCTTCTGCTATCCCAGCCTCTTACAAGCCCTGCCCCCAACACAGAGCTGCTAAGGTGTGCTGGGTAGGCATTCTGCCTACGTGAACACTGACCTGAATAGATTTCTTCTGCGGAAACCCAGTAAGCCCCTCCTTTAAAAGCCCTTCTCTCTTCAGTGCCTAGAAAACTTAGTAAAAATACAGAGAAAGAAAGAAAAAGAGGGATATAACACATGTAACTATAGCTTGATAAAGTAATCCATGGGGAAGGAAAATGACAAGAACCTTCGTGTCTTTGGATTCACCATCTAAACACAAACTATTGTAAATCACAGACACCGGGGGAAAAGAACGGTGTGTGTATATGCGCTTGTGTGTGCAAAGACCGCTCAGCAGGTTAAACCACTAACTGTGCAAACCTGATGACCCGAGTACAGGTCCCAGATCCCACCGTGGACAGAGAGAATCAAAGCCCCCAAAACTGTCCTCTAACCCCACAGACACATGCCATGGCACAGGTACACGTGCACTCTTTCATACATAGTATTTTTTTAAAATGTTCCGAAAATTATACTATACAGAAAATGCACAGGCTCTGCCATTATTTCCCAATGAGCATTTTACATCCATTTATAAAATAACCATGTAAATATAACCATTTACAACACAGCCATCTAATGCTGCTGTCATTTACACGCCGTTTACACTGCATTCGATTTCAAGTGATCTAGTGACTAAAGCACCTGGTAGGAAGTGTGGGCTGCATGCAAGCATCCTCCCCTTTACAGTGGGAATATGGACAGTCACAGGTTTTGGTGTTTGTGATGGCAGCTGGGGCCAGGAGTCAATACTCCACAGAAAACCAAGACAATTACATAAATGTTGTTAATTACCAAAAACAGACACTAGAGTTTGGAGCCTGAATGTCTCCCAAAGCCCTGTTGTTGCAAGCTTAGACCCTAACCCAGGACAATACTGAGAGTGCAGAGCCTTAGGAAGCAGGGGACATTGAAGAACGTTATGTTTTTGTTGGACCATTGCCTTGCAGAAGATTTGAGGCCTGGATTAACCCCTCCTCTTCCTCCATTTTTGGTTTTGCTTTGTTTTGTTTTTGGTTTGCTCTCAGCCACCATGAGGTAAGCTTCTGCTGCTGCTTCTGCTATACACTCCCTAACACGATGCTCTGCCTCATCTCAGGCCCAAAGCAATTTGGTCAACTAACCATGGACCAAAACCTCCAAAGCTATGAGTATGAGCCAAACTGACCTTTCCTCTTTTTAAGTTGATTTATCTTAGGTATTTGTTACAGTTGTAGATATCCGCCTAAGCCAGAAGATAACTCTTTAATCTAGGCATGGACAGACGGATTATATAATTCTTTCCACTACTGATACAGAAATTTCCCTAATAAAAACTTAAGAGATTAAATCCTCACTATCAAAATGAAATTAGTATCTCTCAGAGTCCTGGTGTGAATGTGTGGCCGATTCACATTGCATGTGATTGCGCTAAGTCACCACTCTAAAACAGATAAGTAAGCGCCAGACTGTGTTATTAGGAAAAACTGGGATTTAGTAGTAATGCTAACCCTCTACTAACTGAAGTGCTTACAGAGAAGAAGAGACCTCCACTAAGGAGATCTGTGCGGAGGGATTTGATCCCAGAGAGCACAAAAGCAGGCGAAAGGCAGTGGACTCTTCACTGCCCAGCTCAGGCAGCCCTGTGCATAACTGATGTGCATGATAACTAGGAAGCTAAGTGGTAGACTTATGTATACACGGGAAGCTACTATCCATTCCATGACTTCAAGTTCAGTCAAAACATACTAACAAGGAAAGAGCCAGAAACACGCTGAAGGCTATGTTATATGACATTTCTACCTCCCAGAAAGCCCGCTCAATTCTGCAATTCCCTAGTTGCCTGTTACTGGGAAAGTAAGTCCACGAATGGTACGGTTGACGTCTGAGAAGCCAGGGTAAGGGAGCAAGCCTCAGAGTACAGCGCTCAGAGCCTTTCCCATAGCTGCTGCCCTGTCTCGTGCTTACGCTTGACCCAACAAAACACTTGAGAATCACAAATACCACAAACGCAGGTATTTACAGAGCCGCCTGTGTGACTAGAGTGTCTCTAATCCTCCTTTGTACTGTCTGGTTTCTAGAGGCTGCCTGTCGCCTACCTTCCCTCTGGGCCTGGTTCCCACTGCCAATGGGGCTTCACTGACCCAGCTATAAGTCCTTGGGAAGTGCAGTCAGTCTTTCCCACCCTGCTCAGGAGTAGACACTACATGTATTTGCATCTGAAATGCTCCCTCCTTCATTCAGGACACCAGAGACCACAGCTCCCCACTTCACTGCTCGCGCTTTCCACAGCAGTACTATCTGCTTCCACGAGAGATCAATACAGATGAGACATGATCTACAATGAACACTTTATGATTGCTCCACTTTCCAATAGTGATCATGGGCACCTCCACGGAGCCCTTGGGGATGACTCCCAGGCCAGATGGACTCCTGTGGGACTGTTCTTGTTCAGCAGGTCAGGGGAGCCATGCCTTGGGTTCACCTTGAGAGGCAGAGGCCGCATGCACTTCAGCAAAGCCCTTCATTGTGCTTGGAAAGGCTCCCGACAGAGGCTGTGTCAAGGGCAGTTCCCTAGAAGTAACGGAAACCTCTTCCCCGCAGTACCAGCTACTTGTTCTTCAAAGGAGCATTTCCCATTTGCTGGGAAACACCACTTCTGCATTTTTCAGGCAGTGGCACTTTCCTGTGGTCAAGCAAGTTTGGAAGAAAGCTGGATTCCATCGAGAAATTTACAACATTGGCACGGTACACAATAGGAAAGTTTTTAATGTATGATTTCCCTTCACAGCAGCCAATGAGACGGGGGTTCTCAAGAGCTTCCCTGAGGATATGGTAATGCAGCCTAACAGCTGCAGAGCAGCTAAGAAGAAGTCAAGGAATAGACCTGTGGCCTTCTGCTACCCATTGATGGCACTGTCCACACAAGTCACAGAAGGTTCACAATTATTTTGTCATCTAGTTACCTTCAATTATAGACTCCTCTGCCAGGCCTGGAAATAAGAGACTACTTCTCCTGATCATAGACACAAGGAATGACCCTGGCTTTTACCAATACTCTACCAACCTTCTGTATGCACACTAGTCCTGAAAGACATGAAAAACCAGAACCCCATCCCTCAGAGCCCTTGTAGCTAAACTTCCAGAAATGATTTCAGTCTGGTCAATGAGACTTAGGTTTGCAAATTTCAGACAACAGAAGAGGAAGAGCTAACTTTAGTATCAGCTGCTCTTTGCTCCATGAGCAAGGCCCAGAGAACCTGGCTTTTGTAGAATGGTTTTTCTAGCCACTGTTCCCTCAACCCTAAGGGACCAGCTTTCATGGGTGCCAGGAAGCAAGATTGAGGCACTGGTTTGCGGGGTTGGCTCTGGCAGCTGTGGCATGATCTAGACCAGCCATGGACGGCTACCAGACTGTGGCTCCATCATAATCACTGAAATTGCAAAAATGGTTCTGGAAAACCAGCTTCAGGGAAAGCAGCTTCCCGTTGGAAACAGGTTCCTCTGTGGTCCAGTTCTTTAATATGGTTTGAGGGTGATTGCTCCTGAGACCTCCACCCAGAGAAAGGTTCAGAACACCTCGTCATCTCTCAAGACATCCTGTCTCCTACAGTAAGTTCCTTTCTCCTTTAACTTTCTATAATGGCCTCTCTTTTCTACAGCTAACCCTGGAACCACAGACCAAGTCAAGCTGTGTTGAGACAAGGAGGATCATAATTCCCAGACTCCTCTTTGTGGCTTCCAAACACAGAACACCGTCTCTGTTCCATGCAGATGAGAAGCCACCTGTGCGGCTGGCTGGGGCCAAAATGTTCAAGTACACCCTGCCAACTGGCTTTGTACAACTGTACACGCATTCTGGGTCAGATCAGCCAGCTGTCTGTCTCCTTAGCAGGAATGAACTTGAAACACCTTGGAGATTAAGGACTTTATGCTATACTGCAGTGTGAACCCCTATCCACACCAGACAGCAGCGGCTACAACAGAGCAACACACCCGAGTTCTAATCCCAAGCCATGTAAAAGGCTTCATTTCACTCCTGCTTCAAGGAGATGGTAACATTATCTGCTCATAGGAAGACAGGGGGAGAATAGGCCTGGAGGTCTTTGCAAGGATAAAAGCCTATCAACGGATACCATTTCTTACTGCTAATACTAATGCTGGCATCCAGAATCATGAGGAGGAGAGAATCCTTTTTCTACACACTTAAGGGTGTCTGATAAATCATTAATGCTCATAACTTCAGCACATTGGCATTTAGAGACAAAGTTTCACGAGCATCATAAAAGCCCGGATGCTCAAAGCTCAATGATTCCTTTAGCCATGCATGGGAGAGGTCGGATGCTCAAAGTGCAAGGCTTCTTTTAGGTTATTAGCCATGCACAGGGGAGGTATTAAGAAGAAAAATCTCTGTCTTCTCTGGCGCTGCCAAGACTCATTTCCGGATTCTTGTCGCCTTAAGTTTTGTGTGCACTCTTCAAGATGGGAGGTTGTGTAGGACTGAAGTTTTGATGCCATTTTTGTTTTGTTTTGCTGCTCTAGTTTTTGATACGCAGAGATGAGAACTGGTCTCCTTTAAGCTTCACGCCCTACTCAGCACTTCCTCGAGTCCTTTCCACATACACTGTGCGCTAAGGCAGCAGACAGCTGTGCAGCAAACGGCTCTTCAGGAGAGCGAAAGAGGACGAGAGCCAGCACCAGGCAGACAGGAACTGACAGACTCAGCACTCCAGCCACCGCACAGAGGGAAGCTAGAGATTTGGACAGGGACATGCACAGAAAGGTCTCCATCAGCACAAGTTTTAGGGGAACAGGAGAGGAGTCACCACACTAACACCCCAGGGTCCATCAGGGGGACCATGCACCAGGGCACCCCAGAGCCCACGCAGGATAGATCAGGACTACACGTGCCAAATGGTTATCGCACACACAAACAGCCTGCATGACAACAAAATGCACACAGGATCCTTAGTGCACACAGAATACAATTCATCTCACCCATTTCACTTTAGGAAAATATCGACACTAAAAGCACACACACGCCAAACCACACATATGTGTGTATTAAAAAAAACAACAGAAGTAAAGTCATTTCACTCTGTAACACAAAAGGAAGAGCTGTTCCGGCCCCCAAAATATTCGTTTTAAGATGTTTGAAGCATTTTCTTTCTCTAGAGAACTAAATCCCATCTGTTAACAACAATGGTAAAGAAATCTGGGTAGAAATTGGCAATACAGTGCTTCAACGGCCAGCTGGGCTAAATGCAATCTAACAGATCCTTGTATTTCTGTAGGTGAACTGATTTTTTTTTTAAAGATGAAGTTAGCTCTGCTTGATGTGTATATAGGAAGACATGTTTTATAACCTACATAGCTACCCTCTGCAACCCAATTAATAACAACAACTTCCCCCAAGGACACTGGAGAATGAGCTGCCTAGATAAATGTCACAGGCAGGGGTCTCTGAAAGCATGGCCTTCTGAAGAGCAGCACTGTATTCTTGAAGATCTAAAAAAAAAGGGAGCTTTGTCAGGTCCCTTTCCTGCACACACACACACACACACACACACACACACACACACACACACACCCCATCTATGTGGAAGCCACAAGGCATGATTAAATTTAACTGGGTGGACCAGTGGAAAACCACAGTATTAACAACCTAATTCTGAGGGGAGGTTCAGCCTCCAAACGCAGGAGCTAATCCTAAAAGCTTTGGACCAGTAGGAACAGCTTTCAACACCAGATTTCCATCCATCCATGAGTACTGAGGTGGAAGGAAGAATCTCGCTGCTCATTGTGGCTCAATATCCTGCAAGTCAGCCTAGGATCTTCATCATTTGGGCTCTTAATAGAAACAAAAGTATAGCTGTGTATAATAGGTCCCGTGCAGCTTATATAAGCCATGGTGTGTGCTTCTGTGTGACCAATCATATGTACCCAGGCACTCAGACGTTTCTAGAAAGACACAAAAGGCAAACAAGTCACCTTTGGGCAGGGCGCCTCACCCGTCACCCTTTCAACTTCTACCACGTGCCTTACTTTCAAAATTGAAAAACCTAGCCATCATTATTTTTTCTTCAAATCACTGTAAAAGTGGTGCGGGAGAATTGTCTGTATTCTGCCAATCATGTTATAAATAAACGCTGACTGGCCAGACAGGAAATATAGGCGGGAAAACCAGACAGGACCAAAGCAGCAGGATGTGATCTGCTGCACTGAAAAAAAAGGTACTGAGCCACATGGCTAACATAGATCAGAAAAATGGGTTAATCAAGATGTGAGAGTTAGCCAGTGAGAGGCTAGAGCTAACGGGCCAATCAGCTTTATAACTTATAGAGATCTATGTGTCATTTTCTTTGGGGCTAAACGGCTGGGGGTACTGGGTGGGACAGAAACCCCAACAATAAGCCAGCCCCCCTCCATGCTACATAAGAGTCGCAGGCCTATAGCTCTGAAGTCGCATTGCCAACCTGCCCAGCCACCAACAGGCTGTAAATAAAGATGTTTCATAGCTATAAATTCCACGCAGTACCAGGCCCATGTGCCTTCCCTTTAGTCTTCTCACATTATCATAGGAACCGAGGCAGGAGCCTTCCGGTGACAGCTAATGTTCTCATTTTCTGCACAAAAACAGAGGTCCCAAAGGGTAAACAACCTGCCCAGCACCACAGGCCTAGAAACAGAGGAAGCTGAACCCGAACCTAGGATTCCTTCCTGATAGCCTTCCCTGCCTTTACACGGTTAGCCTTCAGAGGGTCACTGCCAGGGTCCATTTATCCAGCAGGAAGATGGAGCTGTTATTTCAAGTGCCCTCTCACTAGAACAAGAGCCATTTCCTTTTTCAAACAGCAGTCAACGGCGGTTAACAGGCAAAACTTGAACTCACCCCCCCCCCCCCCCCCCCCCCCCCCCCCCCCCCCCCCCGCGCGCTACCAGTTCATATTGCTCTCCAGGAATCCATCTCTATCTAACAGTGTCCTGGAACCCCAGATGTCATAGCAGTCCTGGGGGTATGACAATTTGCATAGACAAATATTCTAGAACTCAATGCAAGAACAGTCTAGTGGCAGGGCATAAGGCCACTCGCTCTAGAGAGGACAGCCAAAACAGTGTGCATGTGCTCTCTCTCGGTCTCTCTCTCTCTCCCCCGCCCCTCTCTCTCTCCAGTTATATCTGTAGAGAACTGAAAGAAGGGAAGCTTCCTCCAAGGGAAAGGTTCCCAGACCCCAAGCACATCACCCAGGCTGGGCAGGTTGGGAATCTTCTGCCCCCTCCTCCGTCTGGGCCTTGACCACATAACCCTGCTCTCACAATGGCTGTGCCAAAGGCTGGACAGGGCAGCCCAGCTCATCCTTCAAGCACAGCCTGACAGGGCTGGCTGGAAGGGAATCTTCCGAGAGAGCAGTGACGGTGATAAGAGCGAGCAGAGGGGCCTGGCAGTCTTGCACAATGCACTTTCAGTCACAAACAAGACTGGCCACATATGTGCAAAAACTATACTACGTTTAACTTCTCACTTCAAGTCAAAAGCCCACACTGATATGTGAGGGGGAGGAAGTCAATCATGATGGCATGGATCTTGCAAGATGAGGAACTCTAGACTCCAGAGCTGCCTCCTGCAAGAGCATTAGCCATAACTGAGGCAGCAGCAGGGGCCATGACGGCCTTCGTGGGATGCACACCCTCACCCAGGGGCCAGCCAAGAGCCAACCCTCGAGAATCCCCCAGGAGCCTCAGAATCCTCTCCCAACTGCTCTGTAGCATGCCAGCTTTCAGTCGATGCAAACGCAATGGCCAGTTTATCTCAACAAAATCCAGATTCACACTTGGCTCTCTTCATGAGCAATCTGTTTAGGGAAGTCCCCAAATGGTAGGGTTGGAATGCAGCAAACACACACGTACACCCAAGGCACTAGAAGAAGCAAAATGCATTCAATTATGAATTAACTATAATGGATTTTTCCTTTTTATTTTCAACCCAGCTAAGCCCAAAGAAACTCATATTTGAGTATCGATGGCTCGTCACCACACATGGTTGTGGAGTGTGTTAAGTCTAGCTTTGCCAGAAGAACACAAGACCTTGATGCTTCCTAAGTGATAGGCAGCTTTGTCCACTACTGGGAGTCCTTGTGAATGGAGTTTGCTTGCCCCTATCTGAGTGACAGCCAGCTTTATCCATTACTGCCCAGTAAATGGAGCTTCTTTGCCCCTGCAAAAGCTTGTCCTGCCAGAGGTGATGACAGAGGCCAGAGCTGTCCTGGAATCGGCTACTTGAGTAGTACCATGGTGAGTTTTTAAAATGAAAGCTCAGATCTGGCCAAGAGTAGTGAGTGGAGCCATAAATTCCCGTTGGTGGAGTTGACTCCTTACCCATTGCTACCTGTCTGTAGACTTCCCAGGATTGAAGGCTTATCTTGGTTGTCAACTTGACACACCTGGGAAGAGAATGCCTCAATGCAAGAATTGCCTCTATCAGATTGACCTGTGGGCATGTCTATGACGCATTTTCATGACTACTAATGGGCATAGGAGGGTCCAGCCCACTGTGGGCAGTACCATCCCTAGATAGGTAGATCTAGGCTCTATAAGGTGACGAGCCTGGAACCATGACAGGAAGCAACTGCCTCCATTGCTTTCTCCCTCACTTTTCTGTCCTGACAGAGTATCTGACTTCACTCAGTAATGGACTGGAATCTGAAATCTGAAATAAACCCTTTCCTCCCCAAGCCACTTTTGATTGTGGTATTTATTACATTAATAGAAAGCAAATCGGGACAAGGAGTCATTGTCAATTGAGCCAACTTGCTAGGGAGTTCAAGAAAGAAAAATGTCCTAGTGTTTTGCATTGATAATTTTCTAACATTATTTCCCCCTGGAGTAGTCTCTGTGAACTGGCTTAATTGTTCCTCAACCCTGTCTTTGTCAAGAGGGGCCAGCATTGCAGAGCAACTCTCTAGTGAAACATCCACCAAGGTGATGGTCTTGGGCCACTGCGTGCTCCAGAGTAGGGAGGTTGTGTTCCCCACAGCATTCTGTTGACGTCAAAAGGCAGTTCTCTGTGAGTCTGAGACCAGCCTCGTCTACAGAACTAGTTCCAGAACAGCCAGGCTTGCAATGCACAGAAACCCTGTCTCAAGGGGGGG
>NC_022018.1:9438750-9440125 GCF_000317375.1 Microtus ochrogaster | reverse complement strand
GGCAGACAGACAGACACATACATACACACACAGAGACAGAGACACACATCCAGACAGAGAGACAGACACACACAGAGACATATACACACACAGAGACACAGAGACACAACAGAGAGAGACAGGGACACACACAGAGACACATACACACTCAGAGACACATATACACTCAGACACACACTCACACACACAGTCAAAATTGGTTTTTCAGACTCCAATATGTTGTTCACAAGATAAGGTAAAATAGAAAGGATGAGAGGCTGCTGGTCATGGAAAATTAACTATCTAGGCTGAATATATAGCTTCTGAGTAGGCCTAGAACTGGAAAAGCTAAAGTGATTGGTCAGTGTGGTGAGCGGAAGAGAGGAAGGTGAACTGCAGCCTAAATCCTGGAGCAGCCCATGCAGGAAATGGCCAAAAGGGACAAACATAGTCTATCCCAAAGGGTTCAGAAATACTAGAGGAAGAAAGGAGACATCATCGTGTTCTAAAAGGGGCAGGGCAGTAGGCTTAGGCTGCTCCTTCCAAACACAAATGCTGAACAACTTGACTCACTGGGCAGTGATGTGGCTAGAATGTCAACCTTGAGGTTAAGGGCAAGGTAGAGACAACCCGGAAAACAGCGCATGGGTCAGGCGGCAGTCTGGATTTGGATCGATAGTTTAGACGGATATTTTTGCAGATGAGGAAACGCTGAAAGACCTAAAACCGGGGACTAAATTTGCTGAGCCGTGCACTTACGGCCACTCAGGGAAGATGCTGGAAAATGGAATGAAGTACGAGTGTGGGCTATCAGAGCGCGGCTGGCCTGGGTGCCACTGCAGCGTTTTCTTGTGCACGTAGGCACTCAGAGATGGCGGAAGGACTGAGGAGTCTTATGTTCCCATGTGGGAAGTCACAACCTGGAGAATAGATGGGGATTTTTGGCAACCACAGAAAGCGATTGTTGGAGTTGTCACCAGATGCCAGAAGCTGCCAGAATTATAAAAAACCTGTCTGTCACACTCACAAATAAACCTTTGTGTATTTGTTAGCATCTACCCAGCGCTATGGGAAACACAAAAGGCTCAGGGCTTCAGAGCTTTCCACCGGAAGACGTGCCATTTGTCGTCTAAAGAATGAGTTTGCATATTCGGTTTTCTTCAACCGCCATGGCACTTCCAGAACCTCCTTTTGGCCTAAAGTCAGCTGCACGAACATGGACCTTGCAGAGCAGCTGTCTAACTGCGGACACACTAGCTCAGGCTTACCTCTTTCTCCACTGCGAACACACTAGCTCAGGCTTACCTCTTCCCCCACTGCGAACACACTAGCTCAGGCTTACCTCTTCCTCCACTGCTCTTGTTTTGGCTGAGGAGGAATAAAATCAACCCCTTCC
>NC_022018.1:9418910-9438650 GCF_000317375.1 Microtus ochrogaster | reverse complement strand
GTGTGTGTGTGTGTGTCTGTATGCATGTCTGCACTTGTAGGCACATGTATATCAGTGTGGATGTATGGGCATGTGGACAGAGCCCAGAGACTGATGTCAGGTACCTTCTTCCATTTTCTCCTTACACACTGAGACAGTCTCTCACTTGATTCTGGAGCTCATCAGCTGGCCAGTCATGCTAGCCAGCTTGCTGGGGAGACTGCTCGTCTCTGCTGCCTGCATGTGATGGTTACAGGCAGGTCATGGCTTGCCTGCATTTATGCAGGTGCTGTGAATCCAAACTCGGCTCCTCGAGTTTAGCCAGCAAGTGCTTTCCCCACTGAGCCCTCTCTCCAGCTCCAAACTGACTTATTTCTACCTAACTCCTCTTTCCAGAAATACAAATCACTATCAGAGGATTTGAAATAGGACACAAGCTGTCTGCCATGAACTCTCCTCCACTAGAGACTCCAACCCCCCTCCTGGTCCCTGAGTTTCAAGGTCACCATCCTCATTTGGCAGCATGAGAACTCTTCCTCAACTAGAAGAATTAAGAATGGTTGCGGAGGTCGAATCCCCAGCATTGTATAATAACTTCACTCCATCGATACATTAAATGCTAAGACAGACGAGATAAGCTATAGAGTTCTCTGGTGTTGACGGTTGAATCTTGGACTCAGCAGCAGTACTGCCTCTCCTAGTGGGAAAGAAGCCTGCATTTAATTCTCTTTCCTACCTTTTCTGTGCCAGGGCTTAGCTGGAGGAAGCAGCTAAAATGCCCACCGGCTCCCAGAACCCACATCATCTTCACTGTCACTCCTGAAGCAGTTAAGGGGACCTAAGGAGACCAGGTGCACCCATCTGAAGTTCCATATGCATGTATACAATATACACAATTATACACAGACATACATACTCCCTTCCTAATTAAAATAGTTTTCTCTGTCTAAAACAAGACAGGATATTCTTACCTGATATAAACGTGGGCTAGATGGACATACGCTATCCCCCCAAAATAAAATAAGCCAGAACCAAACAGAACGAGCCATTTCACTCCCAAGTATCTCCACCCGCCATCTGCTTGGTGGCATATTTTGAAATCTGAGGCAGTGCTAGCAGCAGGCAGAAAGCAAGAATCCTCTCTGTAAACAGTGGTAGGCATCTTGCTGGAACTGCAAGCCACCAGCTGCAGTTAATCAGTAGGAATTTAGAGCCTGAAGGTGGGGGTTAAGATGGCATTTTAATTAAAACACACACACACACACACACACACACACACACACACGTGTTGTACCTGAGTTAAATATCTGCCTCACCCTACAGCTACACCTTCCTCATTCTCCCCATGGTGTTTTTCCTGAAGCTAAAACTGGCTGGCGAGACAGAGGGGAGAATACGCGGAAGGAAGCAGGGAGCCCGGCAAGGTGGCAACCTACTAAGATGCAAGTGACAAGTTGGGCAAACGGCCTAGGTCACATTCCCGAATGTCAGGAGGATGGACTCGGAGCTGGCTGCTCTTGCCAGCTGTGTTGCCTCTATCATCTGGCCCCGTGATGGCAGCGTGGGAGGCTAGAAGACAGGCAAGTTTCAGGGCACACCAAATAATTACAGAAGCCCCTGGGGCTGCTGCTTCTCCCCATCAATAGGAACGGAGCCTTCCAGAGAGGTCGGTGGAAACACTGGGAGTGGCTCCAGCAATCTGGGATCCAGCATGTTGACTGAGGGATGGCAGACTAAAGACTACTTCAAGTCTCTGAATGAGGAGTTGAGAGCTACAGGATTGGAACAAGTCTGGATTCAAAAGCGGAAGTCACCTGAATGGTTGGCTTTATCGAACTGTGCTGAGCAGGCTTCCATACCGTCTTCGACTGGGCACTTGCCACCATCCCACCAAACCACCCAACAACACCACAGGCTGGAAAATGTGGCCCCATCAACATCTTTGCCCCTCCAAAATTCCGTTCGAGGACAGCTGTGTCCGACTGGAACAGAATTATCTCCTCACTGGCCCGCAAAGCCAGCGCGAGAGGCTCCCATGGTGGGATTCTTGGAGTCACCTGGTAAACACCTCTAGCCCATACACTTTATTTCTCACTTATGTCTACTTTTTTTTAAAAGTAAATTTTATTTTTTGGTCACTACCAGGAACTGATTCTGGAACCTCACACACTGTTAGTCAAGTGCTCTGCTACTGAGCTACAGTCCCACAGGCCCTGTTCTTTAAGACAGTCCGGAGCGGCTGGGAGAGTAACTCTCCGGGAAGAAATGAGGGGCAACTCACATGAGGCAGAGGGAAGCCCCAGTCTCCTGCTGGAGAAGAAAGACTGACCTGCACGGATGAGGGGTAACTGCTGGTACCATTTAGCAAAGGGAAAGAATCCAGTCTTAGGAGGAAACACCCATTTCTCACAGTCTCCCCTGAGAAAGTCTCACACTGGGCAGAGCCGTCTGTCATTGAGGACCCCTGTCTATCCATTGGTGGCCCTACTACACCTTCCATGAATGTCTCACATCACAGATGAGCCACCTACGAGATCACCTTCATTTGCTTTTCTGCTTACATTGCTCAAGATGAATCAACCATTGCTGTCCTCGGGCACCGTGGCTGTGGCAAATGGCTATGAACATTTCTAAGTGTTCCATCTCATTTTTTTTTTTGTCTTCTCTCTTCACTAGCTAGTAGCAGATTGCCTACGTCCACACCATTCTTGAATGGCATTTGGGAATGGAGTTGGAAAGCTAGGGAGTGGGTACAGCACATTAAGGCAGTAGAATGAGTCCCAGTGAACACTTACCCATGTCACTGCTATTATAAACTATGATGAAGGGTGTCTCGTGGTTGTAAATGCCAGCGTTCTACAGAAGGTGGCAGTTTCAAGGCTAGACTGAGTTACATGAAAGACCTTGTCTTGTTAAGAAGTGATGAAGCAAAAATTGATGTCTGGGAGAGCACTGACAGAGCTGGGTTCTAATCCAGCTAACTGAAGAGTCGAGCCCCCACTGCATAAGCTCCAGTCCCCCCTCTAGCGCAGGATGGCCACTAAGAACACCCCCGGGTTCCAAGCAGCATGCTCCCTTGACGCTCGCAACTCCACAGACTGTGTGCTTGTGAGTCCTCCGCATCGCCACCATGAACCACCCACTCAAGCCCAGAACACTCTCAGTAGCACCAAGGCATCAAGTTAGACATGTTCAAATTAGGAGCTCAAATTAGACACCATGCTCTTGAGGTCTCTTCCATCCGTCAGTCACGTTTTATTCTTCCAGTTGCTTCAAAGAAACCCCTTGGACATGTCCTTAACTTGGGACATGTCTCTCCCAGTCAATTTCCGGCATGTCAACACAATCCAACAGAATGCGGTTCAAAAATATCCCAAATCTCCTTCCTCCACCCCCTGATTAGCTACTGTCACCACTGGACTAGGTCATAGCAGTGGCTCCTATTCCTCCCCTTGGTCCTGCCACTGTCTCTTCCTACCCATTCTTAAGAAGCCAGAGGAGTCAAACTTCAGATCAGGCCATGTCTCTGCCCAGAGCCCAACAGTGGCTCCTACCTTCCTTTGGAGCCAAATTCCTAAGTGTGATGTCGCACGTCCCATTAAGCTGGACTTCCTTCCTGCCCTGAGATCCCTGGATCTCTCTCCTCTCTGCCCACACTAGCTTTCTTATGTGCAGGGCCTTTGCACTCTCTGTCTTACATCCTGGTCGTTTTTCCATCCCACATCCCAGTTTTCCTAACTCCTGAGCCCCTCCCCTGCCACCTAGCTCGCTCACATTCTGCCCCACCCTTTTCCCCCTTCATTTTTCCTCCTCCGAATTTACGTCTCCTAACCAAGTATGGTTTGTCTCTAGTATTTCTCAAAGGCAGAGACTTGTCTGTGTGGGTCATAGTATATCCTTGCTGTCTACAAAGCAGATAAATGCCAGAGGGGTGGAGTGCCTGCTCTGGGTGGTCCAAGGCCCTCAGGTTGCCTGAGGATGTAGTAGGTAGGAGAGAGGCCTGTCTCTACCTCTGAGCTCCCTCTCGGCACTGTCTAGGCTCTGGCTGGGGGAGAGGCAGGGATGGGTGGACTCCCCTCCTAATCCCCTTCAGTCTTGTGGCTGACCTGGCTGGGAAAGTGGGAGCTGCTTTGCTCCCTCATGGGGCACAGGAGAATACCCCTCTAGGATGTTGTTTTTAAAGCTTAATCCCATGTAAACCTTCAGCTGTTTACCTGAATCCTATTTAATCTCCTGGAGAGAGCAGCTTCTAAATCATCTGCTCTGGAAGAGGCACCCAGGCCCTGCTCCTCCCCTAAGACGTTTTTATTGCTTTTGCTGCTGAGATGCAAGCTTTTGCTCCCATCAAGAGAAGCAGCACAGAACAACGGAGCAATTATTTATAGTGTTTTTCCTGGGAGCTAGATTATCTAACCACAGGCTTTCCAGGGCATTTAATCTCCAACAGGTAAAAGGCTTTATCCATTCAAATGCTATTTCGGATAAGCAGCCTGGTGGGCAGCTGCGCCTGCTTGTGTGAGTGGCTTGCCCTTAGATTTGTCCCCAGCAGGGAGGGCAGGTAATGCTCCTAAAGCAATGGGCACGCACAAGTGAGAGGATCCTGGAAGAGGACAGAGCCTGTAGACCAGGCCCGGGCTTCCTACCAAGGAGGTCTCCCACCGTGGGTAACTTAGTCACTTGCTTTATTCTTCCTGGAGAAACCAAAGGACATGACAAGACCCTTGAAGGTATGGATCATTTGCAGGGTTGACTTTGAGAACTGTATTTTACAATAGTCTTGAGAAACATCCCTACTGTGTGCCCAAAGGCTCACTTCCAAGTGTTGCTGCTCCAATTATTTAAAAAAAAAAAAAAGACACCCCGGGGTCCATGTCACACCCAGGACAAGGTACCCAAACTCTGCTCACACCACTGAGTCACTAGAAACCAAAGAGAGGTGAGCACATTATCTCAGTTTCAGAACAGCTGAAGGAGCCTGTCGACCAAAGTGACAGGGCTAATGGGTGGGCCAGTCCAGAGGCCACCTACCGGGTGCACTCCTGCCTGCTTCATGTCAAACGCTTCCACAACACTAAACACGGGAGCAGGAAGGAACTCTGATCTGCACGTCCTCGAGATGGAATGTGCAATATGTTCTTATTAAAGACGAATTTAAACGCCTGAACCAAATAGTTGTGAAAATGTGTAAATAGAAGAGGAAGTGGTTTTATTCAATTATATTTTTAAGACATCAGTATCTTATGGGCACCCAGACATACCAGTGTGTGACACTCATGGCTGACTGGATCCCACAGAATGTTGAAACAATGATCAGACGCTGTCTTGGAGATCACTTTCCCTCAATTTACCACTCCCACCCCCTTAGCGTTTTCCAGTTGCTTTTCCAGCAGCCTGGCTAGCTACCCACCCAGCCTGCTCCCCAGGTACAGTACAGTAGAGTGAGCCTCTGACACTCTTATGAGAAAAATCTCAGGTAGGCAGAGGATGTGTCTGAAGCAGGTGCCATAGGCCTGAAGTGCAGAGCGGATCCCAATATCCAGCCTTATGGGTAAGGATGCTAAAAGCTGCAGAGCCCACCAAAGACCACAATGGACCAGTGAGAGGCTGCCTAAGCAGAGAACAAAGCAAGGTCACTAAGCATGCTCCCGAAGAGTGTCGCAACCTCTCTTCACATGGGACAGCTGAAGAGTGAAATACCCCCCTACCTTACATGAGGTGACGGTGAGAAAGGGCTCGGACCAGTGTCTGGCACAAAGTAAGTATTTAATAAATGGTAGATCAGGGGAAGCAGGGTGTTAAGTCTTCATTAGTAACACTGTGTGGTTTTTTATAGTTATTAGTGGCAATTAGCAATATTACACACAGAAGTTCAAGCTGGTCCACAGAACTCTATGCGTTTGATTCCCTCAGCTAATCCTCTCTTCCCAAAGGACACGGCTGGCATTCGCTGTAACTTGATCGTATGACAAGAACAATGGTACCCAACATTTAGTACCAGCTACATCAGGCTAAAGCTATTAGTGAACTATAAAGTCACTGCTGATTGATTTTTGCAGTCGAAGTATTTAGTCAAACACTCTGGAAAGGGTTCTATCAGCTTAGATTCAGTTATAAAACACGAATCACCTACCATCAACGCCTTCCTCCTGCCCTTGACCACAGACACAAAGCCACACAGCTAAAAAGTCTACAGTTGATGAAAATGCAAAGGTTCAGGAAGACCAGGGTGGGGTAGAGAGACAGGACGTTCCATAAGCAACCAGGCACACTTACGGTAAAGCCACTTCATCAGATTTGCTGGAGTACCCAGGATCAACCAATTCCCCAAGGCAGCTTTGAGTCCCAACAGGAAAGGGAACTCTAGCAGTGGAGACCCCAGGACAGGAACTCTGCAGCCAAGCTAAGCCCTAGAATTACCGGAGAGTCTAGAAAAGTGCACAAGCCCCTACCAGGAACGGCTGTCTCCATTCTCCCTTTAGCTCCACGAGCAAGTTCAACACAAAGCTCCGCCTGAAAAGCTCCTCTCCAGGCAACACGGGAACTCAGGAGAGTTAAAGATGACAGGTTAAACAGAATGAAAACTACAGCACACATGATCCAAATGAGATCTGAAGAGGGCATGCGTACAGATTGGGCATGTGTTGTGTATGAAGATATAGTGATAGGTTCATCCTATAAAAATATATCCTCCCTTTAACTGGGATGGTATCCAGAGCCTCCAGAAACAACAGCAGACTAGGGAGGGTCCCAAAAGTCTACCCTTTCAAAAGAGGGCAGGCGGGACAGTGTGCTGGTTCCCGCTGTCAACTTCAGGACATAGAGAAAGGCCTGGGTGACTGTAAAGTTTGCCCTGGGCGTGTCTGTGAGGGCGTTTCCAGAGAGGACTAGGTCCTGAGGACTTTGGTCTAGTCAGCATTTTAGCCCACTTATGAAGGCAGTATCTTCACAGACAGTCAGGTGGGCGAACCACCAGGTGGGGCCTGGTCAGAGGAAGGTCACTGGGGAGCTTGACGGGGGCATTAGCATATTTATTGACCTATTCCTGATGGGTGTCTTGCTTTGTTACCTATCTACCATGAAGCATGCATCTCTGCCACGCCCTCCTCTAGTATGACAGAGAGCAATTCCTGAAACTGAACAAAATAAGTATTTTCCCCTTTCAAATTCTTACGGCAGGCGTTTGGTTAGTACTTGAAGGCTCAAGGTGTGAAACCCCGACACTAGAGGGCGCTAACACCAGGCTTTCTTGATTACTATACTTCCTCCATCAAGGGTCCATTGCTTGTTTAGGATACAAAACACCTTAAGGAACTGGCATGCAACTGCCCCACCCCCTCCCACATCCACACCCACAAAGCCCTCAGTTGTAAATGTAACGAACAAAGTAGATGAGGAAAACTATAGCCCTTAGATACAGAAGTCAGCTCCAAATAAAGGAGAGATGAATCCCCCTCAGCGGCTTTAAAGGCACATGCCAATCCTCTCTGTGGAGCTGACATCCTTCACAGGGCAGGCTAACAGAGAAATTCACCCAGATACAGCAACCCTGGAGATCTACAGCGAAGAACAGAAAGCCCAGAGAAAAGGCTCCAATGCAGAGCTGCCAGGGAAAACACAAATAATTTTTACTGTATGTCTCAGATATTGCTTGGAACATACTTAAATGAAAAATTATTCATCTTTGGCCGAAAATTCCAATTTAACAGGGCCTCCTGGATTTTTATTAGCTGTATTTGGCAACTACGCTCCAAGCCCTCATGGAAGGCAGATCTTAGAAAGAGAAAAAGCAACAGACCCTTGCATGTGTAGTGCGGTGCGTGCTTCTCACAGTCCTAGCCACTGTTTTCTCTCCGGGTTTTTACCCGATGCACACGAGGCACAGGGCAGGTCCCTTCACCCTCATCAGTCATGCCAGAGAAAACCAGGCCCAGGCCATGGAGAGACAGACAGCACACAGCAAGGCACAACCTACACACAGGCTCGACACCTGAGGCCCAAACACCACCAGGGCCTCCGTCTACCCTGAAGGATTCTGTTTTAGTTGGAGCTCTGAGTATCTTTTTTTTTTTAATGCTAGAAACTTAAAAGTATACAAAAACTACAAAATGAGGAAGGACTGGGGACCCATCTTCTCATGACTGGTCTCATTTCAGACTCCAGGGCTGCCCAATGGTCTGTAGCAGGTGTTGGCAACGTGCTCTCTCCACGCAGCGAGCCACAGGCGAACGAGCTCTTGGTATCATGGAGGAACTTGATTTTCCATTAAAATCTTTTATAGTCAAACTTAAATAGCCACAAGTGACTAGTGGCACGCATTTTGGACAGCACAGCCCAACACCATTACTTTCATAGTTACCCCACCCACATATTTGGGGGTTCAGATATAGGTTTTTGTTTGGGTATGCCTGGGATCAAACCTAGGTACTTGAACATGATAGGGAAGGACTATTAGGCTACACTGCCAGTTCACAAGCAATCATGCTGCAAGGAATATATATATATATATATATATATATATATATATATATATTTTATCTTTTAAAAGTTTTCAAAGGGTTCAAATGCAAGAACATGGTTGGAAATCAATGAGTAGCTGTCATAGTTCATTGCTGCTATTATAACAAAACCCCTGAGATTTAGCAAATTTTGGGGGTGGGGGTTCAAGACAGTGTTTCTCTGTAGCTTTTTGGAGTTTGTTCTGTAACTTGCTCTGTAGATCAGGCTGGCCTCGAACTCCGAGATCTGCCTGCCTCTGCCTCCTGAGTGCTGGGATTAAAGGTATGTGCCACCACCGCCCAGCATGACTTCTTAAAGAAACATTTTCTTACCATTCTAGAAGCTAGGAAGTCCAAGACCAAGGGCCCACTGGGTTCAGGGGTTGGGAGAGTAGTGCTTTCTGCTTCAAAGGGGGCACCATGGCAATGTGTCACAGAGCATCACAGAAGAAGTAAGCCGACCCAACCCGCTCCGGTTTTACAAAGACCTTAATTGTGAGCAGGGAACCCTCAACCTTTTAAAGACTTCACCTTTGGGGCTAGCAGTTGGTAGCACCTAAATTTTTGGAGGAGCCATTTCAACCACAGCACCAGTCAATCAAATATGCAAACTCCCATTTTTGAGAACTTGACTCTTAGACTGGCTGTGCAGAGCTCTGCCTAGTTCCAGGCTCTACCCTCAGAGATTCCATGTATTTATTTTGTAATGAGGCTCCTCCTTCTCTTCCTCCTCATTTCTCTACCAAGATCTTGAATCTGCTATGTAGACAGGGTTTGAACCACTGCTTTGAAGTGTTTCTACATGAAGAATTCTCCAGTGCCCAGTGGACTTGGAATTTCCTGAGAGACGGTTAGACCAGCTGAATTTTAGGGCCCCTCCTAGGCTTAGATTCAAGACCTGAACTTTGACAACATGCCCCAGGATCCACTTTCTGGTTGGTCATGAAGTGAAAAGCACTATTCCAAACCAAGCTCTTGCCAGCATGATGTTTTACCTAAGCGCATGGGGCTAAAAAGCCATAAACCAAACCCGCTGAAACTGTAAACAAAACATCCTCAATGGTGTCATACATGTGAATCTGGACACCCTACATCACTCATACTTCTTTATACATTTCCCCACACAGACATGTGTGTGAGTAAGTACATGTGTGTGCGTGCGTGCGTGCCATGTGTGTGTGTGTGTGTGTATGTGTATGACTGACAGGTATGTATATGCACATTAGCTTCAGAAATACTCCTGTATACCAGTATTCCTCAAAGCTGGTTTCCCTGTCCTGAGGTCTCAGGCTGCCTGCCCTAGTTAGGAATGAAAAGTTTGCCCTTCCCTCAAATCCCCAGAACCACAAGTCTGTTCTGGGTGGGGCCTAGCAGGCTGCATTTTAGCAGCCTTCCAGGTGATGCTGCCGGATGCTAGAGTTTGAGAGCCACTGCTCCGGCCACTGCTCTGGAACCTAGAAGGCTGTTCTGCATGTGAGAGCCACAAGCACTGATTATAAAAGCACGTACTTTCTTCCAAAAGAGAAGCTGAAGTCAACCCTCAGCTGCCATACAATCCAAGAGCAAGCCCTAGGAGTGGTGGAGAGGAACAGAAGAAGACAACTTTGGCATTCTGGGGTTTGGTGACGGACTACACACCCCTCACTTGACAAGAACGCAAGCCAATAATTGATGATTATAAAAATATCCAAAATAGTAAATGCTTAAGTTATGCTTAGCACATTCTCTTTTTAAAAGGCAACTAGGTTTACATTTTGGAAATATTTCTCCTGAAATGTTTTACATTTCTTTCAAATAATTGCCTATTGTGACAGGTATTTCATTCTGAAATCTGTGGGGGCCAGAAAAGAACAAGAAGAAAAGTTACTCTCGTGTGCCTTTCACCTAAGCCTCTTCCAATGTAGCTATTCTTGAGCTTTGGGGACCTTGCATTGTCCTGAGGACGGCAGCAAGGTTGGGGACCTTATTCACTGAAATTGTGTTGCCGTGATATACAGAACACTTTGCGGGCCCTATCAGAGGGTTAGGCCTATTAGGTCAACCAGTCAGACCTAGGAGGGCCCCATTCTAAGGCCTTGGAAAGCGGGAATAGAGAGGAGGCTGGGGCTTGGCCAGGCCAGAACCATGCTCACCAGCTCTCTTTCCAGTCAACTGTACCAGGGCCTGGGATCCCTCCTCTCCCGAAAACTGACTGTTTTATGGCCATCACCAAAGAAACCCATGAAATGCTACCTCAAAACGGGCCACCCTGGACTTCAGATTCAGGACATTTGAGGAAGAGCAACTGTGGGGAGGAGATTCCTAGAGTTCAATGTGTATTTCAGGTGAAGGACAGCCCTTCCGAAAGAAACTCAGTCTTCAGGAGCCTTGCCCACCATGGCAGGTTAAACTAGAATTACAGGAGACTGCAGGAGACACCAGGTCCCAATAAGCATGTGGTCTGTCACCTGCCCTTGTCAGGGTCCGTTCATCTATCCCCCAAATCATTTATTGTCTCCTAAGTTCATGTGATACCCAGGCACACAACAAACACCTTTTCCCCTTTGATGCCCACTTACTTCCAGACGCGATTGCTGAACCTGCAGATAATGGGATACGTTTTTATCTCCCCGACACGTCTCTCCAATATTTAGAAAAATTAGAGGTCAGTCTAAATGGGCCATTGAAAAGGTCAAGCTTCAATCTATGTGGCTTTTAAATGGTTCAGCCATTGACCAGCAGGAGGCCTCTTCAGACACACAGCCTCTCTCTGCCACTTCTGCTGGTTCCAAAGCCTGTGTCCTATACACCCAGAAAAAGTCATGCCCATGACCGCAAGCCCTTCCTCATCAAAAAAGGCCTCCATTCTGAGTCTCTAGGCCTTATTTCTTCATAGCCAGAGTGGCCAGTCCATCCTTTGTGACCGGTGAGCTTCTACCTGCGTTTCCCGCACTAACTGTTGGCATGCCCACTGCTACAACTCAGGAACAGTGAGACTTATACATCAGTAGCCCAGAGTTAGTTCAGCCCTGAAAGGCACAGCAAATGGGGTAAAGGAGATGGAGGGAGGGCAGGTACCATTCCAGCTCTCAGACCCCTCTGGGGTCCTGATTCATAGCAGAGTGGTCACTGGGTCTTTGGAGTGCTGCTAACTAGATAGCGTGTTTTCAGACCATTCTGTCTCCCAGGACTTCATTTATTTATTTATTATGTTTACAGTGTTCTGCCTGCATGTACACCTGCAGGCCAGAAAGGGGCACTATATCTCATTACAGGTGGTTGTGAGCCACCATGTGGTTGCTGGGAATTGAACTCAGGACCTTTGGAAGAGCAGCCAGTGCTCTTAACCTCTGAGCCATCTCTCCAGCCCCTCTCCCAAGCCTTTTTGAGGCTGACAAATTTTCCTCATACACAAAGGTCACATTCTATAGACAAAATAGTGATCTTCCAGATAAAGAAAGTCACCTCGAAGCTGGACAGTAGAGTGAGGGCTAACTGCTAATAAGATCATTAGGACTTCCATTCTGCAAAGTCAACTTCTATATGCCCCGCACACACAGAAAAGGGCATCGCGGGGCCAACTCCCTATTCTCCTGGGCTCCCAGGCTCCTAAACCACACATTTTGCTCCCACTTGTTCTCAGCTCCAACAGAGAAAGAGGAGAATAGAGAGCCAGTGAGGCTCATCCTCAAAATGACCGTCAGTCAGAACAGACACGAGGGGCTCAAGAGTTTTCATTGTGAACACTGCCTGTCGCAGCCAAGCTCTGAGGCCCTAGCATGTGATACTGCACATATTGGCATATGTGCCATATGTATATAACCCACTCCTCCCCTCCCAACACATACTAACAAACATATTACAGAACCACCCAGATCACATTTACACACACACACACACACACACACACACACACACACACACACACACGTATAACACTATATACACACACACAAAACCTTAGGATAGAATGGAGTTGACTTTTGGTAATGCTACCTACACTAGATCCTAACAGTCCTCCTAGCCCTAAACTTTGCAACTTGTTCTCAATGTCTCCATGCTGACCTGTTTAAGGCTCACAGCACTGGGGGTGGGGATGGGGGCTTAGGTATGGGAAAGTCCAGTTCCCAGGACATAGGATAGCAGAAGACTAAATTCAAAAGAGCCCACCCATCATTCTGCTCAGAGGAGTATGCCTGATGCTATCTTGTACACTCACTGATGATAATGGCTGGAATAGCTAACAGAGCTGTATCACAGAACCACCTCTGGCCTCATGTATGAGAGAAGGTGTCACCAAAAGCTATGAGGTTCTATGTTGATGCGGGATTTCCTCTGTATGCTGTGAATACCATTGGTTAATAAGGAAACTGTTTTGAGCCCCTGGTAGGGTAGAACAGAGCTAGGCAGGGAAAACTAAACTGAATGCTGGGAGAAAGAGGGCGGAGTCAGAGGGAAGAAGCCATGGAGCCCTGCTGGAGCGGGATGGAACTTTACCCAGTAAGCCAGTGCCACGTGGTGATATACAGATTAATGGAGATGGGTTAAATTAATATGTAAGAGCTAACCAATAAGAAGCTAGAGCTAATGGGCCAAGCAGTGATTTAAATAATACAGTTTCCGTGTGATTGTTTCAGGGCTGAGCAACCGGGAACCAACAAGCGGCCTCTCTTCAATGCTATGTGGCACTATAAGGAAGCCAGGCTACACAGGAGTGAGGATGGAAGGCAACTGTTGGCAGAAGAAGAGGTGATCACGGTAGACTGAAGAGTCAATGTGAAGACTTTATAAAGTAACAGATTCTAAATATATACAGTGTCAAGGTAATAATATTCATGAGTTTTAAAGATGTAGGAGGAAGAAGGAACTGGAGCAATAGCTCAGAAGAGCACTTGCTGCTCTTGCAGAGGACCCAAGTTCAGTTCCCAGGACCCACACCAGGAAGCTTACAACCACCTTTAACTCTAGCTCCAAGGGATCTGGCACCTTCTTCTGGACTCTTCAAGCACCTGCACTCATATGCACATGCCCACAGAAACACATTCATACACATAATTAAAAATAAAATAAATACCTAAAAAAAGAAGTTCCTATTCTCCTTAACACTATTCCAAGGTAAATTATGTACACAATTATATCTATAACTATGTAAAGTGTGTGTGTGTGTGTATATATATATATATATTCAAGTGTGCACATGTGCATACATTTTTTATGCAAATGGTCATATATTATTCTTTCTTTACTTAACCATTCATTTTTAACATCTATCCTCATTAATGTATAGAAATACTAAAACTTTTCCCTGATCTCTTATCATCAGTTATAGAGTGGTATGAAATGTCCCCGAGCTGTAGGCAACTAGCTAGTTTCCAGTATCCTATTGTTCCAAACCTGGCCATTGCCTTCATGCCACCTGGGTGGGTTCACCATGGCACAAACACGAAGTAGAATGTCTATGAAAGGGAGAAACCACCATCTCATTCTTGCCAGCAGTTCAAACATCCTGCAGGGTACAGGAAGAGGCCCGACTAAAGACAGCTTATTTTCGTGACACTGAAAATACGCTATATTAGGATCTGACCTCAAGTGCAAAGAGGCCATTTATTACTAAGAGATGAGCTGAGGGTGTTTCTGCTCTGTACTTTTCCCTTTTCTGTGCATGCTCGTGCAACTGTTATGATGAATATTAACTGTGCATCCTATAACACAGAGCTCCAGAACAGATCGTTACATGACATGTTCCCTCCCAATCAATTACATACCACAAGCTCCCCTCACCATCTTCAGCACAACAATGTGCTATAAATCCTGTCCATTAAAAGCATCACCATGTACATTCTCAGAATGATCTCTCAGAGGTTGCCAAGGTTCCTTGCAGAGGTTAAACCTAAATTCGTCTTTAGAAGCAAGCACACCCAGGCAGCCCATGTCAACTTCAGCTTGCAGTAGCATTTACAGCTCAGCCGGCTGTTTGTCCTCCCAGGGAGGAGGAGGAAGTGGGATTACCCACTTTAGTACAGGTTTCCTGAAAAGTCAAATTCTCATTGCTCTCCAAGCCTGAGCCTCTTTCTGTCCCCACCCTTTCATCAGAAGTGAAAGTGTAGCAGCAACAGCACACTGGGCTTTGGCATCAAGGACCAGCCTTCCGGGTTCCCAGAGAAACACTTGTCTGGGACATGGGTTAAGGAGCAGCCAAGAAGAGGTCACTGATCCCCGTCTCTAGGGCCCAGCGGCTTTGGCACGGGGAGGAGCCAAAGCTTCCAGATGTTCCACTAAAGGACTGGAAGCATGCCACGGAGCCCCACAGCTCCAAAAGGGAGCCTGCTCCCCAAGTGCACACCGTGCCAAATCACAGCTCTCTGGAGAGAGCACTCAAGAGGGCAAGGTCTCCAGGAGCACTTCCGGGGGTGACCATCTTTGGTTGTTCCCACCCACAGCCAACAACTCCACAACACCCTCTTTCCCCAGGACTCACAAACATACACATTTCCCCCACAACTACCAGCTCCGGTTTCCATAGCAACCAAGCAAAAGCCAACAGGGTTTGTAAAGGCAGCAATCTTGACAGCGACCATAGAGAAGGGCAAAGAAAGTAGCCTGGGAAACTTTGGTCTTCCCCTGGAAATCTGACCTCAGAGGAGTGCCAGCCCATCAGGGGGCCCTAGCTACAAGTCTAAAACGGAGCACTCTGCTCCCAAGGGTGCAATTCTCCTCCACTCTGGACGAGAAAGGACCAGAGACACGCTGCCTGACAGACTATGTAAGTCTGTGAGTTAGCCGAACGGGGAGCAACTGTTAAAGCCAGCATTTGTAGGAATTCCGAGCAATAACACGGCCACTACTAGCACAACTGATTCTATTACTCACCAAACAAACATTTGCTGAGTACCTACTATGTGCCAGGTTTCTAGGAAACAATGGTAAACAAATCAGATAAAATGTTTGTCTTTGAGAACTTATATTCTAGGGGGAAATTGATTTCATAAAGCACCAAGTAAAACAAAAAAAATCACAGCTCCAACAACTACTATTCCCACAGTGAGTTAGGTATAAGAACAAAGGCCATGTGAGGATGTGGGAAGAAAGCTAGTCTCCCTCCAGAATGCGTGTGTGTGGCTTTATTTTCAAACAAGCTTCCTTGCAGGTCTGTTCATTAGACCATCATGGGCAGCTGAGTGGTAATACATCGACGGGCTCATCTACCCAGAAACTTGTGTGGAAGTCCAAGCATGGGAAATGTTTTGTTTAGGATCCTCCAAGACTCATACTTTGGATGTCTGTATGTCAGATGACCACCATCAGAGTGAAACCATTAGCCACAAACTAGGGCAAGGTATTGGCCGCTCACACAACTGCCTCTGGAACATAAGAAACAGATAAAGACAGGCAAATCATATATGAAAGGAGTGAACAGGCCTTTCTGAGGCAAGGTCCCAAACCTGCAGGCATTTGAAGGCTCTCAGCATCATTAATTGCGAAATAACCAATGAAAACTAGATCGGTGAACAGAACTACTCCCTGGGTGAGTTTCAGGAACCACTGACTAGCAAACAGACCCAGGCTTGGGTACAGCCCTTTGAGCCACACCCCTACACTCACTTGTTTGTCCTCCAGAACTTGATGGTGAGAGCCTATTGCTGAAGACATTATATTCACACTGTGGTCACAGGACTTGGGAACATCCAGGTTACAGTGTGGTCTGGAAGCCTCCTCCCGGATGGCCAGCTTGCGTAGAACTGCAAAGTTCTATGCAGACTGCTGGGAGAGAAATGGTGCCAGCAGCCTTTACCCAGCTGTGAACCCTTTAAACTACAATACCAATCAACCTAGCAAACTATGTCCATTGGTGTAATAGTGGCATAGATGTCTTGGTGAGGAAGAATCCAACAGCTATCTGATTAGATTTAAGGCCTGCAAAACAGGAGGAAATTCACGCCCGGCACTGCAAACTAAGAATCCATTGATACTGTATCCCACTACCTTCCAATTTAGCCTTGTACCCATAGATTAGTACAGCTCTCACCCTTTGTCAAAGAAGCTGATGGACGGATGTTTACACAGGAAAACACAGGGAACGCGTGACTGTGGAGTGCTCATCCCCCAAAGAGTCATCTACATCACAGCCCACCATCCATTTATTGAGGAACTATCATAGAAGGTGAGGTGATTGGAAGAGCCAGGAGCTCAGGGGACAGCTATAAAAGAGCCTCTTCTGGACATGACAGGCAGATGAACTCATGAGCTCCCAGCTACAGTAGTGCCTACACATGACCTGCACAAAGTCGGTCTAGCCACCATTCCATCATGGGTGATGAGGAGCTTCCAAGGCCCCAGCCCTAGCCGAGAAGCTATGTGCGGTTGACAGGGCCAAGCGAGAGAAAGCTAGCTAGTTTTCTTCAGTGGTAGGGCCCTGTGCTGAAACCCTGCACTCTCGTGCACGTGGCAAATTAGACTCAGTGTGTTTGGGAGTGTGTGTGTGTGTGTGTGTGTGTGTGTGTGTGTGTGTGTGTGTGTGTGAGAGAGAGAGAGAGAGAGAGAGAGAGAGAGAGAGAGAGAGAGAGGGGAAGTTGGGAAGAGAGAGTGAAAGGGACTTGGGAGAAGTTGGAAGGGATGAGAAAAGGGTGGATTTGATCAAAATAAATTCATGTATGAAAAAATAATAAAAATTTTAAACTATAATGTTAGTTTAAAAATCTGCTAACACAGGGCTGCAGAGATGGCTCTGTGGTTAAGAGCACTGTCTGGTCTTCCAGACCACCCAGGTCTCATTCCCAGCACACATGTGGTGGCTCTCAACTGTCTATAACTCTAGTCCTAGGAGATGCAATGCCCTCTCCTGGCCTCAGTATGTACATGGTACACAGACATACAGGCAAGCAAAATACTCATATACACAAAATACATATTTTTAGTCAGATAATTAAATATTAAGAAAGTATAAGGCAAGTAGATATTGTAAATCCATTCGTTAGTAGCATTGATTGGTATAAAAACAATTTATTATGGCATACAAAGAATAAATGATTGGGTTTGACATAATCATATAACGTAATAATACACAGAAACAATAAAAAAATGAATCAACTATAGTTCACACCCCCAATAAGGATGAGTCTATAAGATATAAAGTTAAATGAATCAGAAAGCATTTATACAAAGTATTTAAATAAAGGACAAGATAAACAAATTTGTTGTGGAAGAATATATGTGCATAGGCAAGTAAATCATAAATAAGTGCAAGAAAATAATAACACAAAATTCAGGGTCATAATTGGGAGGAAAGGTTCAGACGAGATAACACAAGGACCACTAAACAGTGGGCAGGGGAATATTTCTTAAACTCGGTCTCATGCACAGTGCATAAGACATAATGCGATTTTAGAATTAAAAAACCACAAGGAGGGGGAGGGGCAAAGACGACTTAAGAACAAAGTGATTGATTGAAAAGCAAAAACCATAGAGGGATTTTTCCCCCCCTTAAATCAAAGAAACAAATCTTTTTGTTTTGCTTTGTTTTCTACAGAAAGGATGCCTGTGAGCTAGAGGAAAGGAATGTTAGATTTAAAGAGCCCTGATTTGATCATTCAAGATCTACAAAAACAATAAGATTCTTCTGCAGGCAGGCCTAGGCGCTTCTGGTTAACCTGGCAGTGGAGTGGCTTCGAGAGCTCTAATTACAGGCAGGAAGAGGTCAAGAAGCTGGAAGGACATCTATAATTAAGCAGGTGAAGTCTGTCTTCCAAGTCCCAGAGGCTGTGACAGCAACCCCAGTGACCCCAAACCCACTGATTACAGGCAATTCTTGATTTTCATCCATTAGTCTTCGCACATGGGCCAAATGTACTCAGCCATCAGCAGGCAGGGACATCTCAGGAAGGGCTTTTACCTGCCAAGCATCTGTAACCCCTCCACAGCCTCACCATTTCACTTGGATCACAGCCATTCCTTAATTCATGTAGCAAATGTCTCCTAAGTATGGCTGGATCCTGTACTGCCTGAGACCATGTGGGCATGGCAGAATCAACACAGACGGGTTTAGCATGGCTTAGGCTACAATGTTGGCACAGTTACTAAAATACTGCATTGCTTTCTACCCCCCCCTTTTTTTTCTCTAAAAAATAAAAACAGTAAGGGGGAAAAAGTGACTTATTCGCACAATGAAAGATGGACATATTGCATTTTGGAAAATTTAGGCCAATAGGAACTAGCCATACAACCTTTAGTCCTAGCTGGACCCACCCAGCACCTAAGCAGACTGGCATGTTCCCCAAGATGATTAAATAAATATATATTTTATATATGTTTGCTTTTTTTTTAATTTGTTCTTTATTTTTTGTTTTTCAAGATAGGGTTTCTCTGTAGTTTTTGGAGCCTGTCCTGGAACTAGCTCTTGTAGACCAGGTTGACCTTGAACTCACAGAGATCCACCTGCCTCTGCCTCCTGAGTGTTGGGATTAAAGGCGTGCGCCATCACTACCCAGCAATATATGTGTGAGATAAATATATATATATATATATACATATGTATATATATACATATATATATACATATGCATTTTTCAAAGAACAAAATGTTGGAAATATTACCAAAGAGTGTGTCCAAACAATGAGACATAATGAGAGGATTTTAATGCATTTTAGCTCTGGTAATGAAATCCTGCATCACAGCACTTAACTCAATTATTCAACTTCCATTCCTCTGGCTTTCAGATGTATTTTTAGAAGCATCATGTGCAGACTTGGAGCGCTGCCTCCAACAAAGCCACTGTGGGCTCATCATGCACAAGGTTTCAGAAAGGCTGGATCCAGTGGCCTGCTAGGCTGGGCCTGCTAGGCTGGGCCTGCTGGTTGGTGTTGTGTGAACGTTTCCTGGGGAGATTCAAACAAGTTCACTGCTCACCCTACTGGATAGGGTACCTACGACAGATCACAGTGTGATTCCATCACAGCCCAATTGGATGAACCAGTGAGTTCACTGGCTTATCTAGAGATCATGGGTAAGAAGGTGCTTACTGGAGCAACTTCCCACAGCCACATCACCGAACAGTTTCACCCCAGCATAACTGCACAGATGGAGTTCTGTGTCAGTGAAGCTTCTACTGTATACTCTAGCTGCTGAAATATACTACACACACACATGAAGCTTCTACTGTATACTCTAGCTGCTGAAATATACCACACACACACACACACACACACACAGCTTTTACTGTATACTCTAGCTGCTGAAATATACTACACACTCACACAAAGCTTCTACTGTATACTCTAGCTGCTGAAATAT
>NC_022018.1:9391892-9418810 GCF_000317375.1 Microtus ochrogaster | reverse complement strand
TACTGTATACTCTAGCTGCTGAAATATACTACACACTCACACAAAGCTTCTACTGTATACTCTAGCTGCTGAAATATACTATACACACATATTAAGCTTCTACTATATATTCTAGCTGCTGAAATATACTCTACACACACATACACACACATATATGAAGCTTCTACTGTATAGTCTAGCTGCTGGAATATACTATATACACACATATGTACTATATATGAAACTTCTGCTGTATACTCTAGCTGCTGAAATATACAATGTATAGTTATATTTACTAAACACATATATATTATATAATATGCTCTATATAGAATATACAACACACACAGTATATAGGGTAGAATTACGTATGACTGGGATGCAGGAGGACATCGCTTAGTTCTCAGATGAGGGTTTAATAGCCCTTCCCTGGTCCTCCTTCTAAGAGGCAAAGTCAATAGGCTCGGTCCCAAGGGTCATTCCTGAGCAGTCACAGCTGCTTCTCATGAAGCTGACAATGGCTGTTAGGGCTGAGGGACAAAGTTCTACCAATAGTTTCTTTTGGAGGTTTAGGCTTTTAATGTACACAAAAAGCTGGGTATCCTACCTCCTATAGGCACTCTGTGTCTCAGCCATTTGGGGCAATACATCATCACTTAGTAAGAATCTTGACCCCTAAAATATAGCGTATTCTTAAGCAAACCCGGGTTTCTGCTCACTAGCATGGCTTCCAGGTAAGAGCTTCCTAATCTGGAGAAGAAAACTCCTGACTGCATGGCACACATGAATAAGTGGGACAGAGACAGGGCACTGGCTGCCATTCCCCTTCTCACCGGGGGTCTGTCCATCGATACACACTAAGGAGCACTCTCTAGCAAGCTCCCCATTCTATTCATGGGCCAGAGTTAGAGGAGACAACGGGGATGCTACAGGAGACCTTTATTTCAGAGGAGGGGTTCACAGAACTAGGAGGCATTCAGAGGCCTTCCGAGGCACTTTAAGACTGATATTCAAATCTTGGTTTATTTGTTGTTTTGGAGATTGCTGTCCCACACTGTCCTGTCCCCCCTCCCCACACCACCGCACCTTGAATTTACAGTCCTCAGTAGCTGGATTAGAGACACATATTATTACACCTGGCTTCAAGATTCAAGTTAAAGCATCTCCTCTGTTGCTGACATTTTCGGGAAACAAAACTGCTCTTGAAAAAAAAAGGCTAAGATCCAGTGTTTTCCCCCTTTCCTGCATTTTCCCACTCATTTCCTCTACCCTTTACAAGACTGGCATAGAGTACGCGGCTGTGGCTTAGGGGCCAGGCAGGGCCCCCCCTCAATTCTCCTTATAAAACATACAGTAAAAATAGATGAGGACAGCAGTGTAAAAAATGCCTGGGACAAAAGCAGAGCAAAAGATCAGCAGGCACAGGCGGGATGGGCCTGTGTGGGATGGCTCCCAGGAGGAGGCAAACTTGCAATCACACTGCACTGTAAAAGAACAGAGAAGTAACTGAATGAGCAGGGAGGGAGGGGTGTTATAATTGGGGACCTGGTGTACGAGGAGGCCATGAAGTAGCCTCAAGACCCCCCCTCGATAAGAACCTGGCACAGAAAGAAAACTTAAACACTCAGGCCCACATCCGCCCATGAAACGGATTGTAACTGGAATACAAAACAACTGGTTATCCAAAGCAAAGTCAGGCAAACACCTTATTTATCTCTATAGTTCCCCTTTGAAAGCAACACATTTGCCTGTTACTTTCATGTAGTCACATATCAATTTAATGAACAGGGAAATATTATGCCCCGACTGTGTACCCAGCCCTTAATCCAGAACTCTCCCTCCTACCATGAGAAACAATACAACCTGCTATCAGAGAAGGGTTACATAGAGTTAAGTTCTAGCAAGGTCCCTGGGTGAGTTTCTTTAATTAAAGTCACAGGAACCAGAAGAAAATTAGCACAGTGGGATCAAATTCAAGCACCACTCGATACTTTGGGGTTATTTATTGAAAACAAATACAAAAACAACAACAAAAAATCCAATGTGCCATCGAGTGGTTTCCAAAAGGCCCCTCGAGGCTTTGCTTTCTTGCTACAAACGGGTGCCTGTCCATGCCCTGCAGAACCCCAGTGTGGCCCATTCAGCTCTTCTGTAGGCTATTAAAGTCAAGCTCAAAAACAAGGCCAGGGCACTGCCTGGCCTGCTGGTGGATCCTGAGCACCTTCTGAGCCCTCTTCCCAGAAGAGAGGAGAAACTGAGGTTGACTTCAGGCGAACTATTGGGATCTGGAGAGAAAAGTAACTGGGAGGTTTCCAGAGGAACTGCTGCCTGTTAAGCATGGTTGGACAGGACCCTAGGGACTATTCTCTTGCTATTCCAAGTGTGATCTGGTTACCAGCAGCTTGGACATCTCCTGGAGCTGGTCAAGCATAGGGCATCGCCAGGCTCACTGAGGGCATCGCCAGGCTCACTGAGTCAGAATCTGCATTTCCATAGCATGATTCAGTCTTAAGCCCTGTAAGCCTCATTTCCCCGAGATGTAAAGCAGGGATGGGCAAGCCTGCCTGGCAGACTCATTTGAATAACAATCTCCATTTAGCACTCTGCCTTGAACATTTTCTTTCACTTGCAGTTCCACTTTGGTTAGCGATAGCTAACAAAAAGCTGCATCCACAGAGCTCCCATAGGCTGTGCAGGCATCTCTCGCAGTAGGAGGGTCTTCTCTGCCCAGCCATCGTTGGTGCTTATATAACAGTGAGGAGAAGCCTTGTGACCTTTGTAAGTTTTGAAAGCTCCCTGAGCCTGATAAGTTTTGTTTACTTCCTGGATTTTGTATGTTTCCTTTACTCCCAGAGTTACGTTAACTTCCTTCCCCTCCCCCAGAAGAAAATACTTAAATGCATAGGAGATACACATTCCACCCTTGTGTACAGAGATGACAAAATGGCCTAAATAGAGTACATAGCTTGCTGCAGGACATTCTCCAGGCCTCGATCTTTTTCATTGTTTTGTAGCCCTTACCATGGTGCTAGCAAACAAAGGAACTCTGAGTATATAACTCTTCTGTTTTGTTTGACACAGTTTCATTATGTAGGCATGACTGGCTTGAAACTTGTGTAGACCAGGCTGGCCTTGAACTCACAACGATCTGTCTGCCTCTACCTCTCCGGCACTAGATTAAAAGAGTAAGGCATGAGGCCCAATATACATTTGTTTTATGTATTGGTAAATCATACAATACATGGTAAAGCAAGAATTAAAATGAAGATTCCAATAAACACACACACACACACACACACACACACACACACACACTCTTCATGCTAACTCTAAAAGTGAAGGTGATTTTCTTAGAACTCATTCTTCCTCACTGTTTCAAAGGAACTCACCAGTGGAGACCATGGGCTTCTGCAGCAGAGAAGACTGCCCCCACCCCTCCCCGCACTACACATCCCGATCATTGTCAGTGCCAGAGTCAGAGGGACAGGAAGCCCAGGAAGCAGGTCTGACCCACTGGCAACCATGCTCTATGTTGGTTTTGTGCTGTCCCCAAGCACAAGTGAGAATCTCTTCCCTATTCTACTTTCCTCGTCCTGAGTTTCCTTCATTGGAAGCATCCTTTATTTTCTTCTCTTGAGTATCCAAGGTCCGAGGAGTGCAGAGGTAAGGAATGCGTCCTTACTCTCAGGGGCTCATGTTCTTCTCGTAGAAGGAGACAAAGATAAGAAGCACAATACTGTTTGCAGCTGTTGGTAGGAAAGGGTAGGGTGAGGCTACCTAGAAAACTCCTCCCCACCATGGAAGGCTCTCCCTTGTGCAGATTGTCAACCTATAACAGCCACTAGCCCTGATCTCAAATGATGTCCTTCAATTCACACAGCTAAACTGAACTGAAAATAGTAACAGATACTATATTCTCTTCCCTGATCTGGGGAAACAGAACTGCTGCCCAAAGGTGATCCATGCTAGGGCTTGATACATCAAAATTTTCAATATCAGGAATATATCCAATTTATACAGACACATAGCTGTCAGTTATGCATTGTAAACCAGCTACTCCGTCCTCGGGCACACAGGTGAACAATACAGACAAAAATCCCTTGACGACCACATTCAATTCATTTCCCCTGCCACCACCGTGTGTGTGTGTGTGTGTGTGTGTGTGTGTGTGTGTGTGTGTGTGTGTACACAGATGTCTCTGCAGTGATACACTGGGAACAGTTATCATCTCCGGGGAAGGGATAAGTAAATTTGGAAAGAAAGGAAATTTTTCTTGTCTAGTTTATAATTTATGAATATGAGCTATTTAAAATTACTTAGAAATAATAAAAAAGGAATTAGGTGAAAATGTGACTGTTCCCTTAAACAGAGGGCCAGTGACTTGTCTCTGGCTAAGGATTACAACAGGCTCCAAAAATCCCTGTCAGAAAGAGAGAGATGATCCACTGATTCCACACAGATCACAGATGTAGGGGCAAGGAGCCCCAGATTAATGCTGTCTACATGGTTATTGCTCAGGAGATCCCTCTAATAGGCAATGAGATAAGTGAAAACTAGAGGTTCCTTGGACCTAGCCTTCAGTGGAGACTCAGTACTCCCGCAGAGAGACGGGTGGGCCCAGTAGTCCGTCCCCATGGCCCAGTAGTCCGTCCCCATGGAGCAGGGAGTGAAAGACACCCTCAGCAGTTTGATGCCAAGGAGCCACTGCTTTTCCTTGCAACATTCCCACTGCGATGTTTCTGGTGTTCATTTAGTGCCTGTGACTTCCTGTCTCAAGCTTCATAAATATAGACTGGTGGCTTCACGAGCTTTGGTACCTCCTGCCCAGCCCGTACCACATAGAGAAAGTGGCTGCAGTGGGTCAGACCTACTCCCCAGGCCTTCCTGTCTGTCTGCCACTCCTGACACTAGTGACAATGGTGATGTGTAGTGCAAAAGGAGATGCCTTCTCTGATACAGGCACCCTGGCCTCCACTAATAAATTCCTTTGAAACTGTGAGAAAGAGTGAATTCAAGGGAGTCCGTGTGCACATGTGTGTATGTGTGTGTGTTCACGGCTCCTCAGTCTATACAAACTCATACCAGACATTTTGCAATAAGAAAGGAAGATAAAAGCCTTGGCGTTACACCTAGATTAACGATGGCAAAAGTGTTTGATTGTGAAAATGTGGGTGTTTCAACAAAGCTAGGTAATAAGGAACATCAATAAAACTGTCAGCACCGGCCAGTTTCAAGTAGATAAAAGAATAGAATAATTGGTACAGAAAGACAACCCTCTAAATTAGGTTAGATGAATGGAAATACCCTTTTCTTTCAAGCCAAGTCACGAGGACATTAACAACAGCAAATGATTCAATTATGGGCCATTTCAACCAAATATGATCTGAGCTACAAACATTATTTCCCCCAAACCCTCTTTTATAAGCTACAGATACGACACACATCAACAGATGCAGGATGAGAGGGCATGGGAGAACATACGGGGCCTGTGTCTTCACTCCTGACTCATCACGAGCATGATGCTCTTTCTATACATGCATCTCTCCCACATGACTATCCTAGAGCAATTAAATCAGTAGTAAAACAAGTGCACAGTCAAGGCAAAATATACATCCACACCCACGTCATAGCAGACAGGAAGGAGGCTTGCAGTGAGCGGCTCCCCAGTCTCTCCGGGTTCAGTCCTGGTTTTCGTCTGCTAATGGCTGGCATTTGGTGTTGTTAACTGTGGATGATTCATTTCAGAGGAACTGCTGGGCTTCTAGAGACCAGTTAAAAGGGAATGGGAGGGGGGCCTTCTTGGCTTATTTCTCACGAGCACTTCAGCAACGGCTCTGTGATATAAGGATGTCTTGACAAGGGCGGGGCTCATTGCTCTTCAGCTGAGTCCTCTATCTTACCTATGTATTTGATCAGAACTCCCCAGGGGCAAAGATGGACCTCCAAATCTGGACGGCAAACTTGTGTGTGTCAGAAGTTGCAAGAAATTACAGCAGGTTGGGAGTTGGGAGGAAGAAGCACAGATTTTAAGATCAATGCTTTTGAACATCTGAATGCTGTTACTCCTTATTTTCTGGACCCAATGTATTTCTGGAAACTCTGACACATCCACAGATGTGTAGGGAGCACTCGAGGTGAACATACCCGGAATCCTATTGCCTAAGGGACATCCCACAGAAGAGATGGGTCAGCACCTTGCAGCTGGGTGTGGCTTTGGGAAGATGGGAACACCCATAAATGTCCGAAGTGATGTTTCATACTCAAAACTGAACAGAAACTGAAAAGAGAAAACATGGGAATGGCTCGGTGGTGGAATGCTTGTCCAGTAGGAATGAGACCAGGAGTTTATTTTCCAGATCTATAAAAGAGGAGGAAGGGGAGGAGGAGGCTGACAGCCTGAAGACAGTAGAGTGATTAACACAGCACTTTACCAAGTGTCTAAGTGGGGAAAGAGAGACAGTGAAAAGGCCACAGAGGGATGTGTTTCCTTGGACTTGGCCTGCTATATACCTCAGTGCCATAGTTATACCAGGCTCCTACCCAATATTCTAGACACGATTAACTTTGACCTGGAACCCTCCTTTCCGCCTTGGGGATTGAAGAGAGAAAGGCGCCTTGGCCATGAAGTTAAACCCAGAAGAAACTGCCTCTGACTTTCAAGCAGGGATTAACCATTTGCAGCCTTCCATTCCCCCTGCTCGACAATTTCCACCTGCAATACTGAGAACTATCTTTTTATCTGGATGTTCACGGAGAAGACGCACTCTGTCTACTTAATCAATCCTGTGTATCCTGTCATTCCTAAATATTCAAAGTCTCTAAATCTGTCTTGGATAATGATAACAGGACTCCCTCTGCTCACAGAAGCCTCTCCCCTCCTTCCCTGAGGCCCACTCCACCCCTGCACTCCCTTGAAGCTTTGCTGGGTTATTCCCATTCTAGTTTACTCCCTGACCACACCCACTTCTGAAACGCAATGCGAATGTGCTATTTATTCTTTGATGCCTTCTTCCTACAAGATGTATATTCCTGATGGAAAGCCATGTTCCAATTCTTGTGAATGTCATTTTCTGTTTTCCACTTCCCAGCCCCCTAACCTAGCAATATACTTAACTGGGCACTTTCGTTGAGAGGCATTGATGGGTGTCGTTCAATTGAGTAAGCGACTCCCTGTAAACTCTCCAACAGCCATGCTTGATTAAATAACATGAAATTTAGAAAAGGCCAAATTCTTCAGTAGGGCTATGGAACCTGGAGACGCTACACTGTGGCAGAGCCGAAGTTCCCCCGAAAGGCTTGAGTGTCTGCCATAGACATAGGACTTTACTGTCGCTCCGATAAAGAGCAAGGCAGTAGGGAAGCTCATTGTCCTGCTTGGTTTATGTCAACTCTAGTTTCGAACCCGGGTCTGCTTACAGCCAGCTGGGGAGGGCTCCAGCCATTCCTGGAACAGGGACTGTGGCTTTCCTTTCTGAAAGGATGAAAAATAGATCTGTGTATTTTACAAAAGGGACTCTGGGCCACCTTTGGATTAAAAGTTAGGAACTTTGGTTTTATGTTTCTATTAAAAGTTTTCTGAAGAAATGGACGAACGAAAATAATAACAACATCAGGAGGTCATTCCATGTTGAAAACCTCTTTATCAGGGCTCTGACAGAGCAGAAGACTGGAGGGGAGCCCGCAGTGTGCTCTGAAGTTATCACCTGCCCCCTCGGCGCCCCACTTCCATGGGGAGGTGCTGGTGTCAAGAACTTGGTAAAGTGGAAATCTCTATACACACGCTGGCTTTCCTGAGCCAAGCGAAGCTGGCTTTAGCGCATCTGTCTCCTTGAACAACTAGAGAAAATCCCGGCCAAAAGCTGTAAAGAGGAGTAAGATTTTGAAAACATACCCGCAGAAAGGCTAAAGGATTTGATGAATTCTGCCCTGAAGAGGAGAGATTTAACAACTGTCTTTAAACAGATGAAGGGCTTTACCCGGGGCCAGTGAGAGCCTGCCTGGAGGCCATGTGTTCTCGGTCTGCACCGAATGGTGGTGCGAGCAGCCAGGTTCCAACAAGAGAAGCTGTTAACTGTAATGCGCTCAGGACACAAAGCAGTGGTTCTGGGATGCTCCAGAGAGTGTTGGGCTAGGAACTGCTTCACTTGGGGGACGGTAAGGAAGAAAGATGAAGGAGTAAAACTACATCTAGGTCTCAACCCCACAGGAAATAGTCTCCTAGATCTGGCATAGATCCACGTGTTCTGTCAGTAGCCTCCTTTGCTACCTTTGCTCTTGACCCCAAAGAAATGAACAAAATAATAACAACATCAGAAGGTCATGTCCATGCTGAAAACCCTTTATCAGGGCTCTGACAGAGCGGAAGACTGGAGGGGAGCCCGTAGTGTGGTCTGAAGTATACCCACACCCAGAGTGAGAAACCTGCCTTCCCGTTCTTTTCCTGAAGAGCTCGCCTGCTACTTTCGATGTGACCTTGATGAACTACACCCACCGCCCTGCTCTGGGGTCTCTAGGCTCTGAATAGTTACTGAGCATCTTCGTATACGTGAACACTGTCTCAAGGCCTTCTTCTTACAGCCATCTTTCCATAGCAGTTTCACGGGTTTACTTCAGCGTGAGTTAGGTTTACACTGAGTGACAAGAATGGAGTCTCCAAAGCTATGTCCAAAGGAAACGTCCCCTCACCCGCATCTTCTGGGTGAAGAATCCAAAGCTAAGCTAGTGAGTAAACAGCCGTGATTTCCACCCAGGTCTGAGGGACTACTAGGGCCATGTTCTTTTCTACAGAAGACACCATGCATTTCAGCATCATGTGACTGCAGAAAGGTGGGGTAGGTGGGCCCTGCCCCCTGTTTTTCAACTTCCACAGTCCACAGTCCTACCAGGACCAGACTCAAATGTAGTATGTGTGGTGTTTGTAGGGCAAAAGTCATTCAAACTTCTATTGTGGATTCTGTACAGTGTTACAGACAGCTTTGGGAGCCCGACATCCAACGGGGCCTACTTCTTACAATTTCTTTTGCAGTTTAGACTCTGAATGAACTAAGATGAGCATGGCCCCCAGATGCCAAGCCGAGGAAGATCCCACAGTCAGGTTCTACCATCTCCCATCCAGAGGGCCCATAATAATGAAGCATTGCCATATTATTATAACGAATAAGAAATCACATACAAATGACAGGGAAGGCAGAAATAATAACTTACATACGCTGCAAGAAACAACTGTTTACACATTCGAGAAGTTGCTTTCTATACTTCTGTTAGCTGAGCTGAGTATGCTTTGACCTAATTCCGTGGTGAGCCAATAGTGCCAGGCTTACCAGGGAGGCAAATGGTTGCTATGCATGATGAAAGCCAGACTAAGGAATATCTCAGACTGGGACCCACACAAGAATGTTGTGTGACATTAGTGAGAAATCTATGACAAGACATGCCCCTTCTATCAGCTGCAGATAGTACCCACTCGTCGGCCATGAGCTCTGACACAGATATCTATTCAAATTACACAGAAGGATAACATCATATGACCAGAAATGGCCTTCAGTGTCATCTGGCCTGACCCCCTTATGTCTGGGGTCAAGTTCCCCAGTTTAGCCAAAGCACACACTAGTCAAATCCCATTACGGTGACCAGCACAGGATGTGCAAGTGATGGAATTTTATTAGATGGTTAGAAATCACATTAGATCCTGCTGCAGCGGATGTAAACACCCAAGCTTCCTAACAGCATGTTAGCAAGAAAAAGAACCGTTGGAACACCCTAGAAGATGGGGGTGTATTCACACGGACACCCCCACACCTTCCTATGCACTCTCTGGAATTTGCATGTGTTGTAACATGTGCACGGGATCTATGAATCTGTACTTCCCATTGATGGAGGCGGAGCATGGAGACAGGGTTGCTGAAGCGATGTCGGTGGTAGAGCAATAGAGTAGTGACCCCCTCAGTTCACCGTTCCATAGAACACAACTAGAATTTGCACCCAAGAAAGACAGTGGACGAGGACCTGTGAGGAGAATCCACAGTTTGTAGTGCACTTGAGCAGTTTGATTCTCTGTGAGTTCTAGCCATGGTTTATCCCTCTCCAAGTCTTTATTTCCCAACCCTTACACAGCCAAAACCACCTCCAGACTGAGAGCCCTCTCAGGCTGGGCACAGGACTAGAGGAAGAGATAGATATGGTACAAATGGAGCTAGCACAGGCCCCTGGAGCCTCTGCCTGCCACTCACAAAAGGGAATCCCATGTCTAGACCAGCAAAGGGAAAAGAGAGCCCTCTTGACTTTACAGCAACATATGCTAGTACTTTACAGACCCTGGCATGTGTCAGCATTTCTAAAGTAAACTCTATTTTCTTTAGATGAACGAGATTTAAAAAAATAGAGTTGGAATATAACCCAATGAAAATTGCTTTGGTTATTCGCATGCAATAAAGCGTAGAAGCAGAAAAAAATCAATTGCTTCTGATTTATTTATTCATTCATTGTCCATTTCCATTCTCTCTAATGTAAAAAAAAGTATGCAGTTTATAATTTTGCAAGCCGTTAATCTTTTCGAGGAGAAAAAAAAATAGTTCAAGCCTGCCATTGGTTGCCCAGCATCTTGGCGCAGGAAATGCATGTTTAATTAAGGTTGGGGAAAGAACAGGAAAAAAGGAATTGATTTCTGTTTATCAAACATTTTTTCCAACATCTACAATCAGGACGTTATTGTAAACTCTCAAGTCTGATAAGCTGGGCTTGCATACCATGCTAACAATCTTTTAAGGCAACTAACTGTAAGCCTCACTCTGTGTTTGCTTTATTATTTTTCAAGCTGGCCTGGATGTGCATGCTTCTTGGACTCAGGTCATCTTCCTGTCTCTGCTTCCAGAGTAAGGGAGTCCTCAGGCATTCACCACCTGGGCCAGGATAGGTTGCTTTGTCTGACCCTGATTGCTTTATTTCACCTCATTTTTGTAGGTTTAAATATTTCATACTACGTGTTGTCAAATCCTCAACTCTTCAACGGCATATTCTATTCCTGGCTGTGCAGGGCTGAACAGAGAAGGGAAGCTGGGCATACCAAGGATAATTGCAATGAAGAGCAGAACACGTAAGATACCAAGTTTGAAAGGACGAGGAAAGCCTTTAACCTATGCCAAATCATCAAACACTATTAAAAGAGGACCCAACTCCAGTGTGGTCCCCATATGCCCATGGTTATGAAAATATTCTGAGCACCTGCTAAGACTGACGATGGACAAGCCAGATGAAAGTGATCAGGGGCCCCTATCAACTATCATTTGCCTAGAGCAGTGGTTCTCAACCTTCCTGAGGCTGAGACCCTTTAATATAGTCCCTCATGTGTGGTGACCCCCAACCATAAAATTATTTCACCACTACTTCATAACTGTAATTTTGCTACTGTTATGAACCATAATGCACATAGCTGATATGTGACCCCAAAGTGGTTGCAACCCACAGGTTGAGAACTCCTGACCTAGAGCCTTTGATCTTCCTCCCATCACAGCCATTACGTAGAGTGAGTGTGTGTGTGTGTGTGTGTGTGTGTGTGTGTGTGTGTGTGTGATTGCGATCTTGTACTTATAATCTGTGCGAGTCTGTGAAATGGCCAAGTTTTCTAGCTGGGAGAGCTGAAGGACAAGAATGTCTGCCTTCCAACTGGGGACACAGACCCCAAACACGACTTCTTTCCCTCATCTCTAAGGGGAAGCAGATCCTGTCTTCCAGTCTCTCTTCCATGCCACTAATATTAACCGTTGTGTCTCCCTGACCACAGAGAGAGGAGGAGGAAAGAAGAGGTCAGTCAATGCATTTCGGTTCGGTTTACTCACGACCCCGTCTAGTGCCCAAGGCAGCCATAATTGCCCTGCACCCGTTTGGACAAGGCTGATTTTCTAGCCTTCCCTTGTACCATGGGTGTTCAGTCTTCCCCACACGTACAATGCTACACTTAAGAGATACTACTTGAACAAGGGTGGGGCGAGGCAAGAGAAGAGGATGCAGAAAGAAGAAAAATACAAAGAGAAAACCTGCATGTTGTCTCATCTCATCAGCTTGATTTGCCTTTTGAGTAACCAGTAAAATGAATCTGCAGATGATGCAAACGTGTAAGACTCTAAAGTCTGCCACCCTCTTTGTTTCGTTTCTGAACACCGTTAGACCAACTGGTTTTACTTCCTTTTCACCATACACAACACAAACCCCACAGAAGCCTCCTGGGAGAGGGTGCGCTCCTCTGGCATCTGCCCTGCACACAGCATTTGGAAACGCCTGTGTGGATGGTCTCTCAGCAAGTCCGAAACCTCCTTCTGCTCCACCACTAACAGATGGCTGGCTCCTCTTGGTACATGGGCACAGCATCTTCAGAAAAACCTTCCCCTGCTACAGCACGCCAACTAATTAAATGTCACTGTGCTAATGCCCTGGCCACGACAGGAATGGGGAGACCCAGAAGACCAGGGCTCAGCACAGCAGGACGAGGGTCAGAGGTCATGCTCTCCTACCTTCACCTGATGACCCCGAGAGATCGATGATCACGTACACCTTTCCTTCTGGCTCCAGATCAATCTGCAAGGAAGAAAACGAGAGCGGGTCTGTTAGTGCTCGTGCGGGCAGCTCAAGGGTCCACATTTCCACCCGGAACTGTTGTAGCCAGAGGAGCAGCTCCATGCACTCAGCAGCCCACACTGTGTCAAGAGTGAGGCGAGTTAGGAGTGAGCTCCAGCGCTGAGGGAACATTTACTGTGTTGTACCAGGAGGTCTGGAGCACCCCCAAAAGGCAGCATCAATCAGGGGTCTTCAACTGGGAAGGACCTTGTTTTACAATGGATCTTTAATGGCTTTCTAGAGGCATGGCTGTCTAGACGCTGACGGTCATGACTCGCAGAGAGAAAGCTATAACTGGTACCTAAAGGGTAGAGATGCCAGGGAAGTCAGGCATATAAGGCAATCCCCACAGCTAAGGATCACCCAGCCTACCAGGTCAACTGCGTGAAGGTTGGAAGGCTTTGTGTTATTGCCTTTTACAGATAAGGAAACTGCTCAAAGGTCCAGGCTAAGTGTCAGTGCTGAGATTTGATGCCAAGATCACCCAAAGGAATGTGTGTCCTTCATTCGATAGGACTGCTTCTCAGGAAAACCAGAGACCCGTAAGACGTCACTCCTGTTCTCAGTGATTCAAATCTCATTGTGATGTTAAAAACCAGAACAGTGATGAGCTCAGCTAATAAGAGGGAGAAAATAAACAATGAGCAACTGGATCCCCAGAGCAACCAAGAACAGTCAGAGAAGAAACAACAAAAACAAAGGCACAGAAAGTCCACTCCACTCTACCCTGAGTCCCCCATGCTTTGGTTCTGTGCTGGCTACAGGGGTGTTCTGTGACCCACAGATTCCGGCGGGCTGTAAAGAGAGAGCCAGTCCATCTAACTGCTTACCAACGGCTTTTCCTTTTATGCCCAATTTGCTCCCTCCCCTACTCGAACTCAACTAACTCCCACTACACAGAACCAGGCAGTGGGAAGGAAATCAGAGGACTGGACCACTTAAGACATCTTTGCAAAGCAGGAACTCTCTTTGTAGAAAGTGTGCTTTGTGTGTGAGAGAGTAGTGACTCTGGAAGCCTTGGTTCTCTAAGTCCACACTTAGAGAGACCCCCCCCACCCCCACCGTCCATCTGTATACACAGAGTTCCAATGGACTCAGCAGTGCCAGGCTCGCGCTCCAACAAGCTGCGCATTTCTTAAGAACAGGAACCACCATCCCTTCCTGTAATTTTTCCACTGTCACCAGCAAAGAGCAAGCAGATGCTCAGCGAGGAATTCTTAGGAAGAGGCAGTGTGGTGAACGTCTCCTGCTCCTTCAGGGTCAAGGGCAATTTATGCCTCCTCTCTGAAGCTTTTCCAGATACTCCCATCAGGCCGCATTCCTCCCTCCTCTGGGTTCCCACAGCACACCAGACATGTCCTAATCAGTTTTTATTAAACTGAAGCACAGTGTCCATGTCGTTCTCTCCTGTGCCACACTCCCAACCTTGGCTCGTGTCTCTTGGCCAGAAAACACCCAATACCCATTTGGGGAGGTGGGAAAAGGCTCTGGATTCTAAAGCATATCTATGTCCGTCACTCCTGAAAGTCTTCATGCCCAGGGAGAAACAAAGACTTGTGACTTGCACCGAAGCAGCAATGACACAAGACTCAGAGAGGGAAGCTGAGGTGGCCACACAATGACCATCTATGAGTACCTGTGCAAGGTAAAGACACTCAAGCTGAACAGATGTCCTCTCCAGGTCACCCCTACCCTTTCCAGAATCACAGATTCTAGAGCCACTCGGGAGCTGTGTTGCACTGCCAGACTTAGCCCTGAAAACGCTAACTTTCTGCTCGTCAAGTGATCTCTCTCTCACTGGTGAGGCGACTGGAGGAAGTTCAGGCACTCTGGTCAGAGAGTGAAGAAGGGCAGTGAACAGATCTGTGTCACATCCAGGGAGACCACAGGATCCACTTGTCTGAGCCTTGGCTCTAGATGAGAACCAAATACCTAACCGGGGATCTCACGGGATGCTTTCTCGTGCAATTCCACCTCCTGAGTTCGTCATTTCAAATGTGTGAAGAGAACAAAGCTTCCCCAGAGCTCTTAAGCACGAGTATGACCCCATCATAAACAAACCCCGGCCCTGGCATGGAATTACAAACAGGAAAGCCAGCCACTGGCCCTGCTCAACAGCGCTAAACCAGAATTCTATCCCTGCCAAAGTTCAAAACGATCAGGAGCCCTTTTGCCCCTCGAGCATGGAATTCAAATAATGTATGCCTTTTGGAGATTAGATCATCTCTGCAAACCCCCAAACAAAATGAAACACTTTCTCATATCCTCCAAGTCAGAGGTTTCCCACGGCTGCAGACTGTATTGGTGAAGCACAATGCTATCTGTGTAAGGCAGGGAGGAGGAGAGGAAAAGAATGAGATGGGCAGCGAGGCCTATCCAAAGGCGGGCACCGAGCCTATCTCTGCAAAAGGGGAGTGAGGATCGTAGCAGGGAGGACAGGTCATTGACAGTAAAAATGTATTAGGATATTACCATTCAAGATAGCTATCAGAAACCATTTTAGCACCCACTGCTCCCTTGATGCTAGGGAACTGCATTTCCCGACCAAAAAATAGAAATTAAGCCATTAAACTTGCCAAAAGCAACAAAGAGCTTTGCAGGGTGAGCAGATGGCTGCAGAGCTCTGGCCAAGCCCCAGTCAGCCAAACGAGGAGGCTTTGAGATTCCATCCAGGGTGGCGGGACTTCAGTGCCGGTGACTGGAAGGATGGCTGAGTACAAAGCATGGTAGAAAGTGGTCTAGCTTCACAGCCAAGTTTATTTCATCACAGATTCTGCCCATGGTGGCACGGCCCAGATAAGGAAGCAATGTGAGCTCCCAGGCCTGCAACTTTGCAGTCTCAGAGGGCATCAGTACCAGTGCCAGGCAGCTGGAACAACTTAGGAGCAGACCCCACCCCTCCCTCCAGCCATTCCCAGGTCAGCTCTGAACCCCACCTGCAATGCGGACTCATTCCACTTGCCCCAGCTGTAGCCCTATTCATAAAATCCTTTCTAGACTTCTTGCATCTCCTTGACACACTTCCTAGCTACTTTCCCTTTCTCTTGGACTGTGATCTTTCCCTCAAGCTAAATCACCATTGGCTTCCCCACTAGCCAGGGCCAGAAGCCAAGGAGACAGTGGGGGAGATGACCACAGTCCTTGGCTTCATACCAGGGCTGAATCCCAGTTTTGTCTCTTACCCGCTGAGTGACCTCAGGCAATTATTTCCTCTCCATAAGCCTTGGCTTCATCTGTAAAATGGGTTGTCATGGAAATTCCATGAGACAGAAATGCAAAGCATTTGGCACTCAGAAAATATTCAATGTGTGGAAAAGAAAATCGACCAGGACTGGATGCCCTGAAACAAATAGGGTCTACAAGATGGCTCATTGGGTATAGGGGCTTGCCACTAAGTCTGATGATCGAAGGTTCAGTCCCAGATGGTGGAAGGAAAGAACCAACTCCACAAGTTTTCCTCTAGTCCCTCTCTATATTAGTGTTATGCCACACATGAGTACAATGTGTATACACATCACACACACACACACACACACACACACACACACACACACACACACACAGTCTTTAAGTCCCTTCTTTATAATCCAAAATTCTTTCTACTCTTACAAATCCCCTCATACACACAGAAGACCTTTTGTGTTCCTTGATATTACCGTATATTATTACAAGATATCAAATAACTTTTTAGTGCTAACTGTGACTATCAAAAAAAGTTAAGTCTTGTTCCCAACCTGGGGACAGGCAAAAGGTCCATGGTGCCATGACAGATAGGGAGAAGGGATGTCACAGGTTTCCTGGGCATTGACTTGGCTTCAGATGCCTTCACATGCCTTGGCTTACTGACACCCTTACGAAGTCAATGACAGTCTCAGTTTCCAGACAGAAAAGGGGACGACAGTGAGCTTCACCGCGGTGCCCACCCAAAACTACCTCATCACGGAAGGAATTGATTCTGCCTCCACTCCGAGATCAGACTCGAGCTTTCTACTACCCCATAGAGGCCTCACTAATACCTGTCCAGGGTATTCTCCTCCCAGCCAATGTTGGTCTCATCCTTTTCAGTGGCCACTGGCTTCCCAGACCCAACCTTCCTAAGGCAGAGGGATGCCTTGTAGATCCTCATTCCATTCATTCCAGTGAAGGAAAATGCCACAGAGACAGAACAAACCACCCAGAAACCCCTGCAGCAGCAGGGTGTCAAAAACAAAGAGTCACATGGACTTCTGGGTGGTGACTGACCTTCTCTAATGCCCTTCATGGGTTGATTTTTATTTACTCCTCATAATTTACCTGTAAGGTAACAGGTAATGCATTGGTCTATGAATAAGAACCCGAGACGGAGATGGTAGCACGTATCTGTAATCTCAATACTCCCAAAGTAGAGAGAAGAAGGTTATGAGTTCAAGGCAACCCTGGGAAACATAATAAGAAAATCTCAGCAGGAGAGTGTTTTCTTAGATTCACAAGGTCCTGGTTTCAAACCCTAGCAGTTCAAATAAACAAACAATTTTAAAGCTGAGGTTATAAAGAAGAGTAGCCAGCGTCGCCACAGTATGCCAATGAGGGCACATCTGCTTCGTGACGTCAAGGTCATCATGTATCCCTTGTCTCTAGGAATACAGCCCTACAACTGAGTATTGTAGATGACTCAAAAGAGCTAGCCACCCTCAGCTCCTAACTCTCAGGCCAAGGACCCTTCCAGCACCCCACACCCCCATCAGAAATGCTGGAAGAAGTAGTTTGGAATAATCACAACTCTACCAGGGAGTGATCAGCAACCTCCTTACCTACAAAGTATATTTCAGGCTTCAGTGACCACAGGTATCTATGCCTGTGTCTAGTGGATTGAGGATTTCAAGAGTTAGGCGGTCTGAAATTCAGTCAAACTTCCTCCTAACCACAAGCCAACTTTCACCTGAGACCTCTAGATAAACTTCCCCAGACCCGGCTCAGGCCACCTACTTTCACTTCCTGTTTCTCACCATCCACAGGCACCGAGCTTGGAGAAAAGAATAGATGGGGAGAGAGGTTTGCACTGGCTTGGGTCCACCTACCGGGACTCAAGTAATTAGATGTTTTGTTTCTCTTTCTTCCTTCCTTGGGAAAGGTTGGGGAAGATGTAGGAGGTAGAAGAACCATTCGGAAAGGAAGCTGAACACAGTGGCCCAGGTCTGTAATCTCAGCCACTTAGGAGACCGAGGCAGGAGGTCCATAAATCCAAAACCTGCCTAGGCCACAACTGGGTTAAGGCCTGCTCTGGCAACTTTGTAGGACCCTGACTCCAAATCAAAAGAAGAAAATGGGGAGATGGCTTAGTCACTGGGATGCCGGCTGCCTAAACACAAGGGCATGAGTTCAGATCCCCAGCACCCATGAAGAGCCGGGTGTGGGGATACACAGTGCAATCCCACTGCTAGGGGCGATAAAGACAGGAGGATATCGGAGCTCACTGACTACCCGGTCAATAGGCAGTCCCTCCAAGTCGAGGAAGGGGTGCATCTCAACAAGTTAGGGGGGAAATGATAGAGGAAGGATACACATAGCATCAACCGCTCACTGCTCCGCACGCACATGTACGTGCTCGCATACACGAATGCAACAGATACACACTAAAGTACACAAGATCTAACACAGTGGTAAAAGGCTTGCTTAACAAATACCAGAGAAAGTGAGAGAGAAAATAAAAGGAAGACTCAGTACCCAAGTCTGTAGCCTTCAGTTTGGGCCACTCTCCCACACTTAGGTACAACACAGCCTCAGGGCTTCCTGGTATGGGAGACACCAGGCTGAGAAGGACCACTCTGGCAGCCAGAATCTCATAGGAAGTTCAAAGCACCAAGTCATGGCAAGAGAGGGAAGGCGAGTAGGGGTGTGAGTTTGACCCTAACGCATTGTATACAAATACTATGATATTGAAAAAAAATCAGACATAAAAATTGAAGTCACCAAGGCACCGCAAGGGCAATGCTGCAGCAGCAAACACGCAGTGGCTCTTCATCAGGGAGGAAACTGCTACCCGTTCCACCGAAAGCACACACTCACTGGTCAAGAGGCTGTGGGATGCACGTAATGAATGGTTTTCATGGTTCCACTCTGATAACAGGCAACCATAGCAACCGCTTCCATGAAATAATGGGGAGGGGTTGTTTTTACCCCCTCAAATGACTCTCACTGTAGTGTAAAGATATTATACAGGGGGCAGCAGGTGGCTCCGTGGGTAAGAGTGTTTGTGATGAAAGCAAGAGAACCTGGGTTCAAATCCCCAGCACCCACATGAAAACGCTGAGCATAGCCACTCACGCCTATGACTCCAGCAAGGGAGGACAGAGGCAGGCAAATCCATGGAGTCACGGGTCAGCTAGCCTAACCAAATCCACAAGCTTCCGGTTCAGTGAGAGACCCTACTTCAAAATTAAAATCAAGGATGATAAGAGGAGACACGTGGCATCCTCGTCTGGCTTCCATATGTGCACACGAGTGCACTCGCCCACCCTGTTCCCACACACAGATGCTGTGCGGGCTTGTGTGTGCATCCCTGCAGAGTGGAGTCTCACTAAGCAGCCTTTGTTTGTACAGTGCTGGGGATTGAACTCCGGTCTCATACGTGCTGGACAAGTGCTCTTCACTTGAGTTACAGCCTTAGAACCAACAGACATTTGTATGTGTAGTCTCTACAAAAGCATGTCCTATTAAGTTACTTCAACATTCACAGACGTTGGGGCTGCACAGGTGGGTGATGGAGGTGACTTGTTTTGAAGACATGAATCTGTACACAAACGTCCCTAGCAGTTGCACTCCCTAGGAGCCTCAAACTGGAAGCAACTCCACACTCACCGGCAGTACGAGGATAAGCAACCAGCACGACATCCACACAATGGAAGTTTGCTTAGCAATAAAAATGAATAAATTAGCAGTACTATGTGCCGTGCCAAAGACACCAAACACCATATGGTTCCATTTATATAAGGTCCTGAAACAGGCAACACTAACTTACAGTGACAAGAACCACAAGGGTGACTACATCCTGGAGGCAGAGGTGACCAATGATTGCCAAGAGACGCAAAAGAGTCTTTGGGAAGATGGACATTTTCTCCATCTTAAATGTGGTGATGACGGGGTGAGTACATACGTTTGAGGAAACGCATCAAGCTATGCACTCAAAATGGCCGCCTTTAGCTGTCTGAGAGCTGATTCTCAATGAAGTTGCTCTTTAGAAAGGAAAAAAAAAGTCTTACTTCCCATAAGGGTTCCTCCACAAGCTTCCTTTAAATAAAAAAAACATCTTTCCACCCCCAGAGCATTTAAATTTTCATGTTCATTTTTAAAAATAAAAAGACTCATTGAGAGTTTTTCATGAGCACATCTGTCACACAACATAATGTACACCTACCCGTGTGGGTGCATACATTCACACACCACCCACACACGCGAACACACTCGCAGGCACACAGCTGAGCCACCCTCTCCTGTCGTCTGGGATCAAAATATAATAATAGCAAGAAAAACACATCCAACATGTAGGTTTAAGAGTCTACCAAATTCTTTAATCCTCTTTTTCTAAGTGTGGATCTCCATTTTTCTCACAGACAAAATGAGATGACTTTTCCCAAACGCTCTGTAGTGGTTAGTGGGGACCCAAATGACCTAAATGCACCAAAAAAGCGAAATAAATAAATAAATAAATAAATAAGCAAACACCATTTGATACATCACTCTACAAGTAAGAAAAGGATCTAAATGTGCTGGGTGGTATCTGAGATTCAGAAGTGGGAACGACAAGATGCAAGTGTTTATATGCTAAGCTGTCGTGCAAAACATGGGCGTTGGTGTGTGGGTGGACACACACACTCCAGATATAGCGCCTTTCTAGGGGAACGCTTGCTTTCAAGGTTTTTGTAAGTTATTTGAATTTATTTTTGATTCTTTCGTATCTGTGAGTGTTTAAGTATAGGAGCACACATGTTTAGAACACACATGCTTAGAACACACATGTTTAGAACACACATGTTTAGAACACACGTGGAGAGGAGAGCACATCCCTGGATATTGGTCCTCAGCATCTACCTTGCTCAAGACAGCATCCCTTGGTGCTTGCTGTGGCATACACCAGGCTAACTGGCCCACAAGCGTCCTTGGATTCTCCAAGCTCTGTCTCTGATCTCACTGTAGGAGCAATGGAATTATAGAACATACGACCTTTCCTGGCTTCATATGGATTATGGGATCTGAATTTAGGGTCTCACACTCGTGAGGCAAGGGCTTCACCCACTGGGACATCTTCCCACCCACTAGCAAGACATTTGGTCAACAAGAAGTGGAAGCCTCCTCATGAGATGGACACCACAGGATATGGAGACCAGAATCGGGTCTTCTTCTCCATTCCTAACCCTTTTGTTTTTAAATTTCCATTCAGGATCATTTGTTATATAGTTTTAAGTCAGCAACTTTTCAAAAAATAAAATGTCCTTTTAAGTGCATTGGCTGAGTTGGCTTTCACTATTGGACACATCTTAGTAAGTAACCCTCAATCTGGTGGGCACCCTGCTTTCCCATCATTCACAGTAAGGTCACGGGAAGCAACTGAAAAGCAGCCCACCCTTGTGAGTCTCACATCTAGAGCAGAAACCTGCACGACACATCTTAGCTCTCGATATACCACAAATGCAGTAAACACAAGTTCAAATCTGCTGCTTCCTCTTTCCAGTGGCTCAGAAAGAGCTAGCAGCTTCTGGTGACAGAGATGGCGCAAAACAAATAAGTCTATGTGCACTGAAAAGGCTGTCCAAGACCAGCAAACATTTGACTGTGAGCCAAGCCTAAGAGGGGGCATGTGCAAGGACAGACACTGTCAAGGTACTGCCCGTAGCTAGGCAGGATTTCCAGGCAAGGAGAATTCTGGGGAAAGGGGGAGAGACACAGGAGACACAGAAGAAGCAGGAAAGCAGGATGGATAGCGCTTCTATCTTGGAAGAAAATGTTAAAACACAGTATGCCCTAACAGAAAGTGGTGTGGGCACAAACAGAACAAATAGCAGGAAATGTAAGCCTTGACCCTGGCCATTCTGAAGTGAAAAGCTCCTTGCTATTATCTTGCATTTTGCTGGGAATAATCTTTTTGTACACTATGAAGAAGTGCCCCTCTGACTAGTTTAATAAAAAGCTTAACGGCCCATAGCTAGGCAGAATGTCCAGGCACAGAGAATGTCGGGAAACAGAGAGGAGACACGGGGAGACAGGGAGGAAGCAGGAAAGCAGGATGGACAGGACATAGATGAGGTAAATGAGCCTTGGGGCAGCACACATTTAGCTGTATGCTTACTTCATTTTCCCGCTTCTCACATTAGACCAGCATGGCTTAGCGATGGAGTATATAGACACTGACACCAGACTGTCTGGGTTCAAATCCCAGCACTACCTGTTCCAAGCTATGCGGCACTTACTTTGATTTCTTTATCTCCTTGTGAGCTATCCCTTGAGCCCAGGCTTCGTAGCTAACAAAAACAGGGATACTTTTTGGACTCAACAATGAAGCCATGAAAGCCTGCATTGTCCTCTTTAAAAACCTGAGTTCAAAGTACTTGAAACCACAGCAAAGCAGCCAGGCAGATCAGTGAGCACAAACAGGATGCAGGCTACCCAACAGCAGTCAGTCGGTGCCCCCCAGGCAGTTGGTGCCCCCCGGGCACATTCCTATGTGACCATATTCTGGATATCAAGTCTGATTTATTTTTGCTTTGCCCCATACTGTTGGAACCATATTCTCTGAGGAAAAAAAGACCAGTTTGGCAAAGCTCGAAGAAGCTTGAAATCTAAGAGTCAGAAACAGTTAGAAATGACTTGGTTCAAAAACACAAAGAAACCAATTAAAAGGGGTCAGGTCTTTTTTCTTTTCTTTGCCAAACCGGCCATGTTCTTTCTCCTCAGCTATGTATTTCCGCATTATTTTGAACTAAATTTTGACCCAAACTGACTATAATGGTGTGCTTGTTTTTCAGAAATCAAAACTTACTTGCCTGCTTGAGATGAGAAGCGAGTCTTCGGCCCCATCACTCCCAAAAGGGACCGATTTTTAATAATCCCTATTGAAGTTTTTCTCATGGCCACTGCCATGCCTTTAAATTATACATGCCTCAATTCTCTGGCTTCTTCTCCAGGTGTTTTCTTTGCCTTGTTGCTGTGATAGATGAGAACTTGGTTCAGCAGTCACCTTCCTCCTCATTCCCTTTCCACTAGACATTCCATGTCAGAATTCTCAGTTTTTAGGCAGTTGAGTGAGGTCAGTGGTATAAACTCACCTCACATAGATAGGGTCCTTAGTTTGATCCTCAGCAACACACACATACACACACACACACACACACACACACACACACACCTCGTTTGCTCCTCTATCTTTCTCAATAACTAGAAAACACTATCTAAAATGTCAATTTCTAATCACATCAACCCTAGGCTATCTCTTGGCCCTGCACATTGTAACTAGAAACCATCGGTGCTTCCAGGGCTCCCTGCCCTCCCCGTCCCCACACCTTTGTAATTTATACCAATGTTGGACACTCAAGGCTCACAATGCAGGCAGACATTCCGTTTTCCTGCCACAGGTAAGTTCCATGCTTTGTTATACAGTGGCTCTAAACTCTGAAAACTAATACCATTCATATACAAAGGCCTTATAAACTGCCTATATATGTACATATTCATATCTATATTCATACTCTTATCCATGTACAAAAGTGGTAACTCCCATGCTACTGAGTGGACAACACAGCATCAAACTCAGAGTCTTTGGCTTCCATTCAGTTGCTTTTCTATAATCCCCAAAGTTTCCCAGGATCCTTCTGAGTCTCTAGGCTGGTGCTGTAAATGACTTGGGGTGCAGTCTCTGTTGTCAGGACCCACTCTCTCTTGTTCTGAGTTTATGCTAGGAAATTGTATTCTTGGTGCAACGCTATTAGTAGTGGGTATGACGCCAGTGTGCTAAGACTCAGCATGTCTGCCCTCACAAGTGAGCTTGATTAGATATCGAATTCTAGGTTTAAAAAAACCATAAGCTATCAGACTGTCCTTTTAACATCAATACGGACAACAAAGACTCTGATGTCAGCCTGACGGCCCTGGCTTCCTTTCTGGAAGTCTGGGGCCCTTTTTCATCCTTGCTGTTCTTGCTGTTGTTAAATTTCGCAGGGATGTGCCTCAGAAAGGCTTTATATATATATTTTTGATCACTGTGCCTCGTGCTGAAACTTGAACTTGTGGAAGCTACTCTGAACTTGTGGAAGCTACTCTGAACTTGTGGAAGCTACTCTGAACTTGTGGAAGCTACTCTGAACTTGTGGAAGCTACTCCTCTATTTATCTTTTAATCCTTTGTCATAGTCTTTTATTTCATTTTCATTCTTCTGAAACACCTATTACTTGAATGTTGGGCTAGTGGAATTGATCCTTAGGTGTCTGATCTTATAAATAGGTTTTTAATTCCATAGTCTAGATTTCCTTGACTTTATCTTATTATCCTTTGACTGAACTTACTTCTAATAATACATTGGGTTTATGCATATGACTTCCTACTTCCTTGTGGCTCTCTTCTCTTCTTCTGGTACATACATACAGCACATATTCGAAGAATACCATTCCCATCTGCCCTTAGGGTTGGACAGAGGAGTCCTCCCTTGCAGCAGGAAGCCCGGATGCTCTCCTTTAAGCTTCCGATGAGGCCCTCCTCCCCTTGGTTAACTGGCAGTGGTACATGGCCCTAAGTTGTCCTGAAAGCCTGGAAGTGATCTCTTTCCGTTCCTCTCAGGTGGTCTCAGGCACAGTCTATGGAGTAGCAGAGAAATGGTTTCTTCTGGAAACTTCCACACCATTTTTCTAGCCCTCCCCCAAATATTCGACCATTTCTTTTGCAAAGGGTCTTCCAACTTTTCTCTCGAGGAGTCAGCCTGACTCTAGGTCCTTCTGCAGTGAGACCAAGGAGCATACATCTCTACAGCTAGGTCTATCCATAGGCTCTCGTTTTTCACTCCCACCCTTGGGGGAAGCACTCTCCCAGCCTGGAGTCCTTCAGAACACCATGGAGAAGCTGTCTCCATGCTAGGCTGCAGAACCTTCCTAATGCTGCGACCCTTTAATACAGGTCCTCATCTTGGGAGGACCTCCAACCATAAAATTATCTAGTTGCTACTTCATAACTGTTATTTTAGTGCTGCTATGAATCATAATGTAAATATCTGATAAGTAGGATATCTGACCCCTGCAGGGTCACAACCCACAGGCTGAGACACACTGATCTGTACTGCTTTGAACTGAGGCTCCCCAGTCCCTCCAATGTGCTCCACTGGGTGGCACTCTGCTGTCTCCTCGCCCAGAGTTTAAGGAGAAGTATACTGGGGTTCTGTCTGCTCTCAGGGCTGTGACAGATTCCTCCACGCTCCCCCGTTTCTCTTGTGTACATGGAATCTTGAGTGGGCAAAGGAACAGACACAGTTGCTTCAAGAAAGCCTCAAATGGAAATTTCCAAAACATGTCACCTTGAAGTGACATTATGCAGAGCTGGTAAGAATGAGGGAGACAGAGCCACTCATGTAAGAGTGTGCCCATGGAGTGGAGACAGCTGCACATGTGTAAAGAAGGCTTTGGCATTACATAACAACACTCCCTTGACCTTGCGATTCCGCTTTGGGGAATTTATCTCATTCACACATGGGCAAAAGATGATCATTACAGCATTTTTAAGAACATCAAATTAGAAAGTAATGATATAGTTAATAGCTTACTACCAAATAAATGGCAGACTATTCAAATCATTACACACCATACAAAAATATTTAAGATTACATTTAATAACATGGAAAACTATTCACAGTGTGGTATTAAATGTTAAAATTAGCTTATAAAGGAATATGTGCCCTCTGATCCAATCTTGTGAAGACCAGTGTGTGAGGGATATATTTATAATCACATTTTTTAAAAAGGACCTATGCAAAAGGGGGTGAGGTGTGATTTGTGTGTGTATATGAATAGTTTTTAAACATTCTACCTTTCTCTTAGTTTCTACCACACTTTATGATTAAACGTAAGTGCACTATTCTTTTAAGAATATTATGCCAATAAATCCCTTATTCACAAACAAGGAAAGGCAGGCACAAAGAGGTTACTAATAAGGTAGGCTGTAAGCAAACTCCTTGGGAATCAACAATCGGAATCTCAGCTTTCTTAACTTTAATTTGGGGATACAAGTTAAAAATGGGGCATGACTTTAAATTGCACATCTCCAAAACAGTTTAATTTTCAGGACAGTGGTAAGAGCGCTGCTCATTCCTAACCAGTGGGAGAGAGGCCAGTGCGCTCCTCAGCTGGACATGGCCTAGATAAACTAAGGAAAAGACCCACATCTGATTCCCAGCACTCACCTTGTGGGGCTCACAACCACCTGTAACTCCAGTTCTAGGGGATCTGATGTCCTCTTCTGTAGGCACCAGATATATGACACAAACATATACATACACAAAAATATGTCTTTAAGAAGTGAGCTAAGTTGGACAATAGTGGAGCATGCCTTTAATCCCAGCACTCAGGAGGCAGAGTCAGGCGGATCTCTGTGAGTTCGAGGCCAGCCTGGTCTACAGAGCAAGTTTCAGGACAGGCTCCAAAGCTACACTGAAAAACCTTGTCTTGGAAACAAAAACAAAACCAATAACAACAATTTAAAAAAAACAGCAAAAAGATAAGTGAACTAACCTTAACTTTGGATCTGCATGCCCTTCTCTGTAAGGGGAGGTTGTTCCATTTGTGTGTGTGTGTGTGTGTCTGTGTGTGTGCACACGCATGTGCATGAGTGCATGCATTAGGGGGGGCATGGAAGCGGGGGTGATGTAGCCCCTTGTTTCATATTTTATACCTTTCACGTAACACACTGTCATAGCCTGCAAACCTCACTGATCCGATGATGAACAAACGTCCTGTTATGAAGGGCCATACAGCCCTCCTCAGGTGGCAGTCAACCTGCCGTTGTTACTTCTACAATCATACACTGGAATACTTCCTTCTTATCTAAGAAAGGCTCTAAGAAAACCAGGCGCAGGTCTCAGACTTCCATCAGGTAAAGTAAAATAGAATATGTTAGGCAAGGCAAAACCAATGGCACTTTACCCCCAGTCAAATATCCATCACTTGAGTCTGCTATACGATAGCAGGACAGTTTTAAATGATTTTACGTTTATGTGAAAACAGTGGGATGGTGTCTATAAGAAGTGTGGCAGAGTTTTCCATTCTCTGAGACAGAACCTGTCTTTACCCATAATGACATGTTTGCGTGCTCAGCTGGCTTTC